>NC_080189.1:35432500-36032500 GCF_030028045.1 Hippopotamus amphibius kiboko | reverse complement strand
CTACAATGCATTTTATAGTAGACTCCAAAATAACTTCTTTTAAATACTGAAATATTTATGTATACATTCAGATAGCAAAGATAAAATATCGGTCACATTTTTCCATTTGGGAAACTTTAGTGTTTCTTTAAGCAACATGATAAAAATCTCAGTTTAACAAATAGTGTAAGTTTGTAGTTCATTCCCAGCTCTGTGACTTTTCCTGTTTAGTTTTTAGCTTACTTGGTTACATAACCATTGCTTTTGCTTAAAGGTCAGCCAAGAGTAAAGTTATATCTTGCTGGAGGTGAGATGTAAACAATGTCTGATCTTGCCCTGCCATTTTTCTTAAATCTTCCACAGAGCTGGGTGAAATTGTGCCAGTATTCATAAAAGAAGATTATGTTTTAGAATCTGTATTGTATTATTCAATAAATATTTCAAGGTGTCTGCAAACAGGGATTAATGGGTATTATATTTCAGGAAACCAGAAAGGTATCAACCTGAAGAATTAAATAAAACACTCATGTTTGATGCTCATATAAACTGTAACTTAAAATAAATGTGTGTAAACTTCCTTTTCCTTTTGTTTCATTTTCCTGTCATAAGGTAATACAGAATAAAATGAAATGAGACCAAAATGAAAGGAGACAAAAAAAAATCTAAACCTGACCTTCACATTGAAAAGTAATACCTCTCTTCAGTCATCACTGTTAATAGTCAACGATGGCGTCTGCATGCAATTAAAACATCTGGATGAAAAATGCATGGTTCCAAGTCTCAGTGGCACACTGCCCATCAGTGCGACTGGAGGATCTGGACATGAGGGACAGTAAAGTTTTTCAGCTGAAATTTGGGGTGAGGTATGTATTAAAAACATTCAATCTTATCAAAAATGATTACATTCTTTGGAAATTTCTTGGTTTTTAAAAACATTCTATTTGTGTCATCACTGTACATATTAAGTTGGAACTTCATTCAATACTTAAGGGAATCTTTAGTGACCTTAAATGGGTTTTCTATCTGCTGTAAAACTCCTACAAAGAGCCTAGCTGAATGTCCTATCCCTGTGTTTCTGTCCCTGTTCCTGCTCTAAAAGATTATACAAGTAGGGCAGCTACTACTGCCTAGAACATCCTTTAGTTATTTAAGATGTCTTTTATCCTCATAATAAAGTTCATTTTTATTTTTTAAATTAAAAAATTTAAATATTAGCTCCTCTCCTTCAATTATAAACTAGAACTTGAGCAGAGAAAAAAAATGATGTATGACCTAAAATCTCTTCTGTTATTTTTATTGGTTTTTCCTTCTACGAAGAGTCATATTTTTCAAATAATCCAGGTCACATTCTGAGCTAGGGTTAAGAACTCCAGGGAGGACTAGATGCTGACTAATTCTCCTTTTTGTATTTTTCTTTTTTTTTTTAATCTCCAAGTAATTTTTTATTGAGATTTAATTGACATATAACATCATATTAGTTTCAGGTGCACAACATAATGATTCTATATATGTATATATTGTGACATGATCACCACATCAAATCTAGTTAACATCCATCCAAGTGGATTTTTATGCACACTAAAGCTCAGGAAGCAAGGCTTAGATAAGTGACTCTCAGCCCAGGCTTCCTATTGGGATCACATGTGGAGTTTTAAGAACTGTTGTCACCTGTGCCTTCCACTATAGATTCTGTCAATTTGTCTGGGTGGGAACACGGATGTTGCTTTAATTAAGGACTCCAGGTGATTCTAAGGTAAAGCCAGGGTTAAGGGTGTGGGGTCACGAGTATATTAGCATAGTTGAGTAGAGCCCGTGGTCCAAGGGGGAGATATGAGAATCTGCTCTACGTGGGTCTGGTATGGGCAGATCAGTGTAGCCCACGTTTAGCCCACGTTGTCCAGACTGTAGCAGAATTTGGGGGCATCTGTGAGAGGAGAGGGCCCCTGGAGACAGGGAAGAAGAAACTCAAAGTTTAATCTTCATGTATGAGCTCACTGTTCCTGAATCTCTCCTGAGACAACAGGGAAGAGGGTATTTCAAATTCCTTCTTCCCGTGGGTGTGATGGCAGTGAAGGGTCTGTCCTGAAGCCTTTAAAGCATGTTCTCAAGATGCATTTGTGACTTCTCCACTTTATCTCATCTGAGGAGGAAACCCAGTGAAGGAAAAGGAAGAAATGGAAGGTTCTCAGGTAAATGTCATGTCTTGGGTGGGGGAGCAGTGTTCCCCCCCCCCCGAAATGCCGTGGTCTTAGAATGTGCAAACATTTACTTCTGTTTCTCTGTTGTTAAGCTTGATTTCAACTCCTTTTTTTCTCTTGCTGTGATACTCAAGTGGTCTTTAGAAGACTTCTGCCTTTTATCCCAGAGACTTCTCTCCATATTCTCCATTTAGACTTCTGATATGCCTTGAGCAATTCTTACTACTAATTAATGACCTGAAACTACCAAATGTGTTTCCTTTGTGTTAGATCAACTTGGGAATATGTTAATATCCAAGATTCCTATGTGGGATGAGGTGGGGTTCTGGGATATCAGTGAAGAAGGAGATTGTGTAGCCTTTAGGTCCCATCAGCTCTGTGTAGACAAGGATTAAGAAAATCCATGTCAAACAGGATGGTATTAATGGCCCAGAGTAACTCAAAACTTTCTGAAAAAGAAGAGTAATTCGAGATGGGAACTCTAGAATACTCGAGATTAATGACTTAAATGCACTGCTAGAGATTACAGAATATGAGCACTGTATGTGGCTAGATATTTGAATAAAACTGATGTTTTTAATGATTAGATTTAGATTAAGATTTACTTGTTTTTCTGGCCAATAATGCCATAGCAGTGATTGCGTTCTTTGGGAAATGTTGATATCAATTTGTCCCATTACTGCTGATGTTAACTCCATACACTTGGTTATGGAGTTAACATAGCCAAGTGTTATGATTTTTCTACTACTGATTTCTGTACTACTCTTCTTTGTACTTAAAAAAATTGCTGAAAAATAATTTTTAAATGTCCAAGGAAATGGATTCATGTTGAATTTTAAGATGCTACTTGTCCTATGAGAAATAGTTTTTTTGTGGTAGGAACCATACATTGTGAGCTTATAATTAACTGATAACAGTACCAGTGTACCTGTCCCTGTATGGTTCTACACCTAAATCTTTCTCACACATTGTAACGTATTTGTTCAAAATTGGGTTCTGGTGGTAGCCAATTCCTGCCATTCTTGGTTGCCATTATCTTAGAAGATGAATAACCTTAAATACCCTCAGCTTCGTCTTTGGCTTCTGTTAACCCCATTTGAGACTTGCTGAAAGTAGTTCTCCAGACCAGGGTCTCCCCAAAATAATTCCAGAGAATCAAAGAAATGCCTTTCACAGAATCCATTAAAGTTAACATTAAACTTGGCAATGAAAAGAGAGTCTAGGAAAAGTACCTTACATATTTATCATTTTGACTCATGGATAAGAAGCAAGAAAACAAAGCAAATACGTTTGCATTTGAGAAGGAAGTATCTGCCTAAACTCTGATGCTTTCCCTTTCATTTTTCTATTCCTTGAAAGTGAATTTGCTATTTTGGGGGCTAACAGTTTCCATCTATAGTTAACACAAGAATATTTGAAAATATCATCCTGAGCTAGTAGTAGTGTGAAAATCAGCAAGAAAGATGAACTTTCTCTATGCATATCCAGAAACTTTACTGGCAGTCTCATTTGTCAATTTCCTTACTAAATATAACCTAACCTACTGCAGTAGAATTTTAACCTCCTGAGGAAAAAAACTATATATTATTCCTTGATATCCTTTCTTCCCTTTTTCTACAGTGATACAGTTTGTGATTTTTAACTGAACAGATGCTATCCAAAAAATAAAAATTACATTTTCCTGTCTCTGTTATCTAGGAGTGATCTGGTACATTTAGGTTCTGACAGATGGAATGAAAGGGAAAGTGGTATGTCCAACTTCTAAGCTGTTTTCTTATTGAGAGAAGGAATGTTCTTCTTTTTCTACTTTCTGGCTGGCGGGAATGTGGCCATTATGGCCAGAAGTGATGCAGTCACGCTGGACATGAGATGATCTGGGCAATGTAGGTCATGGTAGAGCAACAAGATAGAAGGAGCCTGGGTCTCTGACATGTTAAAGTGACATATTGAATCTGGGGCACTGACCTCTGAACTTATTTGTATCTGAATCTTACATGTGTATCAAACCTTGATAATGAAGAAACAAATGATTGCTTTATGGTACATAGTGTAGTCAATATAGTTGCTTCTCAGTAGCCTAGCTTACACACTAATGACTAAATTGCTATAACATTTTTATGGCATACCGTATTAGTCATATGCATAATATATTATTGGAAACATTGTTACATTAAAAAACAAACCACTTATCAGAGATAGGCTGAGAGTGCAATTTCTCCAATTATTAGAGGCATACTGTACTATAATGCAATTCTTTGCAAGCAAAGTTATAAAACAATAGGAAAACCAACAGATTTATATTAAATATAACTCACCTTGTGCCTGTATAAGGATAGGCATACAAGTCTTGCACACAATGTTCTATGTGATGAATACTTAGGCAACAATGATGATGACATAAACACATCTCAGACAGTTCTTACCATACAGGTGTTAGATTTCCACATGATGCTCACACACGTACACAATAGATAAGTTTACTAACGGGACAGCATGATGACTATTTACTATTCATTAGGTGGGAGTGGATCAACATTCTTCACATTGAAAAGGCTGAGGAGGAGGGAGAAGAGGGCTTGTTAGTCTTGCTTTCTGTGGTGACAGGTGGAGGAAGTAGAAGGAGAGGCAGGTGTATTCAGTTTTACTTTATGGAAATAGACTAATTTCTGTCTGACTTTTCTGCTTTTTCATTTCTCTAAAAAAATGTTTTTCTATAATACCAATCCTTCTTCCACCTCTAGCTTTAATTTCAGTCCCACTATCATAGAAGGGTCCATGTTGTAAGAGAAGTCAAAAGCAGTCTTAAATAAGAGGAACCCTTCTGCCGGATTGTCTAACATCAGTTTGTTTTCTGGCACTGCTTTCTCTTCATCTCCTTCCTCATCCTGTGGCACTGGTTCAGAAGAACTCATCTCTATCAGATTGTCTTGTGTTAATTCCTCTGGTGTGGTGTCTATTAGCTCTTGGATTTCTCTAAGATTTACATCTTAAAACCCTTCCCTCCCCCACCATTTTGGTCATATCCACAATCTCGTTGATGATTTCTTTGATTTGCTCTGTTCTAAATCCTGTGGAATCATGCACAACATCTGGACACAGTCTTCTCCAGCAGGAATTTATTATTTTGGGCGTGATAGCTTTCATGGCTTTTTCTGCAACAATGATGGCATCGTCAATGGTGTAATCCTTCCAGACCTGCATGGTGTTTTCTTTATCCAGGTTCTCTTCCATAGCGTTGACAATACTTTCCATAGTGTACCGTGTGTAATGAGCCTTGAAGATCCTTATAATCCCCTGATCTAGAGGCTGAATTGGGGACCTAGTGTTTGGGGACAAGTAGACCACTTCAGCACCTTCAGTGTTGAACTCATGGTTCTGGGTGGCCAGGGGCATTGTCTAATATCAAAAAAACGTTAAAAGACAGCCCCTTACTGGCAAGGTAATTTCTGACTTTAGGGACAAAGTGTATCGATGGAACCAATTCAGAAAAAGTGTTCTCATTGTCCAGGATTTCTTGTACAACGAAAAGACTGGCAGCTGGTGTTGATCTTTTCTTTCAAGGCTCGGGGGTTCGCAGTTTTATAGATAAGGGCAGTTCTGATCACAAACACGATTGCATTTTCACAAAACTGTAAGTTTAGCCTATCCCTTCCTACCTTAGATCCTGGTGATCACATCTCTTCCTTACTAATAAATGTCTTTTGTGGCATTTCCCCCCAGAGTAGGGCATTTCAGTGTACATTAAAAATCTGTTCAGATCTCTTTCTCTTCAGTGGTTGTCTTAATGGCACCTGGGAGCTCATCTGCTGATATCTTGATTGGTAAAAGCTGCTTCTCCTGTTGTATTGATATTTTTTAAGCCAAATCTCTTTCTATAATTATCAAACCATCCTTTCTTGGCATTAAATTCTTCAGCTTGAGCTTCTTTATTTTTGCTTTAGGTTGTCATGTAATGACTTTGCTTTTTCTCAAATCATATTAGAATATCATTGGTGTGACTTTCTTATAGCAATCCTGCACCCACATAAAATCTGCATTTTCAATATGAGAAAAAAGTATTTTACCAAAAGTGCAAGGATTTTGCACCTGCTGGCATAGCTGCAGTGACAACTTCATGAATTTTCTTTTCTTTTTTAACAATGGTCTCTATGCTGGATTCACTTTTCTTGAAATGGTGGGTAACCATTGCTGCCGACCTCAATCTTTGATACATGTCATGCAATCCAACTTTTCTTGTCATGTCCTGATTTTTCTCTGCTCCTTGGGAATACTTGCAGCATTACCGGTGGCATTTTGTACAGCTTTTGTGGTACTATTGAAGGTTTACAGTAAACACTACACACTACGAAAAATAGGTGAGAACCGCAAGAGATCACTTTTTACTGTGATAAACAATTTACTGAAGAGAGAACTTCTCATATGGAGGTGAGTAGCCTCACATGGCATTTTAAGTGGACATTTGCAATACAAGCTCACCATAATAGCAACGGAAGGTGGCTATGAAATTATTAAAGTAGTAGAGTATACACTACAGTTAACTTTATGCAGTTATACCTTAATACTGCATCTTTATGCTTGTTTACATTTCTCTGAGCTGCGAATGGTGCCATGTATGGTCTGTAAGTGTGGTGAGAGTAAGTTCTGATAAACTTTAATTGATTATAATAGATTTGTGTGTTTTGTGGTAGTAAATGATAAAATAGAGTAGTATCTACACATATCTTGTGTTTTCATGACATGCCTTTTTCTTAGTTTTTTGATATTTCTAGGGTACACAATTCATCTGAGTTTTTTCAAATTGCCTCAAATTTCCAAAAATATTCGAATATATTTATTGAAAAAAAAAACATTTAAGTGGACCCATGCAGTTCACAGCTGTGTTGTTCAAGGGGTAACTGTATACATATTATATATATGATATATATATGAGATACATATGCATAATAGATATATAAATTCCATTTTCTTTATTCATTTATCTATTGATGGACTGTCAGGTTGTTTCCATGTTTTGGCTATTGTCAGTAGTGCTGCAGTCAACAGGGGTGTGTGGATATCTTTTTGCGTTAGTGTTTTTGTTCCCTTCAAGTAAATACCCAAAAGTGGTATTGTTGGATCATACAACAGTTTTATTTTTTATTTTTTGAGGACCCTCCATGCAATTTTCCATAGTGACTGCACCACTTTACTTTCCCACCAATGGTGCACAAGGATTCCCTTTTCTCCACAACCTCACCAACACTTGTTATATCTCATCTCTTTGATAATAGCCACTCTAATAGGTGTGAGGTGATATCTCATGGTTTTGATTTGCATTTCCCTATTAATTAGTGACGTTGAGTACTTTTTCATGTATCTGTTGGCCATCTGTAGGTTTTCTTTGGAAAATTCTTTTCAGATCCTCTGCCCACTTTTTAATCAGATTATTTTTCTGCTATTGAGTTGTATGAGTTTTTTTTTTTTAAAGAACTTTCATTGAGATACAGTTAACAGACAATAAACAGCATATATTTAGAGTGCACAATTTGATATCCCAGTCTCCCAATTAATTCCCCCCAAACCCTCCCTGCTTTACCCTCTTGGTGTCCATATGTTTGTTCTCTACATCTGTGTCTCTATTTCTGCCTTGCAAACCACTTGATTTGTACCATTTTTCTATAGTCCACATATATGTGTTAATATATATTTGTTTTTCTCTTTGACTCATTTCACTCTATATGACAGTCTCTAGGTCCATCCATGTCTCTACAAATGTCCCAGTTTGTCTACTAACTTTGGCTTTTGTTTGCTCTTCTTTCTCTAGTTTCTTTAGGTATAAGGTTAGAATGTTTATTTGGGATTTTTCTTGTTTCTTGAGGTAGGATTGTATTGCTATAAACTTGCCTCTTAGAACTGCCTTTGCTGCATCCCATAGGTTTTGGATCTTGTGTTTTCATTGTCATTTGTCTCTAGGTATTTTTTGATTTCTTCAGTGATCTCTTGGTTATTTAGTAGCGTATTGTTTAGCCTCCATGTGTTTGTGTTTTCTACAGTTTTTTTCCTGTAATTGATTTCTAATCTCATAGCGTTGTGGTCAGAAAAGATGCTTGATACAATTTCAATTTACCAAGGCTTGATTTATGACCCAAAATGTGATCTATCCTGGAGAATGTTCCATGTGCACTTGAGAAGAACATGTAATCTGCTGTTTTTGGATTTAATTTCCTATAGATATCCATTAAATCAAGCTGATTTATTGTGTCATTTAAAGCTTGTGTTTCCTTAATAATTTTCTGTCTGGATAATCTGTCCATTGGTGTAAGTGGGGCGTTAAAGTCCCCCACTATTATTGTGTTCCTGTCGATTTCCCTTTTCATAGTTGTTAGTATTTGCCTTATGTATTGAGGTGCTCCTATACTGGGTGCATATATATTTATAATTGTTATCTCCTCTTCTTGGATGGATCCCTTGATCTTTATGTAGTGTCCCTTCTTGTCTCTTGTAACATTTTTTATTTTAAAGTCTATTTTATCTGATATGAGTATCGCTACTCCAGCTTTCTTTTGATTTTCATTTGCATGGAATATCTTTTTCCATCCCCTCACTTTCAGTCTGTATGTGTGCCTAGGTCTGAAGTGGGTCTCTTGGAGACAACATATATATGGGTCTTGTTTTGGTATCCATTCAGCCAGTCTGTGTCTTTTGGTTGGTGCATTTAGTCCATTTACATTCAAGGTAATTATTGATATATATGTTCCTATTACCATGTTCTTAATTGTTTTGTTTTTTTTGTAGGTCCTTTTCTTCTCTTCTGTTTCCCGCTTAGAGAAGTTCCTTTAGCATTTGTTGTAGGGCTGGTTTGATGGTGCTGAATTCTCTTAGCTGTTGCTTGTCTGGAAAGCTTTTGATTTCTCTGTCAAATCTGAATGAGATCCTTGCTGGGTAGAGTATTCTTAGCTGTAGGTTCTTCCCTTTCATCACTCGAAATATATCATGCCACTCCCTTCTGACTTGCAGAGTTTCTGCTGAGAAATCAGCTGTTAACCTTATGGGAGTTCCCTTGTATGTTATTTGTTGTTTTTCCCTTGTTGCTTTTAATAACATTTCTCTGTCTTTAATTTTTGTCAGTTTGACTGCTATATGTCTTGGCGTGTTTCTCCTTGGGTTTATCCTGCCTGGGACTCTCTGTGCTTCCTGGACTTGGGTAGCTATTTCCTTTCCCATGTGAGGGAAGTTTTCAACTATAATCTCTTCCAATATTTTCTCCGGTCCTTTCTCTCTCTTTTCTCCTTCTGGAACCCTGATAATGCAAATGTTGGTGCATTTAACGTTGTCCCAGAGGTCTCTTAGGCTGTCTTCAGTTCTTTTCATTCTTTTTTCTTTATTCCTTTCCACATCAGTGATGATCACCATTCTGCCTTCCAGCTCACTTATTCGCCCTTCTGCCTCAGTTAATCTGCTATTGGTTCCTTCTAGTGTATTTTTCATTTCCGTTAATGTGTTGCATATCTCTGTTTGTTTGTTCTTTAATTCTTCTAGGTCTTTGGTAAACTTTTTGATCTTTGCATCCAGTCTTTTTTCAAAGTCCTGGATCATCTTCACCATCATTATTCTGAAATCTTTTCCCAGAAGAGTACCTATCTCCTCTTCATGTAGTTGTTTTTCTGGGGCTTTATCCTGTCCCTTCATCTGGTACAAAGTCCTCTGCTTTTTCATTTTCTCTATCTTTCTGTGGCTGTGGTTTTCAGTTCCACAAGACAAAATACTGCTGATGCTGCTTGATACTGCTGTCTGCCTGCTTGTGGAGGAAGCTATCTAGGAGGCTCGTGGGTGCTTCCTGATGGGAGGGACTGATAGTGAGTAGGGCTGTGTGGGCAGAGCTCAGTAAGACTTTAATCTGATTTGGTGGGTGGAGCTCAGTGACACTTTAATCTGCTTATCTTCCAATGGGTGGGACTGTGTTCCCACCCTGTTGGTTGTTTGGCCTAAGGCCACTTAGCACTGGAGCCCACAGGCTCTTTGTTGGAGCTAATGCTGGACTCTGGGAGGGCTCACACTAATGAGCACTTCGCAGAACCCCTGCCACCAGTGCCCATCTCCTTGGTGAGCCACAGCCACCCCCCACCACTGCATGCAACCCCCCAACACCAGCAGGTAGGTCTGGTTCAGTCTCCTATGGGGTCACTGCTCCTTCCCCCTGGGTCCTGGTGAGCACCCTTTTTTGTGTGCCCTCCGAGACTGCAATCAAATCCCACTGGCTTTCAAAGTCTGATTCTCTGGGGATTCCTCCTCCTGTTGCTGGACTCCCAGGTTGGGAAGTCCGACATGGGGCTCAGAACCCTCACTTTAGTGGGTGGACTTCTGCAGTATAACTGTTCTCCTGTTTGTGAGTCACCCACCCAGCATTTATGGGATTTGATTTTAATGGGATTGCGCCCCTCCTACCATCTCATTGCGGCTTCTCCTTTGTCTCTGGATGTGTGGTGTCTTTTTGGTGAGTTCCAGTGTCTTTCTGTCGATGATTGTTCAGCTGTTAGTTGTAATTCTGGTGCTCTTGCAAGAAGGAGTGAGTGCATGTCCTCCTACTCTGCCATCTTCATCCTATCTCTGTATGAGTTCTTAATATATTTTTTATATTAATTCATTATTTGATATATGATTTACAAATATTTTCTCCCATTTGGTAGGTTGCATTTTCATTTTGTTTACAAATTCATTTTTAGGTATTACTCATCCTAGTGCTGGTAACTAACTATAGTACATGAAATGAAACAAAGAATATTGTTTTTTCTAGTTGTTTGGTACTGAAATTCAATTTAACAAGTTGTATTTATACAGATTGTAATAAAATGAAAAAGTATTTTATAAAACTGTGGAATAGATAATTCTTACATAATATTAAGAAAGAAAAAAAGACCCACATTCATTTCTCCCGTGGCCTCTTCAGTATTTAAAATTACTCTCAGCATAGACTTCCTTCAACATCTTACTCCAAATTTCTGTAAAACATAATTAGCCACTTTCTCAGCTTCATGAATTATGTTCTAAAAGTTCTTATGGTTGTTCTAAAACTTCTTTAACCTACAATATAGAGAAGCAGTTTGAATTCTATCCCTTCCATTTAATTTGTTAAGCTTTTTAGAGATATAGACTTGAATAACATCTTAGTGGAAGCTTCAAATAAGCATAGTTTTCAAAGTTTTTATTAATCTAAAATATCCCAACCTCTGTGTCTTTGTTAATATTATTTATTACAAATTGGTTACACTGCTCTGTTTTTGAGTTATAAATGTAATATATGTTAAGGAGATTATTTACATGCATTACCATTTTGAATAATCAAATGATTTACATTTTAAAAATAGCAAAAATGGATGCATTTCAACTTTAAAAAAGAAAAAAAATGAAAAGAAAGTGGAATCACAGTGTTAATGTGACTATGTAATGAAAGATCTATGCTTGGGAGGGAAATAAGACCAGAAGGATATACCAAGATATTAATAGAATAAAAAATCAGCTAAAATAGTGTATACTGAAGAGCATTAGGTAGTAATTACCTAATTAGAATTACTAAATTTATTAGAATTACTAAAAAGTTTTTAAAAGACAGAATTGCCTGAACTCCATCTTATATCTATTGAGTTAGAATCACTGTGGGTAGTGCCTGGTAATCTGTATTTTTAGAAAAGTTTCCAAGGGACTTTTGGTCCATGGTTTTGTGTTTGGGACCTACCAGTCTAAAGAGTACAGTATCCATTTATTTAGAATACTTTGATTTGTAGAATTTCCTTATTAGAGTCAAAACTTAGCATACCCTTCACTTTTATTGAGAATACCTATAAGAAATGACAACTTATAGAGCATTTCTAAATATTTTGCAAAATTAGCACTAAGGAGAAGGTCAGTGGATATGCATTAGGTCTGATAAATGGAGTATTTCATCCGTTATACTTTCTATGCACTTATGTTAATACAGAATAGATTTATCAAATTATAATAAGGCTAAATTATTAGGCACTAGCCATTCGTTTGATTTAAGCTAGTTTCACTCCTTGAATACTCATTATGAACAATGTTTTATTTTCTAAGCTAATTTATTTTCCATTATTTAATCATCTTTCACCTTCTTGTCAAGGTGCTAAGGTGACCTCATTTTGAGAATATTTAGCTCTTGAGATACAGGCTGATATAAATTTGCTTTATCTTTACGTATACTTATGTATATATAAGATATCATATATTTTTAATAAAATAGTGACACTTTATTGTCATTTTTAAAAAAATTTAAGGTGAGTAATGAATCCTGTTTTTCTAATTACATAACAGGGTCAACCTTTCACACGGAGGCATTTTTCTTCTGGTAGGACTCTACCATTCTTTGTCTTATGCTATTTGCAAATTGAATATTTCTAGGCAGGGGTTAAAAAAGAAAGTAGTCCTCCAATGATCACTGACGTATTTACTGAAAGCAGGAAAGATTCCCAAGAATAATTGTTAGAAAAGAGAATTTGGGGGGGTTGTTTTTTGTCTCCAGGTTTTTCCCCTCATTTTATTTGAATGAGCCATGTCCAATCTAACTAGATGATGTTTTAATACAAGTTAAGCATTTAGACTTCAGACAATGTATGTCTTTAAATATATGCTCTTAGTGCTCAAGAACCTTCTCCTTCCACAAGTACCTTGCTACAATGTGTGTTCAGATCAGAAAACTCAAAATTTATAATTTCTTAAACCATGTAACAAATCTAACAAAGAATGAGAATCATGCTCTCTGGCTCTGAAATAGAGTTTTTAATGCTGAAAGTGCATAATCTGAGTGCTAATTGTCAGAATAAAAATATACCAAAATATAATATTCCAAGGGGCTGACTGAAGTCATAGGAACAAAAGGGAAGGGCATGATTAACTCTCATTTACAAAAGGCAAGCATAATGTGTCCACTAATCTAGATTTAGATCCAGGCTAGAAAGTATTTTATGTAAAGAAATTATTAAATTTGCACATTATCCTACTTTTGAGTCATAATAAATTTCTTGAGCAAAAATGTCTTAAGAGCGAGAAAGGGATTCCTGCTTTGCCCCAGAGAGCAATGCTGCGATTAATTCCATCACCTGGAGCAAAAGAACTCAGAGCAGAAGATCTGCCTTCAATATGACAATCCCAACTGAGAAAAATAACTTCTTCAAATATTCTCCAATATATTTTTGTTTCTCATAATAGATAAGATTTCTAGTCTCCATATTGTTGAAGCTTTCATGTTACATGAATGATCTTTTATATTTAGGGTGCTTTTCAAATCTTAACATATCAACTGGAGCCACTCAAGTCGCTATGTATTTAATTCACAATTATGTTGTCTATTAGAAAGGGTAATTTTTAGTGATGTTTTGGGTTCTAAGAATATACATTTCCCATATGTAAGCTTTATGCTAAGCACCTTACTTCTGAAATAATTCTTTAAAGTCAGAAATATTTTCCTAGTCACTGAACTGAACACTTAGACTGAACAAAAGTTAAATTTCTTATGTGGCTCAGTTTCATTTCTTTATTTTTTTATAAATTTATTTATTTATTGTCTGTGTTAGGTCTTTGTTTCTCCACATAGGCTTTCTCTAGTTGTAGTGAGTGGGGGCTAGTCTTCATTGTGGTGCATGGGCTCCTCATTGTGGTGGCTTCTCTTGTTGCAGAGCACAGGCTCTAGGCACACAGGCTTCAGTAGTTGCAGCACAAGGGCTCAATAGTTGTGGCTCACGGGCTCTAGAGCACAGGCTCAATAGTTGTGGTGCACAGGCTTAGTTGCTCTGTGGCATGTGGGATCTTCCCAGACCAGGGCTCGAACCCGTGTCCCCTGCATTGACAGGCGGATTTTTAACCACTGCCCCACCTAGAAAGTCCTCATTTCTTAACTTTAAATTAGGTGAATTATAATACTGGAACTTTAGATAGTTTTGTTCACAAATACTAGAGGTTCCGTTCAGTTTGTATCTGTGGGGTAGTGGTAGTAGTGGTAGTGCTATTAAGGATCAAGAAAAAGTTTCAAAATATTACCCTAGTTGTAAGTGGTGTTTAATAAATTACTTGAAAACTAGCTTTTATCCCAAACAGTATAATGAAACTACACTGTAAGAGATTACTGGTAAGGATTAAAAGTCAAAAGCAGAGCTTGTTTTTCTGTCTTCAGTCTCTTGACTTTAAAGTAACATATGTAAACACCTCTGGCAACTGTTTCCTCTATTAACCATGTTATTTGGTCACAAGTGACAAAAAATCCAACTAAAACTTGCTTTCGCAAAAAGAGTGTATTGGCTCATGGAACTAGGAAGAACAGGGGTGTGTCTAGTCTCAGTCACACTCAATCTATAAACTAATAGAGTTCTTGTCATCCCTCCATCTCTTCTGTCAGCTTCCTTCTGTGTGTCACTCTTTCCTAATTTGAAGGGATACTGTCATTTGGTAGAGAATATGACTACTCACTGCTTGAGTCATATTCTTACAGTTGGTGAATCATGGGGAAAGAGAATTTCTCTTTTCTAGTAACTCTGTAAATCTCTGGGGAGGGTGCTCCTTGGGCCCAACTTTGACCCACCAAAGCTCATGCCCATCCATCCATGTGACCATATGGCAGTGTGCACTGATTGGAAGCCCCAACAGAACCATGCAGAATTGGGAAGCGGGGGGGGGACGTCAATCCCCAAAGGATTCAGGGAGAGAATGTGAAGGGTCTTGAGAAACATTTCTTTGCTCCTAATTTCCCTTTGACATCTCTGATTTCTTTTTTCCCCAACTACTGCATTGTCTCATCTTCTTCTGAGCCCCTGCCACTCATTTAGACTTAACATTCTGCTCTTTTAAAAATCTATGTTCTCTTCTACAAATAGCTCATCTTAACACACAGTTTCAACTAGTATCTACACAGAAGCATTGTAAGTTTATATTTTTCCACATCAGTACAGTCACCTTCTACTTCTCACACAAGAACACAGGTGTGTATTACAAGTTTACCCATCTTCTAGAAGCTTATATACTATAGAAGAAACACAAATAGGCAACATCCTTAATTTTTGACTGATTTATTAAATCTTAACAGAAAAGTTTATGAACCACATTTTTCTCTTTCCCAGCACTGCTGAGACTTAAAATATGGAATTGACATTCTTACTAACAGCTAAGAACTGTAACTAATAGAACTGTTTTTCACATATAAGAAACATTAAATGCATATATCTTCCCAAAAAACTTCTGGGAAAACTCATCCTCTAGAGGAGAAAGCTTTGCATGTATTCTGCACTATGATATTGTTTATCAAGTTTCCTCATTTCAGCACTCTACTGAATCTAGTGACTTGAGTCCTTTTCACTATCTACATTGGTAATATCCTTAGTTCATTCCTTCATACAATAGAATCAGAGAGAAAACCCCTTTTAATATATCATAGCAAAGTATACCTTTGAGAAACCAGCCTAACTGTTCTGCTACAGGTACTGCTCATTGCAGTGTCTGCACAAAAATGGACCACCACGGGGGAAGGAAGCCTGAATTCATTTGATTCAGGGTGGTTGACTTGACATCACTGTGTATCATCCATTATAGGGCAGCTAGAGGCAAAATATGGTAAATGCCAAAAGAAAGGGAACAAGTGTTAAGGGAGTAGAGAGGGAGGAGATATTATGACTTGAAGGGTCAGAGTAGACGGAAAAGAAAGAAGGGAAGAATATAAGTTTGTTGAACATTTTCAATTTTTAGTTTGAGAAGCATCCATCCAGAAATTGAAAATTGGAATTTAGGTTTCAGGACAGATTTCTGCTAGAGTTTGAAATATGTGAACCATTTAATTAATCAAATTCTACAAATGTTTATCTGTGTGAATGAGCAAATAATTTCGCAGTTTCCCAATCTTCAAAATGGGAAAAATAATATATAATTATTAGGACTTCTGTGGGGATTATGAATTTATGTGGGAGAATGTTTTTGTCCCTTTCTTATTAACTAGTAAGCCATTGTTATCAGTATCCCACTTGCTATTAATAGTGTGCTTGGCTCTGTCATGCTGATGGGAGTGAATAAAGTTGTCAAGAAAGTGAATCCAATAGAAAGGACCACCATGTTTGACTCTTCTGATGACTGCATTCGCTGGCTATTTGTCACTTTGTCCTGACCTGCTTTCTTCATCTCCAGGACCTTTATTTTTTGTGATTCATTCCTTCACTTTTTTTGATTATTTTTATATTATTTATTTTCATTTTGTTTATCTTTTACTTTGTAATTTATACTAGAGGATAGTAGATTAACAATGTTGTGTTAGTTTCAGGTTAATAGAAAAGTGATTCAATTATACATATACATGTATTTTTTCTTTTTCAAATTCTTTTTCCATTTAGGTTATTACAGAATATTGAGCAGAGTTCCCTGTGCTATACAGTAGGTCTTTGTTGGTTATCTATTTTAAATACAGCAGTGTGTACATGTCAATCCCAAACTTCCAATCTTTTGCCCCTGCTTCCCCTGGTAATGATAAATTCTTTCTTTAAGTCTGTGAGTTTGTTTCTGTTCTGTAAATAAGTTCAGTTGTATGTTTTTTTTTTAGATTCTGCATGTAGGTGATATCATATGATATTTGTCTTTCTCTGTCTGACTTCACTTAGTATGATAATCTCCGGTTTCATGCATGTTGCTGCAAATGGCATTATTTCATTCTTTTTAATGGCTGAATAATATTCCATTGTATATATGTACCACATCTTCTTTATCCATTCCTCTGTTGATGGATATTTAGGTTGCTTCCATGTCTTGGCTGTTGTAAACAGTGCTGCAATGAACTGTTTTTCTCTGGACATATGCCCAGGAGTGGGATTGCTGGATCATATGTTAGCTCTGTTTTTAGAGCTATGTTCTCCATAGTGACAGTACCAATTTACATTCCCACCAACAGTGTAGGAGGGTTCTGTTTTCTCCACACCCTATCCAGCATCTATTGATTGTAGATTTTTTGATGATGGCCATTCTGACTGCTGTGAGGTGATATTTCATTGTAGTTTTGTTCTGCGTTTCTCTAATAATTAGTGATGTTGATGTTTCACGTTCCTCTTGGCCATCTGTATGTCTTCTTTGGAGAAATGTCTGTTTAGGTCTTCTGGCCATCTTTTGATTGTGTTGTTTGTTTTTTTTGATATGGAGCCACAGGAGCTGTTTGTAAATTTTGGAGACTAACCCTTTGTTGGTTGCAACGTTTGCAAATATTTTCTCCCATTCTGTGGGTTATCTTTTCATTTTGTTTATGGTTTCCTTTGCTGTGCAAAAGCTTTGGAGTTTAATTAGGTCCCATTTGTTTGCTTTTGTTTTGATTTCCATTACTCTAGGAAGTGGGTCAAAAAAGATCTTGCTGTGGTTTATGTCAAAGAGTGTTCTGCCTATGTTTTCCTCTACGAGTTTCATAGTATCTGGCCTTACATTTAGGTCTTTAATCCACTTTGAGTTTGTTTTGTGTATGGTGTTAAAGAATTTTCTAATTTCTTTCTTTCTTTCTTTTTTTATATGTAGCTGTCCAGTTTTCTCAGCACCATTTATTGTAGACAGACTGTCTTCCCTCCATTATATAGTCTTGCCTCCTTTGTCATAGATTAAATGACCATAAGGGCATGGGTTTATTTCTGGGCTTTCTATCCTGTTCCATTGATCTATATTTCTGTTTTTGTGCCAGTACCATACTGCTTTGATGACTGTAGCTTTTTAGTATACAAATTACAGTGTCTGAAGTCAGGGAGTCTGATTGCTCCAGCTCTGTTTCTCTTTCTCAAGATTGCTTTAGCTATTTGGGATCTTTTGTGTCTCCATACAAATTTTAAGATGTTTTTGTTCTAGTTCTATGATAAATGTCATTGATGATTTGATAGGGATTGTATTGAATCTGTAGATTGCCTTGAGTAGTATAGTCATTTTGACAATATTGATTCTTCGAATTCAATAACAGGGTATATCTTTCCATCTGTTTGTGTCATCTTCAGTTTCTTTCATCAGCATCATAGCTTTCAGAGTACAGGTCATTTGTCTCCTTAGGTAGCTTTATTCCTAGCTATTTTATTCTTTTTGCTGTGATAGTAAATAGGATTGTTTCTTTAATTTCTCTTCCTGATCTCTCATTGTTAGTACATAAAAGTGCAACAGATTTCTGTGTATTTGTATCCTGCATCTTTACCAAATTCATTGATGAGCTCTGGTAGTTTTCTGGTAGCATCTTTAGGATTTTCTATCATATCATCTGCAAACAGTGATGGTTTTACTTCTTTTCTAATTTGGATTCCTTTTATTTCTTTTTCTTCTCTGATTGCCATGGCTAGGACTTCCAAAACCAGGTTTAATAAAAGTGGCAAGAGTGGACATCCTTGTTTTGTGTCTGATCTTAGAGGAAATGCTTTCAGTTTTTCACCATTGAGAATGATGTTTGCTGTGGGTTTGTTATATATGGCATTTATTATATTGAGGTATATTCCCTATATGCCTACTTTCTGGAGAGTTTTTGTCATAAATGGGTGTTGAATATTGTCAAATGCTTTATATGAATCTGTTGAGAGGAACGTATGGTTTTTATACCTCAATTTTTCCATATGTATCACACCAATTGATTTATGGATATTGGAAAATCCTTGCATCCCTAGGATAAATCCCACTTGATCATGGTGTATGATCCTTTTAATGTGTTGTTGGCTTTGGTTTGTTACTATTTTTGTTGAGGTTTTTTGTGTCTATGTTCATCGGTGATATTGGCCTTTAATTTTCTTTTTTTGTGATATCTTTGTCTGGTTTTGGTATCAGGGTGATGGTGGCCTCATAGAATGAGTTGGGCAGTGTTCCTTCCTCTGAAATTTTTTAGAATAGGTTCAGAAGGATGAGTTTTAACTTTTCTCTAAATATTTGAGAGAATTTGCCTGTGAAACCATCTGGTCCTGGGCTTTTGTTTGTTGGGAGTTTTTTAATCACACTTTCAATTTCAGTACTTGTGATTGGTCTGTTCATATTTTCTAATTCTTCCTGGTTCAGTCTTGGGAGGTTGTACCTTTCTAAGAATTTGTCTATTTCTTCCAGTTTGTCCATTTTATTGGCATATAGTTTCTTGTAGTAGTCTCTTATGATCTTTTGTATTTCTATGGTGTCCATTTTAACTTCTCCTTTTTCATTTCTAATTTTATTGATTTAGCCCTCTACCTTTTTTTATTTGAGTCTGGCTAAAGGTTTATCAATTTTGTTTATCTTTTCAAAGAATGAGCTTTTAGTTTTATTGATCTTTTCTATTTTCTTTGTTTCTATTTCATTTATTTCTACTCTGATTTTTATGATTTCTTTCCTTCTACTAAATTTGGGTTTTGTTTGCTCTTTCTCTAGCTGCTTTAGGTTTAAGATTAGATTATTTGTGATTTTCCTTGTTTCCTGAGGTAAGATTGTATTTCTTTAAACTTCCATCTTAGAACTGCTTTTGCTGTGTCCCATAGGTATTGGAATAAGACTAACTTTCTGTTGTCTTTTTGCTAGTTTTAGACAGAAGCAGATTCCTCTTTGAGCAATACGGTATCTTTTTATCAGGAATGAAACTGATCATGAAGTGTTATATCAATTCCTGTAAGGTTAATGATTGAGCCAAGAGACAGTGACTATAAGGCTAGAAATGAGTTACTGCGTATATAAAATATAGCTCTTTTAAAAACACTACAGCCACCTGATTTATTTATTTGTGGGTATTTCTGAGACACCCCAATATTTTCTATGTATATAGATGCCATTTTACATTACAGTTTCTCTCTTATGACCCCTTATAAACTCTTGTGCTCACTGTTAAATAATTTAAGGCAGAATCATATTTTATTGTTTTGAAATTCCTCCTAGTGCTTAGTTCAATCCCCAAAATACAGCATGTACTTTTATATACTTAATAAATATATTCAATTTATGTCCTATCAAAAATCGATTGTTTTCTAGGGTATCTTTCTTTTCATTGTTTTTGATCAATATGTACTAACAAAGCACATTTATGCCATACTGAGATAAGTTCTAGAAAACTTTTTAAATGATTGAAAGAAATACAAGTAAACATGGTCCCTACTCTCAAGGAACTAACTCTCATGTCACATAATGTCAAAGCTATCTCAATTTTTATTTGCCTAGTGGGTTTCTACTTTCAAAGACCATTTATCTACATCTAGTTTTTCAGAATTTTATTATTCTCTACAAAGAGTGGAAACCTAACTATTTTTGCAGAAATTGAAATATTTGCTTCCATCTGTCATTTCTACTTTCATCCCTTAGTTCATCTTTTCTATTTAAAAGAAAGATGAAATTGAATGATATCATTAAATACTAAAATGACAAGCGAAATGATGAAAATTCAAGAGCAATGGAGTATGTGACAGTCCATAGTAGCTAGCTTAGGTGTCAATGTCTGAGAATATTTGTTTTATGCATCCACATTGCCTCTATACCTCAAAATTGTGTAATGGCCTTACAGAATAATTTAGAGTATTTTGTCATCAGTTAGGAATAATCACTGACATTTGAAGTTGTACTACAGTATGAATTTTACTGCTGAATAGAACTTATGAGCTAACCAATTCTGGTCAGATACTTTTACAGATGAGGTAATAACTGCATAAGTGCCAGTGACAGATATGAAAGATAAAGGCAGAACTTTGCACAGTACCCCAAATCCATGACTCTCATTTGACCTGGGCATCTTTAACTATGTTTCTGAAAAATACCATGTGATGTATTTAACCATATATGCCACGATCTTACTGTCATAGCAATTCTAATACATTTGGATACACAAGGGTTTCTTGTCTGCATGACATCAGATGAGCTTATCAAAAGGAACAGCATTTTAAAGTATCTATTTCATTCATTCATTCATTCATTCAGAAATATTCAGAGTGCCTATAATACATCTCTCACCTTCAAGCTATAGGAACTTGGAGCTCTAAGATAGACATGGCCACTGGCCTCTGAGTAGTTCTTGTACTGTTTCTCAAACTGGTTCTTAAAAACCTCTAGCTCCATGAAAGTATGTCAAGGATTAGGTCAAAAACAGAGGTTTCCACAATCCAATAAATTTTTTTTTTTTGGCCATGCCAGGTGGCATGCGGGATCTTAGTTTCCCAACCAGGGATTGAACCCATGCCTCTTGCATTGGGAGCACAGAGTCTTAACCACTGGGCCACCAGGGAAGTCCCTGAAATTTTTTAAAGTGACCTATTCATTGATACTTATCTATTTTGCACATGGTGTTCAGGAGGATTTCACTTGAACAAAGAATTCTAAATCTAATCCAGTGGTATCAAGTAGCTTATGGAAGACAGAATAAACTGTATTTTGCATAAAAGAAGAATACATCATCATGCTCCCATAATAATAGACAATGTTTACTTTAAAATGTAATATAAACACATTTCTGATTTCACTGTATATATGTCCCTATTTTCTTTTTTGTAAGTTAAAGTATAATTAATGTATAACATTATATTAGTTTCAGGTGCCCATAATAATTCAATATTTGTATATATTGTGAAATAATCACCATAATTAGTATAGTTAACATCTGTCACCATACATAGTTACAAATATTTTTTCTTGTGATGAGAAATTTTAAGAGCTATTCTCTAAGTAACTTTCAAATATGCAATACAGTATCATTAACTATAGTCACCATGCTGATATTATATTCCCATGATGATTTTATAATTGGAAGTTGGTACTTTTTGACATTTTTCACATTTTTTTCCCTCTCCCCATTGCCTGGCTGTAGCAACCATCAGTGTGTTCCCCTTATCCATGAGTTCATTTTTTTGGTTAAGTTTCCACATACAATTGAGATTATATAATATTTGTTTTTCACTGTCTGACTTATTTCACTTAGCATAATGCCCTCTATTCACATTGTCACTAATGGCAGGGTTTTCTTTTTTGTGGACAAATAATAATCCAGAGTGTGTATGTGTGTGGTGTGTGACAACTTTTTTAATCCATTCATTCATTGGTGGATGCTGGGGTCCAGCCCAGGCAGGATCCAGGGAGTCCCTTGGGAGGGGTAGAGTCGGCGAGAAAAAAAAGAGACAGGAGGCAGTGAAGTTGCAGAGAAGTGGAGAGAGAGAGTGAGAGAGAGAGAGAGAGAGTAACTTTAATTTTTGCTCTGGTCTTATATATCTTACATCTTGTTATGTGGATTTTTCCATTAGGGGCCCCATATCCCTCCCCCAAATGTCCCAATGACTCCGCTGGGGGCTTTTCCTTAGTCAGGTGATGAGTCTTCTATGTAATCATCAGTTCTCATCAGTTCTTCACGTTCTTGTTCATAAACAATCGAACAGTTTTTTTTTTTTCCATGCTTAACATTACCATTCTTGTTTTAACCCTCCAGTGGTTACAAGGGGGAGGAGAACACAGGATAACAATCTGTAAGGGCAGGCCTCTCAGGCGCCACAGGCTTGAAGTGACAGACACATTGTTAGCTGGTTAAGCTTAATCAGTGAGCTATTCCATTCTTATAAGGAAAGGGTGTATGGGACATTTTATATGCAGTTTTGGTTTGACGGACCCTCACTTCACCGGAGTCCCTAAGTTCCTATTCTTTTATCCTATACTAAAAACTATGATGATTAGAGTGTGCATCCTGCCAGCTCTTGTGAGGCCGAGGGGGCAGAGGTTTGGGATAATTGTGATTGGGTGAGGCAGCATTCCTGATCACAATGCATGGCCCATTACAGCCGAATTGCCAGCATGGCCCAAGGGTGGGGATAATAAGTTTAAACATGCCTCCATTACCTGGGTCCCCTAAGGGTCTACATGTGATTTGTTTGCGGCCCATAGAATTTCCACAACACCAAGAAAGCGGGGGGGGGGGGGGGGGGGGGGGGGGGGGGGGTAGCCACCATTCTTGAAGGTGGCGTAGGCGCCCCTTCACCCAGAGAGCTCATCATTCCTAGAAAAAGAAGTAAACAGAGGAAACTCATAGTGAAACTAAATCTCGGAGAACTCCGGTACTTCCAGGATGCCTGCTTTGCAGCTCTCCCGAACTGAAGATGCCTTCATCGGAATTCCCGCCTTGCAGGCCATTCCCGGAGTGCTTGGCCTTGCCTGAGCCTTTAGGCAATCCCCGAACGGCTCCCGGCAGGTGGACACAAATTGTTTCATATCTTGCCTATTGTAACTAATGCTGCACTGAACATGGAGGTGCACACATATTTTCCAGTTAGTGTTTTCATTTTCTTCAGATAAATATCCAGAAGTGGAACTGCTAGATGATATAGAAGTTCTATTTTTAATTTTTGAGGAACCTCCAAATTGTTTTCCGTAGTAGCTATGCCAATTTACATTCCCAGCAACAGTGCAGAAGGGGACCCTTTTCTCCACATCACCATTTGCTATTTCTTGTCCTTTTGTTTATAGGCATTCAGATGGATGTGAGGTGGTATCTCATTGAGGTTTTAATTTCCATTTCCCTGATTAGTGACATTGAGCACCTTTTCATGGACCTGGTGGCCTTCTGTATGTCTTCTTTAGAAAAGTGTCTATTTGGGTCCTCTGCCTATTTTTAAACTCAGATTTTTTTCTTGCTATTGAGTTATATGGTTTATATATATATTTTTGGATATTAACCCCTTGTCAGATATATCATTTGCAAATATTTTCTTTGAATTTTTCATATTTTTTC
The DNA here is from genome assembly GCF_030028045.1 of Hippopotamus amphibius kiboko. Classification (NCBI taxonomy): domain Eukaryota; kingdom Metazoa; phylum Chordata; class Mammalia; order Artiodactyla; family Hippopotamidae; genus Hippopotamus; species Hippopotamus amphibius. The sequence goes on along the minus strand of NC_080189.1, from coordinate 36,008,653 downwards.
TATTATAGTTTATTACAGGATATTGAATATAATTCCCTGTGCTATACAGTAGGACCTTGTTGGTTATCTATTTTATATATATTAGTGTGTATATGTTAATCCCAAGCTCCTAATTTATCCCTCCCCACACCCTTTCCCCTTTGGTAACCATAAACTTTGTTTCCTATGTCTGTGAGTCTGTTTCTCTTTTGTGAATAAGTTCATCTGTGTTGTATTTTAGATTCCACATATGAGCTATCATGTGGTATAAGTGATATCATGTGGTATTTGTCTTTATCTTTCTGACTTAATTCACTTAGTATGATAATCCCTAGGTCCATCCATGTTGCTGAAAATGGCATTATTTCATTCATTTTTATGGCTGAGTAGTATTCCATGGTATATATTACCACATCTTCTTTATCCATGTTGAGTTGATTTTTGTGTATGATGTAAGATAGTGGTCCAGTTTCATTCCTTTGCATTTGGCTGTCCAGTTTTCCCAGCAGTATTTGTTGAAGAGACTGTTCTTTCTCCATTGTATATTCTTGGCTCTGTTTTTGTTAATTAATTGACTGTATATGCATGGGTTATTTCTGGGCTTTCTTCTGTTTCATTGATCTCTGTGTCTGTATTTATTCCAATATCATCCTGTTTTGATTACTATAGCTTTGTAAAATAGTTTGAAATCAGAAAGCTTGATGCTTCCAGCTTTGTTCCTTCTCAAGATTGTATTGGCTATTTGGGTTTTTTTGTGGTTCCATACAAATTTTTAGTTTTTCTATTTCTGTGAAAAATGCTATTGGCAGTTTGATAGGGATTACATTGAATTTGTGGATTACTTTGGGCAGTATTGATGTTTAAACAATGTCAATTCTTTAATTCTATGGGCATGGAATATATTTTTGTGTCTTCTTCAATGTCTCATAGTTATCAGTGTATAGGTCTTTCACCCCTTGGTTAAATTTATTCCTAGGTATTTTACTATTTTTGATGTAATTATAAATGGGATTTTTCCCCCTTTATTTCTCTTTCTGGTCATTATTAGACACAGAATGGATTTTTGTATGTGGAATTTATATCCTGCAATTTTACCAAATTCATTGATTTGTTCTAACATATTTTGATAGTCTGTAGGTTTTTTTCTATATATTATCATGCCATCTGCAAATAGGGACAATTTTACTTCTTCCTTGCTAATTTGAGTGCCTTTTATTTCTTTTTCTTGCCTACTTGCTCTGGCTAGGAGTTCTAATATTATGTTGAATAAACGTGGTGAGAGTGGGCATTCTTCTTTGTTCCCGTATCTATTTCATTATTTATTCCCACAGATATTTTTATAATTTTAATAATTTTGACACTCATCTGATCATTGTGTTGAAGAAAAAGCTACTTCTCTATAAACACAAAGTTTTGCATTTAAGAGAATGTATTTTTTCTGAATGACATGACAATCTTATTTTGCAGTTGATATGGCGTTAAAGAATTAGACATTTTCTATTTAGGCCTTTTATATTAATTACATGAATGCATATTATTGCATACAGTGACTACTGGCTGAAGCAACAGTATTTAGATTATGAAGTGACTTTGGTACACTGTACATAATTGGAGTCTCCTGACAAGATGTCTTAGAATTCATGCTCTTATTAACACATTCTGAGTGGAGAGATCTCCCTCTTTCATTTTGTGCTATTGTGATATTTGATTCCATTTTTCTAATGGGACATAAAATATTCCTTTCTAGAGATCTCTTGCATTTCTCAGCTACATAAAGTCATTCAGCTTATGTCCCTGTCATACACTATCCAAGCTATGGCCCTTAAATACACTATTCAAGGTATTTAAAATCACACAAAAGCTCACAGATCTTATTGCTTTTATTTACTTGGTGACTAGCTCACCTTCAAAGATTAATTAGGAAAGTAAATGACATCTTGGGTTTATATTATAAGGCTAGGTAATTTCTGAATTTTTTTAGCTGATGAAAAACTACCTATCATAACATATGATTTGTTAAAAGGCTGTAAGTTTAATTTTATTTACATCTTGCAGAGTTGGGAGACTTTCAATAGTTCATTGAAATTTTTGTATCTATTAAAGGCCTTTAAAAATAAGAGCTAAGCAATGTGCACAATGAAAATATGTTCATTACAACTATAATTGCGAATTCTTTTACCTATATAGACTGTATTCTGTTGAGGATATCAGTAGAAATAATCTTGTTTAAAAAGAAACTTTTTGGTTTGGTTATGTAGTCCTCTGAAAATCTAGGTTTTCTATTAATTTCCACTACAAAACTTAGAAATAACATTTAAGGAATGGTAGAATGGCAAGTAATGTGTTTAAGTAAATAGCTTTGAATATTATAACTACAAAAATTTGCTATGCATTCGATATGATAAACTCATATTATGCAAATATATTCTACTGTTAATATGCATTCACAGTGTACATGGATAATGGTTTCCAAGGAACTGTTATAAGCTATGCTCTGAATATGTATGAAGAAAAATAGACACATGTATAGGTTCAATATACAGTAAGGGTCTAAAAGGCAAAGTACATGGTTCTATTAATATTCACTGAAAATACAGAAGAAACAACAAAAGACACATTACAGTATAAATCTGAATACATATTAAATATGCATGACAAACTTAGCAAGCCTTTATGAGTCCATTGATTCTACACAATGTGATGGGTGATATTTTATTACAAAACATTAGCTCATCCATAAACAGAGAATGATTTAGATTGGATATTATAGCTTACATTTTAATAGAACAAAATGCTTAGAAGAGACTTGCACCTGTATTCTGTTGATCAAAGTATAGGCCTGATGGTTTTGCTTCCCTTTGAGGGGAATAAACTCCTAAGAGACTGATCTTCCCACAGAGTAGAGCTATCGGTTTTGGAGAAAATCCAAAAAAACCCAAAAAACAAAAAAAAACCCAACTACCTGAAGGCTATGGATAAAGACAAAGGACAAAAGCTAAAAAATTTTATAGGGGAGTCAAAACTTGAATGAAAGAAATGGCATGGTTTGAGTTTCTGGCTTTTGCAAGCTTTGGAATGAGGGTAAAAAGTTGAAGCTCCAATAGAAAACTCATGATATTTTTGGTCTAAGGAATCAGGCGACAGCTCAAGGTGGCCACTGCCATAAGAAAATGACAAGTAGCCCTGAAAATAGCCAGAGAAGGGTGGTCTCAGGTTGTATGTATAAATTCTGCCCAAGTCTCTGAAGAATACATAAAGACCAAAAAAATTAAACTGAAATTTGAGATACCATAGACAAAGCAGAGTTTTCAGTTTGAAAATCAAACAAGTTAATTACTTGCCAAGACAAAAATAACAGCACTCTTCAAAGGAATGTAAAGGAATCTAGTCTTCGCAACATAACACTCACAATATCGAGCACACGACACGCATAGAAAAAAGATAAAGATAAGAGTAGAATTCAATGAAACATATAAGAAATTAGGGAAAATCTAAAAGCCAAAAGCTGGTTCTTTGAAACAAGAAAAAAAAATTGGTCATCTACTAGATTGCATATCAAGGAAATAGAGGGAAGGGGGGAGGAAAGGAGAGATAGATCAAAACTGAGTAATGGATGATCATGGCATCTCCTACAGATATTAAAAGGATAACAAAAGAATATTAAGTATGACTTTTGCCAATAAAATTAACTACTATAAATACAATTTACCAAAACTGACATAAGGTGAAACAGAAAATATGCAACCTTAGTATAGGCAAAGATTTCTTAGAACCCACACACATGCGTGCACACGCACAATTATACTTCAGGAAAGTTATTAAATAAAATACAGGTTTGGGGAGTAGATTCTTAGCATTGTGTTTGTTTTATAACTATAGTGCTTTAGAGTTTTTGAATATGTGCATCAGGAAAACACTAGAGAATATCACATTATGCTTAAGCACACTGTGGTAGGAAGATTTTGACATGCTTCACAACAAGCTCCACCTCTTGGTATTCATTCCCTCACATAATCAACTTTCATTTAGTGTGGCCTGGACCTAGTAACTTTTTTTTAATTAATAGAATGTGGCAAAGGTGTTGGCATGTCACTTCTGTGATCAGGTTACAAAAGACCATGTCTTCTATCTTGCTAATGCCATCTGTCTTGCTGGTACTCTCTCCTGCCCTCTTGTTTCTGGCTTTGATGAAGCTAGGTGCCATGTTGTGAGATACTCTATGAAAAGGCCCAAATGGCAAGGAATTTTGTGAGGACTCTAGTATATAGCTCAGGAGGAACTGAAACCTTAGTTCAACAGTCCACAAAGAATTGCATTCTCTCATCAGTCTCATGAGTAAGGTACAAAGTGGATCCTTCCCAGTGGATCCTTGAGATGACTGATATCTTTTGAGAGACCCAGAGCCAGAGGATCTAGTTAAAACCATGCCTAGTTTCCTAACTTATAGATATATTAAATAATAAACGTTATTTTTAATCTGCTAAATTTTGGAGTAACTTGCAGCTACAGAACTAAAACACACAAACATAAAACTACCACATGTTAAAAATTGGAGGATAAAAGTACAGAGAAACAGATTTCTAATTCTGAATATTCATGAGTAGAAGTTAAAGAATTTGGAAATTTTAGAGTGGCCTTTTTAAATTAAATTAAATTTTTAAAAGTTTTTATTGGAGTATAGTTGATTTACAATGTTGTGTTAGTTTCAGGTATACAGCAAAGTGAATCAGTTATACATATACATATATCCACTCTTTTTTAGATTCCTTTCCCATATAGGCCATTACAGAGTATTAAGTAGAGTTCCCTGTGCTATACAGTAGGTCCTTATTCGTTATCTATTTTATATATAGTAGTGTGTATATGTCAATCTCAAACTTCCAAATTATCCCATCCCCCTCTTATCCCCTCATAACCATCAGTTTGTTTTCTACATCTGTAACTCCATTTCCATTTTCTATACTTGTACCCTTTTTTTAGATTCCACATATAAGTGATAACATATGATATTTATCTTTCTCTGACTTACTTCACTCAGTATGACAATCTCTAGGTCCATCCATGTTGCTGCAAATGGCATTATTTTGTTCTCTTTTATGGCTGAGTAAATTCCATTATATATGTGTACCACATCTTCTTTATCCATTCCTCTGTTGATGGACATTTAGGTTTCTTCCATGTCCTGGCTATTGTAACTAGGGCTGCAATGAACATTGGAGTGCATGTATCTTTTTGGATTATGGTTTTCTCTGGATGGATGCCCAGGAGTGGGATTGCTAGGTCATATGGTAGTTCTATTTTTAGTTTTTTAAGGAACCGCCACACTTTTCTTCATAGTGGCTGTACCAACTTACATTCCCACCAGTTTTAAATGGGTCCCTTTTCTCCGCACCCTCTCCAGCATTTGTTGTTTGTAGAATTTTTGATAATGGCCATTCTGACTGGTGTGAGGTATAGTTTTGATTTGCAATTCTTTAATAATTAATGATGTTGAGGATCTTTTCATGTGCCTTTTAGCCATCTGTATGTCTTCTTTGGAGAAATGTCTATTTAGATCTTCTGTCCATTTTTTGATTGGGTTTTTTTTTTTTGATATTGAACTGCATGAGCTGTTTGTATACTTTGGAGATTAATTCCTTGTCGGTTGCTTTGTTTGCAAATATTTTCTCCCATTCTGAGGATTGTCTTTTTGTTTATGGTTTCCTTTGCTGTGCAAAAGCTTTTAACACATTATTGACCCAATACATATCAATATGTTTTTAGAGAGTGATACAATTAACATCACCATATGAAGTTGTTACAGCTTAAAATTGATCTAGGGTTCATTATACAATTTATGATTGTTATCATCCACATTTTCCTCTGTGAGGTTTTTGTTCCAACCTTTTGTATATTATAAATGCAATTTTATTACTGTAAAATTTTCAAAAATGATACATCATGAAATTTTGAGTGAAAAAGAATTTTTTGGTGACTTTTATGTGGATACTTTCTCTGATTGTCTGAGCAACATATATACTAGTGTCTCAGAATATGATATTTCTTCAAAATATAGTTCTGACTCAAACAATGTGAATGTTAGACCAATAAAAAGACAAAAAACCTTAATGATTAATTCTGAAAAGGAAAGTGGAAATGAAACTCACAGTGCTGGAGAATGCTCCCTTGCTTCTACAGAAGAGTGGATTGAAGACAACATTTCACTAAAATTAGAAGACTTTGCAGGTGTGTCAGGTGTAACTATTGAATGTAATAACCCACAAAGTGTTAGTAAAGTAACAGAATTAATTTTTGGTAATGACTTTTTCAAGTTGGTCGATTTTCAAACTTGTATCACCAACAGAAAGAAAAAAATCATATAAAAAGCATGATAAAGCTTTAAAATGAACCGATGTGAGCAATAATGACATGAAGTTTCTTGGATTAATCATTTTGATGGGACAAATAAGAAAGTCACACTGGAAAGAATATTGGTGACTGATCCCTTACTTGAAACACCTATCTTTCCAAAGATTATGACGAGAAGGTTCAAACAAATAATGACATTTGTTCACTTTAATGATAACTTGGAAAATCCACTTCCTGCAAACAAAATTTCAAAAGTAAAAGCTTTTTTGATTATTTTCTACCAAAATTTTTGTTGATCTGTATACTAAAACAAGAGCTATCACTTGATAAGGCAATGATAAAGTGGAGAGTACAACTCAGTTTCAAAACCTGTAATCCTGGAAAACTTACAAAACATGGAATTTTGGTCAGAATGGTTAGCAAAAGTGAAACTGGATATATATGCAACCTTGAGATTTACACAGGTGAAGGAAAGAAACTGCAAGAAACAATATTATCAATCCTACAACCTTATCATTGTTCATGGCATCATATTTACCAAGACAATTATTATGACAGTGTGTCCACACCTGAAATATTGTTGAAAAATAAAAAAAAAAAGTTTGTGGGACTATAAGAGAGAATCATGGTCTACCAAACCAATTAAAGGAGAAATCGGAAAATCTACAAGGGGAGAAATGACATTCTTACAGAAGGGAGAAGAGATTCTTTTTACATGGAAAGGCAAGAGGCTAGTCCACATGATGACAACTATTCGTGATACCTCCATAGCATCTACAGGAAAGGAAGACAGGAGGACTGGCCATCAGATAACTAAGTCTGTTTGTATATTAGAGTATAATAAATATATGAAAGGAGTTGATTGACCTGATCAATATCTGGCAAACTTCAATATCCTGTGGAAAACTCGAAAATGGTATAAGAAAATGGGTTTCTACTTGAGTAATTGTAGCTCATTTAATATGTTCAAAATTTTTTGCAGCCTTAATGCAAAGAATAAAATGACTTAGAAATTTTTTTTAGCAGTAGCTATAGAATGGGTAACTGACCATTCTGGTGAATGTAGTGGTAGTCCTGCACCTGGTCCTTCTTCTGGCATTTCTAAAAGAGCCCACCACAAAGGTCCACCTTGTTGACTAACGGGTAAAATAAAAGAACATATTCTAGGGGAAATAATACCCACAGGATTAAAAAAAAAATATTGCCCGAAAGTGTAGAGACTGCTTTTCCACAGGAAAGCTCAGTGAAACATGGTATATTTGTAACAGATGTTCTGTTCCCCTGCACAGAGGTGCCTGCTATACTGCCTATCACACTATAACAAAATATTAGAATGCTTTAGTAAGACATGTACAAAGTTTCAAATATATTAAGTGCAAAAAAAATTATTTCCTCAAATGCTGGTGTTTCAATATTCACTTACATAACAAATCACTGGCCATAGGCATTAGTTTCTGCAAAAGTCTCCCAGTCAATAATGTGTTGTTTAATTAGGTCCTATTTGTTGGTTTTTGTTTTGATTTCCATTACTCTGGAAGGTGGATTGAAAAAGATCTTGCTGTGATTTCTGTCAAAGTGTATTCTGCCTATGTTTTCCTCCAAGAGTTTCATAGTATCTGACCTCAGATTTAGGTCTTTAATCCATCTTGAGATTAATTTTGTGTATGGTGTTAGGTAGTTCTAAGTTTCATTCTTTTACACATAGCTGTCCAGTTTTTCCAGCACCACTTAATGAAGACACTGTCTTTCCTCCATTGTATATTCTTGCCTCCTTTGTCATATATAAGGTGACCATAGTGTGTGGGTTTATCTCTGGAATTTCTATCCTGTTCCATTGATCAGTATTTCTGTTTTTGTGCCAGTACCATACTGTTTTGATTACTATAGCTTTGTAGTATAGTCTGAAGTCAGGGTGCCTGATTTCTCCAGCTCCATTTTTCTTCTCAAGATTTCTTTGGTTATTCCAGGTCTTTTGTGTTTCCATACAAATTATAAATTTTTTTGTTTTAATTCTGTGAAAAATGCCATTGGTAATTTGATAGGCTTGCATTGAATCTGTAGATTGCTTTGGGTGGTATAGTCATTTTCACAATATTGATTCTTCCAATCCAAGAACAGGGTATATCTCTCCATCTGTTTGTATCATCTTCTATATCTTTCTTCACTATCTTATATTTTTCTGAGTAGAGGTCATTTGTCTCCATAGGTATTAATAGGTTTATTCCTAGATATTTTATTCTTTTTGATGCAATGGTAAATGGAATTGTTTCCTTGACTTCTCTTTCTGATCTTTCATCATTAGTGTATAGGAATGCAAGAGATTTCTGTGTATTAATTTTGTATCCTGTAACTTTACCAAATTCATTGATGAGCTCTAGTAGCTTTCTGGCAGCATCTTTAGGGTTTTCTATGTATAGTATCATGTTACCTGCAAACAGTGACTGTTTTACTTGTTTTCCAATTTGGATTCCTTTTATTTCTCTGATTGCCATAGCCTGGACTTCAAAAACTAAGTTGAATAAAAGTGGCAAGAGTGGACATCCTTGTCTTGTTCTTGACCTTAGAGGAAATGCTTTCAGTTTTTCACCATTGAGAACGTATTGTAAACGGGTATTGAATTTTGTCAAAAGCTTTATCTGGATCTATTGACATAATCATATGATTTTTATTCTTCAATGTTTTTTAATGTGGTGTATCACACCAATTGATTTGCAGATATTGAAAAATCATTGTATCCCTGGGATAAATCACACTTGATCATGGTGTACGATCCTTTTAATGTGTTGTTGGATTTGGTTTGGTAGTATTTTGTTGAGGATTTTTGTGCCTATGTTCATCAGTGATATTGGCCTGTAATCCTTTTTTTTTTTTTTAATTTTTTTAATGATATCTCTGTTTGGTTTTGGTATCAGGGTGATGGTGGCCTCATAGAATGAGTTGGGCAGTGTTCCTCCCTCTGAAATTTTTTAGGATAGTTTCAGAAGGATGGGTGTTAACTTTTCTTTAAATATTTGATAGAATTCACCTGTGAAACCATCTGGCCCTGAACTTTTGTTTGTTGGGAGATTTTTAATCACACTTTCAATTTCAGTACTTGTGATTGGTCTGTTCATATTTTCTATTTCTTCCTGGTTCAGTTTTGGGAGGTTGTATCTTTCTAAGAATTTGTCCATTTCTTCCAGGTTGTCCATTTCTTCCAGGTTGTCCATTTTATTGGCATATAGTTTCTTGTAGTAGTCTATTTTGATCCTTTGTATTTCTGCAGCATCAGTTGTAACTTCTTTTTATTTTTAATTTTATTGATTTGAGTCCCCTCCCTCTTTTTCTTGCTGCGTCTGGCTAAAGGTTTATCAATTTTTATCTTCTCAGAGAACCAGCTTTTAGTTTCATTGATCTTTGTTATTGTTTTCTTTGTTTCTATTTCATTTATTTCTGCTCTGATCTTTATGGTTTCTTTCCTTCTACTAACTTTGGGTTTTGCTTGTTCTTCCTCCAGTTGCTGTAGGTGTAAGGTTAAGTTGTTTGAGATTTTTCTTGTTTCTTGAGGTAAGATTGTATTGCTATAAACTTCCCTCTTTAGTTCCTTTAGAATTGCTTTTGCAGTCCCAGAGGTTTTGGATTGTTGTGTTTTTGTTGTCATTTTTCTCTAGGTATTTTTTGATTTCCTCTTTGGTTTCTTCAGTGATCCATTGGTTATCTAGGAACATATTGTTTAGCCTTCATGTGTTTGTGCTTTTTACAGTTTATTTCCTGTAATTGAATTCTGATCTCATAGTGTTGTGGTCAAAAGAGATGGTTGATATAATTTCAATTTTGTTAAATTTACCAAGGCTTCATTTATGATCCAAGATGTGATCTATCCTGGAGACTGTTCCATGTGTAGTTGAGAAGAAAGTGTATCCTGCTGATTTCAGATGGAATGTCCTATAAATATCAATTAAGTCTATCCACTCTAATTTGTGATTATTTTTTTTAATTTTTATTTTTTTAAAAAAAATTTTTGGCTGTGCTACACAGCACATGGGATCTTAGTTCCTCAACCAGGGATTGAACCCACATCCCTTGCAGTGGTAGCATAAAGTCTTAACCACTAGACCGCCAGGGAACTCCCTAGCGTGTCATTTAAGGCTTGTGTTTCCTTATTAATTTTTTTGTCTGGATGATCTTTCCATTGGTGTAAGTGGGGTGTTAAAGTCCTCCACTATTATTGTTTTACTGTCGATTTCCCTTTTTATGGCTATTAGCATATGCCTTGTATATTGAGGGGCTCCTATGTTATGTCTTCTTGCGTTGAACCCTTGATCATCATGTAGTGTTCTTCCTTGTCTCTTGTCAGTCTTTATTTTAAAGTCCATTTTGTCTGATATGAGTATTGCTACTCTAGTTTTCTTTGATTTCCATTTGCATGGAATACCTTTTTCCATCCTCTCACTTTCAGTCTGTATGTGTCCCTAGATCTGAAGTGGGTCTCTTGTAGACAGCATACACATTGGTCTTGTTTTTTTTTTTTTTTTTAAGAACTTTTATTGAGATACAGTTAACAGAAAATAGCATATATCTAGAGTGTACAATTTGGTGTCCCAATCTCCCAATTCATTCCCCCCCCAACCCTCCCCATTTTCCCCACTTGGTGTCCATGTGTTTGTTCTCTACACCTGTGTCTTTATTTCTGCCTTGCATTTCCTCTTTCATAGTTGTTAGCATTTGCCTTATGTATTGAGGTGCTCCTATATTGGGTGCACATATATTTATAATTGTTATTTCCTCTTCTTGAATTGATCCCTTGATCTTTATATAATGTCCTTTCTTGTCTCTTGTAACATTTTTTATTTTAAAGTCTATTTTATCTGATATGAGTAATGCTACTCCAGCTTTCTTTTGATTTTCATTTGCGTGGAATATCTTTTTCCATCCCCTTGCTTTCAGTCTGTATGTGTGCCTAGGTCTGAAGTGGATCTCTTGGAGACAGCATATATATGGGTCTTGTTTTTGTATCCATTCAGCCAGTCTGTGTCTTTTGGTTGGAGCATTTAGTCCATTTACATTCAAGGTAATTGTTGATATGTATGTTCCTATTACCATTTTCTTAATTGTTTTGTTGTTGTTTTTGTAGGTCCTTTTCTTCTCTTCTGTTTCCCGCTTAAAGAAGTTCCTTTAGCATTTGTTGTAGGGCTGGTTTGGTGGTGCTGAATTCTCTTAGCTGTTGCTTGTCTGTAAAGCTTTAGCTTTCTCCTTCGAATCTGAATGAGATCCTTGCTGGGTAGAGTATTCTTAGTTGTAGGTTCTACCCTTTCATCACTCGAAATATATCATGCCACTCCCTTCTGACTTGCAGAGTTTCTGCTGAGAAATCAGCTGTTAACCTTATGGGAGTTCCCTTGTATGTTATTTGTTGTTTTTCCCTTGTTGCTTTTAATAACATTTCTCTGTCTTTAATTTTTGTCAGTTTGACTGCTATATGTCTTGGCGTGTTTCTCCTTGGATTTATCCTGCCTGGGACTCTCTGTGCTTCCTGGACTTGGGTAGCTATTTCCTTTCCCATGTGAGGGAAGTTTTCAACTATAATCTCTTCCAATATTTTCTCCGGTCCTTTCTCTCTCTTTTCTCCTTCTGGAACCCTGATAATGCAAATGTTGGTGCATTTAACGTTGTCCCAGAGGTCTCTTAGGCTGTCTTCAGTTCTTTTCATTCTTTTTTCTTTATTCCTTTCCACATCAGTGATGGTCACCATTCTGCCTTCCAGCTCACTTATTCACCCTTCTGCCTCAGTTAATCTGCTATTGGTTCCTTCTAGTGTATTTTTCATTTCCGTTAATGTGTTGCATATCTCTGTTTGTTTGTTCTTTAATTCTTCTAGGTCTTTGGTAAACTTTTTGATCTTTGCATCCAGTCTTTTTTCAAAGTCCTGGATCATCTTCACCATCATTATTCTGAAATCTTTTCCCAGAAGAGTACCTATCTCCTCTTCATGTAGTTGTTTTTCTGGGGCTTTATCCTGTCCCTTCATCTGGTACAAAGTCCTCTGCTTTTTCATTTTCTCTATCTTTCTGTGGCTGTGGTTTTCAGTTCCACAAGACAAAATACTGCTGATGCTGCTTGATACTGCTGTCTGCCTGCTTGTGGAGGAAGCTATCTAGGAGGCTCGTGGGTGCTTCCTGATGGGAGGGACTGATAGTGGGTAGGGCTGTGTGGGCAGAGCTCAGTAAGACTTTAATCTGATTTGGTGGGTGGAGCTCAGTGACACTTTAATCTGCTTGTCTTCCAATGGGTGGGACTGTGTTCCCACCCTGTTGGTCATTTGGCCTGTGGCCACCTAGTGCTGGAGCCCACAGTCTCTTTGGTGGGGCTAATGGCAGACTCTGGGAGGGCTCACACCAATAAGCACTTGCCAAAACCCCTGCTGCCAGTGCCCCTGCCTCCTCAGTGAGCCATAGCTGCCCCCCCACCTCTGCAGGCAACCCTCCAACACCAGCGGGTAGGTCTGGTTCAGTCTCCTATGGGGTCACTGCTCCTTCCCCCTGGGTCCTGGTGAGCACATTTTTTTGTGTGCCCTCCAAGAGTGGAGTCTCTGTTTCCACAAGTCCTGTGGAGGTCCTGCAATCAAATCCCACTGGCTTTCAAATTCTGATTCTCTGGGGATTCCTCCTCCCGTTGCTGGATTCCCAGGTTGGGAAGCCTGACGTGGGGCTCAGAACCCTCACTTTAGTGGGTGGACTTCTGCAGTATAACTGTTCTCCTGTTTGTGAGTCACGCACCCAGCATTTATGGGATTTGATTTTAATGTGATTGCACCCCTCCTACCATCTCATTGTGGCTTCTGCTTTGTCTCTGGATGTGGGGTCTCTTTTTTGGTGAGTTCCAGTGTCTTTCTGTTGATGATTGTTCTGTAGTTAGTTGTAATTCTGGTGCTCTTGCAAGAGGGAGTGAGCGCATGTCCTCCTACTCCGCCATCTTCTGGTCTTGTTTTTATATCCATTCAGCCAGTCTATGTCTTTTGGTTGGTACATTTAATCCATTTATATTTAAGGTAATTATCAATATGCATTTTCATATTGCCATTTTCTTAATTGTTTTGGATTTGTTTTTGTAGATCTTTTTTCTTCCCTTCCTCTTTTGTTCTCCTCTCTTGTGTTTCCTGCCTAGAGAATTTCTTTTAATATTTGTTGTAAAGGTGGTTTAGTGGTGCTGAATTCTCTTAGCTGTAGCTTGTCTATAAAGCTTTTAATTTCTCCATCAAATCTGAGTGAGAGCTTTGCTGAGTAGAGTATTCTTGGTTGTAGGTTTGCCCCTTTCATCAGTTTAAATATATCATGCCACTCCCTTCTGGCCTGCAAAGTTTCTGCTGAAAATCAGCTGATAACCTTATGGGGATTCCCTTGTATATTATTTGTTGCTTTTCCCTTGTTGCTTTCAATATTTTTCTTTGTATTTAATTTTTTGTTGGATTAATATATGTCTCAGTGTGTTTCTCCTTGGGTTTATACTGTGTGGGACTCTCTAAGCTTCCTGGACTTGGGTGACTATTTCCTTTCTCATATTAGGGACGTTTTTGAGCATAACCTCTTCAGATTTTTTCTCAGGTGCTTTCTATTTTTATTCTTTTTCTGGGACCCCTATAATTCAAATGTTGGTGCATTTAATGTTGTGTCAGAGGTCTCTGAAACTGTTCTCATTTCTTTTCATTCTTTTTTCTTTATTCTGTTCCATGGCAGAGGTTTCACCATTATGTCTTCCAGGTCACTTATTTGTTCTTCTGCCTCAGTTATTCTGCTATTGATTCCTTCTAGTGTTTTTTTCATTTCAGTTATTGTATTGTTCATCTCTGTTTGTTTGTTCTTCAGTTCTTCTAGGTCCTTGTTAAACATTTCTTATATCTTTCAATCTGTGCCTCCATTCTTTTCCTGGGTCTTGGATCATCTTTACTGTCATTACTCTGAATTATTTTTCAGGTAGAGTGCCTATCGCCTCTTCATTTAGTTGTTCCTATAGGTTTTTATCTTGCTTCTTCATCTGCAAGATATTTGTCTTCTCATTTTGTCAGACTTACTGTGTTTGTGGTCTCCTTTCCACAGGCTGCAGGATTGTAGTTCCTCTTGCTTCTGATGTCTGCCCCCTGGTGGTTGAGTTTGGTCCAGAGACTTGTGCCGTTATCCCCTTGCTTATAGGGTGTTTGATTGGTGTTGTGGTGACCAGAGCCTGCCTTGGATATTGAGTGAAGCCTCCCCTTTGCTCTGTGGTTGTCACTGCTCCCTAGTGTTGGAGTCAAGGCCCCCAGATCTGTTTCTTAGCTGTGTTTCTGATCTGTGGTGTGAGGTCAGCAGGATTGGAGCCTTCCCACTGGGAGAGAAACCACTGAGTATTCCTCCTCTGGAGTTGTTCACCTGTGAATATACTTTGTTGTGTTCCCTTTCGCCCATTGTGTGGGCTCATAAAGTACACTGCTGTTGGCACTGCTCTTGGTCCCACCTTAACTGTGGGTATGCAGGCAATTGCCCTGGTGACTCTCAGGTATTGTTTTCACCAGGCTGCTGGTGCAGATCCACTGAAGTCAGGTCCCAGGACTGCAATAGTTGTGCACCTGTACCTGCTGTGGGAGCTATGGAGGCAGCTGAGACTATTACCTGGCCCAACTCCCACATGTAAGTGCCCACAAAGCCCACAGCTGCTAAGGCCAGACCCATCCCAGTTGTAGGAACACTTGTCCTTTTGCATGTTTCACAGGCACTGAATTTAGGAAGCCATCAGCAGAGGTGTAACTGTTGTTCATGCAGCAATGAGGAGATATTTCAGCTCTTTTTCCTTAGTCACATGGCCCCTGGGGCTCAGCTGTGGTTTCAGTCCCACCTCTGCATGTTTTCCTCCCACCAGAGTCTGCTCCAGAGGTTGCTGGAGCACACTAGCCCATCAGGCAGGAAGGAGGCAAGGCTGCAATTGGGTCAAGCCGGCTGCCCAGGCAGGAGGATGCTGGGGTAGGGATTAGAATGCTTGCGGCCTTCAGGCATCGATCAGGATGAGAGTGTTGCTAAGGCTCGTCGGGGAGGGTGGAGGAAGTGATGGCAGGGGCACGAGATCCAGCTCTGGTGGGAGCCCTCCCTAGTGCCAGTGAAGGCAGGGGCAGGAGTGTGAGAAGAGAGGCTGCAGTGTTAGCCCTGCCCTTTGCAGTTCAGTCAATAATGGTGCTTTGCTTCTATTGCTGTCCAGGCTTCCTCAACAAGCATTACCAGTTGTGGAGCTCCTCATTCCTGTCCCCTCAGGCTGTGTCCTCACAGCCAACAGCAGTCCCCTCCCCAGATCTGCTCTCCAAACCCCACGCTTCAGCACCCGGCCCCTGTGTGCACAGGCAGACACCCATCTCAGGCTAGGGTGCACAGGGATGTGGCACAAACCATCTGTGTAGGTCTCACTCTGTCCTGCCTGCCACAGAGCAGTTGCTGGGCTCTCCTCTGAGCCCCTGAGGCTCCCCTTCTGTCCAACCTGATCTTCCTAGTGGTGAGGGGTCTTACCCAGATGCTGGGAACCTCTCCTCACCTTCAGCTCCATGCCAGGGTGCAGATACCATTCTGCTTCCTCTCTCCATTTTCTCTTCTTCTTTCTTTCATCCTACCTGTTTATGTGGGGATCTTTCTTGTCCTTTTAGATGTCTGAGGTCCTCAGCTGGTGTTCAGCAGTGCTCTGTGAGGACGGTTCCATTTGTAGATGTATTCTTTTTAAAAAAAATTTATTTATTTATTTATTTATTTATTTATTTATTTATTTATTTATTTATTTTATTGGCTGTGTTGGGTCTTCGTTGCTGCACATGGGCTTTCTCTAGTTGCAGCGAGTGGGGGCTACTCTTCCTTGTGGTGCGCAGGCTTCTCATTGCGGTGGCCTCTCTTGTTGCAGAGCATGGGCTCCAGGTGTGTGGGCTTCAGTAGTTGTGGCACATGGACTCAATAGTTGTGGTGCATGGGCTTAGTTGCTCTGCAGCATGTGGTATCTTCCTGGGGCAGAGATCGAACCCATGTCCCCTGCATTGGCAGGCAGATTCTTACCCACTGCGCCACCTAGGAAGTCCTGTAGATGTATTCTTGATACATTTGTAGGGAGAGATGAACTTCATGTCTTCCTTTTCCCTGCCATCTTGGAAAGTTAGAGAAAGTGGTTTTAAAAATCACCTACTGAAGCCACTTCCTTTTATTCTCATGAAAAGTAGTCATGTGACTTGCTAAAAGATGTAACAGCATGGTTTATTTTGGAAATCACTATCAAAGTATTCTAATTGCTTAGTGATTTTCTTGTAGCCCTCCATATATATGTGTGTGTGTATATCCATTTATCAATAGAAAAGTCTCCTAACTGATCCAAGCAATATTCAATGAATGTTTATAAGGCAAATAATGTATATGAAGGTCAAAATTAACATCAAGTGAGATTTAATACATCCATGCTGTTGTACACGGCAGGATTTCCTTCTTTCTCATGGCTCAATAATATTCTAGTATGTGTGTGTGTTTGCATGTGTGTATATCACATCTTCTTTACCCAGTCATATGATGATGAACACACACTGTTTCTGTATCTTGGCTATTGTGAATAATGTTGCAGTGAGCATGGGAGTGCAGATATCTCTTTGATAATTCTCTTTTCATTTCCTTTGGGTATATACCCAGGAGTGGGATTGCTGGATCATATGGTAGTTCCATTCTTAAAATTCTTTAAATATTTTCTCTGCAGGTCTTTCTGATTCCTTTCTAATTCTTCATCTTGAGTATATATAAATTTTTATTTTATTCTTCAACCACATTGAGCTTATTTATTTTATAGATTTTTTTCAAAGGTTTATCATTGGACTTATTTCTATTTTTTTTTAAAGTTATTAGTCCTATCTAATAGTTTAAAATATTATTTGTCATCTTTAACATTCCTTAAAATGAATAATGTTTTATTTTTATCTTTAATTTTATTAATTAAGGCATTTAAGGCTACACATTGCCCTCTGAGTACAGCTTTTCCTGTATTTTCTAGCTTTAGATTAAAAATGTTCTTAATTTCTTTGTGTTCTATTAAGTTCATAATCTCACTATTTCTTCTTTTATTTAATGATTTTCCAGGAGTATGTTTATTAATTTTAAGGTACTTTGGAAAACTTTTATTATTGTCTTATTATTTTTAATATATAAAAATAAATTACTTATCTCTATAATACTAATGAACAATGAGAAACTGAAAATTTTAAGTTCCATTTAAAAATGCATCAAAAAAGTAAGATTTTGGGAGACAATTCTCTATTCATTTCTTTCATTTCTGTGTGTCTCACCAGTGCAGACACTGCCTTTGTTCTGAACCATCTTTTCAAGTGTGCTTGTGTCACAGAAAACATTGGAAGACAGAGATAGTGCCTCCCAGAGAGCAAAGGGTAGGCTTACTTATTGCTTATTATAAAATGTTTAGGTCTCTAAGCTTGTGCAGTTATCACAAGAAATTTTTTGCATCATCTCATAGGAATTGGGGATTGGAGAAGTGGTGCAAATGCTGATACTCTGGCTAGTGCTATCACTGTGAGTAATAAACTATCTTTTGTCTCTGGTCCAGAACTCAACTGTCTTCTGCCAGCACCCATGTAACTGTGACAGGCTAACTTTTAGCTTGCAAGTAGGGTAACATTTCAGAAACATCATAGTTCCTGACAAAAATACTTAGGAATAAATTTCACAAAACATGTGTAAGACCATTACATTCAAAGTATAAACATCACTAGTATTAAGGAAAAGAACTAAATGGAGAGAGATAACATTATCATTGGTTGAGAATCTCAATATTGTTATAATGTTCATTCTTCCTATATTAATACATAGATTCGATGAAATCTTTTTCATAATTTCTGTAGGCTATTTCAAGGTATATGACAGATTATTCTAAAATGTATATGGTAATTTAGAGGATTTAAAATTAAGCCAATTTTTAAAAGGAACACTGTTGAAGGACTTGTACAATATGGTTTCTAGACTTAAGATGAACTGCAGCTATAGTGTAGTATCCAGGTAACGCCAGGAAAACAAGTGATGCAACAGAATAGAGAGCCCAGAAAGAGACCAACAGAATTATGGTCACTTGATTTTTAATGAAACTGGCAAGTTAGTTGAATAGGGAAAGAAAAGTCCTTTCAACAAATTGTGCTGGAACAACTAGATATCAATATGAAAAAAAGTGAAGCAAAGTCCCTCTCTCATGCCATACACAGAAAGAACAATTTGAAATAGATCATAGACCTAAATTTAAAAGGCAGAACCATAAAACTTCTTAAAACTTAGAAACCCATCTTTGTAACCTCAAAGTAGGCAAAGATTTCTTTGACAGGCCACAATAAACACAAACCATAACAGTTTAAAAATAATAAGTTGAACATTATCAAAATTTAACATTTTGGCTCCATCAAAAGACTTCATTAAGAATATGAATAGACAAGCTAGCGTCTGGGGAAAAAAATTACAGCAACTGTATCTAACAAGGGACTTGTACCCAGAATATAAGTACACACACACACACACACACACACACACACATAACAAAAATTCAAGCAACTCAATATAAAAATGGGCAAGATATATAAATGGTTAATAAATGTTGAAAAATGTAGAACCTCATTAGTGGACAGAGAAATTGAAATTAATATCACAATGAGATACCAATTTTACCTACTACAATGGTTAAAATTTTTTAAAAAATACAACATTAAATATTACCAAGCAGGTTGAGCAACTGGAATTCTTCTGTATTGCTTATGGGATTGTATAGTGATACAAGTTCTTTGAAGAACTCTTTGACAGTTTTTCATAAAGTTAGTTATATGCTTACCCAGAAATCCCACTCCCAGGTATTTACCCAAGACAAATAAAAATATATGTACACACAGACCTGTATTCAAATGTTCACAGTAGATTTATTCATAATAGGCAAAACTTCAAATATCCCAAATGTCCATCAACAGGTGAATGGATACATAAGTTGTGGTATATCTATATAAATCAAATATTGCTCAGTAATTATAAGGAAGAAACTGCTGACACATACAACAGGACAGATGGCTATTAAAATTATGTTAAGCTAAGATTAACCCAGACAAAACAGAATAATACACAGTGTTTAAATCCATTATCATGAAATCCAGATTAAGCCAAAACTAACCCATGTCAATAGAAATTAGATAGTTGGTGAGGGAGGTAGCAATCCATGAGGAGGAATAATAACAGGAAAAAGGCAGGAAGAATATTTCTAGGGTGATGGAAATATTCCAAAGCTTGTTTTGGGTGATAGTTACATAGATATACACAATTGTTAAAAACATCAAATTAAGCCTATGTAATCTGCATATTTTATTGCATATTAATCATATCTCAATTTAAAATGTCAGAATATTTGGTGCTTTAGGGAGGTAGAAGAATTCACTTATTTACCCATAGGTATGGTAGAAAAAATTCAGACACTAGCAGAACAGGCACCCATTTACCCTTTGGCTGAAGGACAACTCTTGTGTTTATTTGGGTTGAGAAGCAAACAAACAGGGATCCTGAAACATCAGCTTAAGTGCTGGGCACCAAGGCAATTGCCAAGGCTTAAGCTCTCTCTTTATGGTTCCAAATGGTGTTCTTTTGTACTCTGTGGATTTAGAAAGAAAAAACATGCTAAATGATTGTGTTGGTTATCTACTGCCTTATTACAAATTACCCCAAAACTTACTGGCATAAAACGACACCCATTTATCTCATGGTTTGTGTGGGTAATGCATCTAGGCAAGGCTTAGCTGGGTCCTCTGCTTCAGAAGCTCTCACAGGCTGAAATCAAGGTATCAGCTTGGGCTATGGTCTCATTTGAAGGCTCAACGAGGGGGCAGATCTGCTTCTAAGTTCACTCACAGTTTTTTTGCAGGATTCAGTTCTTCAAGTGCTTTTGGTTGAAGGCTACTTTCAGTGTCTTGTCATACTGGGGAGAGAAAAATACTGAAAGATAGAAGGAGAGGGAGAGAGAGTACTAGCAATATGGAATTTTCAGGCTTTGTAACCTAATTATAAAAGGTGTATAACACCACTTTTGCCTTATTCTGCTTATTGCAAGCAAGTCACTAGGTCCAGCCCACACTCAAGGAAAGGGACTACATAGGATCACTGAAGATCATCTTAGATTGCTGCCTACCAAAATACTTACTAACGTGATTAGCATAGGGGATACTAAGTGTAGGGTACCATGTTATAGAAAGTTACATTTTCTAGTCTTCAGTATGCGTGTTATAATATTTAATATTATTGAGAAATTCACATGATGCTAAACATAAAATATAACAATCTTTCAATATGCCTTTGTAGTATATAGATGTATATAATATAAACATTGACAAGATAATGAAATAATCTTTCAGTTATAAATTATTAAATTTGCATTAAATTTGTAAAGTATTAAAAAGAATATGCTTTAAGTAATTATTTTAATTCAATTTTCCTAGCCAACCGATCATTTTCAAAAATAGAAATTTGTGCCTGGTATAATATTTTTTATAATATGGTAGCTATAACTTGATTGTTTAAACAATTGATCACTTATTGGCTTGATATTTCAATGACAGAAGTCATCCTAAACTATCAAAAGTATCTAACTTTAAAGGTGGCTTTCTAAAATACTGATTTTTCAAAATTTATTAAGCATACAACTATTATTCATTTAAAATAGCCA
The DNA here is from genome assembly GCF_030028045.1 of Hippopotamus amphibius kiboko. Classification (NCBI taxonomy): domain Eukaryota; kingdom Metazoa; phylum Chordata; class Mammalia; order Artiodactyla; family Hippopotamidae; genus Hippopotamus; species Hippopotamus amphibius. The sequence goes on along the minus strand of NC_080189.1, from coordinate 35,987,620 downwards.
GGGAAACAAAATTATTTGAAAGTGTTTCTAATATCAGAAAAAAACATTTTTTTATTCAATATTTTGAAACTACCATTGGTCTTCACTGAATACACTAAACTATATGCACATAGACATGTAAAAAATTTTATTGATGTATTTGAATCAAGCTTCTATATCCATAATCCTGGAAGCAAGATTCTTATAAGTAGAGATTATCACTCTTTGGAGAAATTTTAACAAACCAAAAGAATGATGTTAAGCTTGTCAAAGACCAAAAAAATGGATTTCTTTCATTTCATCTTGTATAATAAGTGCAGTTTTTAATGTATCTATTGCCCTGCGTCAAAGGCCACTAGGGAAATATTTCAAACTGCTGATTATTTTACTACAGTTTTTATCTTTCTCTTGGATTAAGGTTTCAAATTCTGTAATCGAAAGTCTTCTCCCTCCACCTTGTCCTGTTGTCTACCCTGATTAGGGTGAAGGGCTGGGGGAACAGATGTGGCTCCTTGACTCAAGAACCTTTGAGTCTTAGAGAGCATGACTTTAGCAGAGCTGAAGAAGGGAGTGACTTAGCTTCTTTATGCTGAACTAAATAATAGAATCATCATTTGAGTTATTTGAGAATCTTCCATAGCTTAGTTTTTAAGGTAGTTTTGCTTACTTTGGGAATTATACTCAGTTTTTTTAAGGGCTTTTAAATAAGACAATCCCAGACTGTCTCCAAGGATTGATTAATCATGCAAAAAAAAAGGTCCAAAGAAGTTGCTTCCTTCTGGTTGTGAAGATATTCACATCCTTGTATGAAAGAGGTTTAGTGTCTGTTGTGCTGAATGATCACAGGCAATGTCCCTCAGCTAGTATGTAAAGAAAGAGCACTCTGGGTCTCAATGCAGACTAAATGAAATATTCTAATGTTATTTCAGCGATTTTAAATGTCATGATTTCGTTTTGTAATGGTTTGTTTCAATCTTATCTTGCTTATCATCTTTGGCCTTAATGATTATATTTTATATGATTTAGAGATTTCCTTTTACTTTGAAACAGTTTTATAATCACACCTCTTATAAACACCATTCCCTCTTTTAAAAAAAACAAAACAAAACTAACTTAGTGGGATTTCCAAGTACTGTCTTCTTGATTACAGAAGGACCCAGAAGATAGCTCTTAGAGTCTAAAAAGAAAGACTCTAGGATAAAAAGAGACAGATGACACCAAAGGACTCCAGCCAGTGTCATATTCCAGCAACACTATGGAGCAAGATTATTCTACTATTGGTGGTATTGGTGGTGCAGTTTATGGTATAAATACAAGTGAGCCTTCTAAGCATACCCTCTTTGTGTGAGTGTGTGTGTGTCTATTGGGAGAATTTTTTTTTTAATTGGGGTATAGTTGATTTAAAATGTGTTACTTTCAGGTGTACAGCAATGTATATCAGTTATACATATACATATATTCACTCTTTTTTAGATTCCTTTCCTGTATAGGCCATTACAGAGCATTGAGTAGAGTTCCCTGTGCTGTACATGTCAGGTGGATTTTTGCCAGCACCACACAGCCAATAGCATCTTCAGCATATTTCAAATGGGTTTTTGTTTGATCACCTGGGGGAAATTTAATAAACGGTCTAATTGTTAGAGAGGAGAAAACATAGTCTAGAAATCCCTCTAAAAGAAGTCTTAGATGAATTAAAATCTTCTGGAACGTATAAATGAGATCCTATTTTGATATAGGCACACATGTTGTAAGAAATACAATAGAACAGGTTATAAGGTTTGGATTTCTCTGAATGCCTACTTCACCTTCTCCTGTATCTTTGCACTTGCTGCTGATTTTCTCTTTCCTCCCCACCTTTCTATCTATGGTTAAGTCCTTCTCATCCACACTCTTCTCCAAAGCTATTTCATTCTTCAGACTTCTCTCTCTTATGATTGGGTTTGGTGCTGCCTCTTCTGTCCTGTCATAGGACCCAATTCCTACTTCATAGCATGAATCCCATTGTATTTTAATCCTCTCTTTACTTGGTCCTTTCCCCTACTCTACTTTTAAGTTTTTTCAGAGCACGGACTTCGTCTCTAACTCTTGCCCCTCTCACACACACTCACAGCATGCCATTGTTCTTCACTAACCACTATCTGTGCTTAGATACTTACACGTGAGATTATTTGACTAATGTCTACCTGTCCTAAGACTAAAACTTTGTGAAGACCAGGACATATGTGTTTTACTTTTCATTTTATTCCAGTGTTTAGCAGAGTATTTGACATCTTGTAGTTGATTAAAAAAAAAACAAACTGCTGCCAGGACCTAACTGGAGACCTGGGATAGAGTTTATATTCAACAAATATCTGAAGAATAATTATGTGCAGATTTCAGTTACAGTCTGAGCGTTTCTTTGTTTTTTTAAATAAATTTATTTTATTGGCTGTGTTGGGTCTTTGCTATGCGTGGGCTTTCTCTAGTTGTGGCGAGTTGCGGCTATGCTTTGTTGTGGTGTGCAGGCTTCTCATTGCGATGGCTTCTTTTATTGCTCAGCACAGGTTCTAGGCACGCAGGCTTCAGTAGTTGTGGCACATGGGCTCAGTAGTTGTGGCGCACAGGCTTAGTTGCTCTGCGGCATGTGGGATCTTCTTGGACCAGGGCTCAAACCCGTGTCCCCTGCACTGGCAGTTGGATTCTTAAACACTGCGCCACCAGGGAGGTCCCCAGTCTGAACTTTTCAACTTACTGCTTAATTGTTTCTCATTGAACCTCTCTCAAACATTTGTTTCCTTATTTTTACACAATGGGAATTCTAATACATTCAATACATATCACACAGGGTTATCCCTAGGATAAAATTAAGGATGGATGGTAAAGAACATGTTAATTTTAAAGGACTTGGTATATGATAGTCATTATAATTAATGCTAAGAGATGGGCTTTAACTGTGGAGGTATTGGGGTGGACATATCAAAAGCCTTTTCCAGGTTGACATAAGAGTCAGTCCCGGGGCTTCCTAGGTGGCACAGTGGTTAAGAATCTGCCTGCCAGTGCAGGGGACATGGGTTGGATCCCTACTCCAGGAAGATCCCACATGCCACCGAGCAACTAAGCCCATGTGCCACAACTATTGAGCCCATGTGCTGCACCTACTGAAGCCCACACGCCTAGAGCTGGTGCTCTGCAACAAGAGAAGCCATGGCAAAGAGGAGCCTGCGCACCACAATGAAGAGTAGCCACCACACACTGCAACCAAAGAAAGCCCGCGCACAGCAAAAAAAGACCCAATGCAGCCAATTAAATAAATAAATAAATAAATAAATAAATAAATAAAACAACAGCAACAACAAAAAGTTAGTAAAAAAGAAAAAAAAGAGAGAGAGAGTTCAGTCCCTTCAGGGATTCAGAGGAGATTGATGTTTGCTGTTCTCTGTCAAAGGGAAAAGCAAATAATTAATAGTACATTGGGTCTAAAGAGCTTTGATTTCACTTTTTCTAAAGACAGTTGTATTAGTTTCCTGTGGCTGCTATAACAGATTATCCCAAATTTGGTAACTTAAAACAACAAAAATTTATTCTCACAGTTTCAGAGGCCAGAACTCTGAAGTCAAAGTTTTTAAAGGCCTGTACTTCTTCCGGAGCCTCAGGGTGAGGATCTGGCCCATGACTCTTTTAGTGTCTGATAATTACCAGGTTCCTTAGCTGTGGCCACCTAACTCCAATACCCCTGCATCCATCTTCATAGTGCCTTCTCTTGTCTGTGTCTGTTACAAGGACACTTGCTGTATTAGATAGGATTCTCCAGAAAAACACAACCAATAGAAGATACATATGACTTACTGTAAAGTATCTGGTGGAGGCTAAGAAGTCCCAGGATCTGCCATCTGCATGCTGGAACCCGGGAAAGCGTGTGGTGTAGTCTGAAGCCTTGAGAATCAATGGCACAGATTCTAACCTGAGACTGAAATCATGAGACCTGGGAGTCTGAATGTGACAGAAGATTGATATTCTAGCTCAAACAGTCAGGCAGAGAGTGAATCCAACCTTCCTCTGCCTTTTTGTTCTATTCAGGCAGGATGATGCCCATCCACACTAGGGAGGCTCATCTGCTTTGATCAGTCCATTAATTCAAATGCTTATCTCTTCCAGAAACACCCTCACAGACACACCCAGAAGTAACCTTTAACCAGCTTTGTGGGCATCCCCTGACTTAGTCAAGTTGACACCCAGAATTAACCATCACACTTGCTGTTGACATGAGGGCCTACCTGGATGATCTCATTTCAAAATATTTAATTACGTCTGCAAAGACCCTTTAACAAAATAATGTAACAGTCATGGGTTCTGGAGATTAGGATGTGGACATATCTTTTTAGGGGCCAATACCAGCAGACTACAACAGTCTGTATGAGACTGAGTAAGAAAACATGGCTTTGAATGGGTGGGCTGTTGTAACCAGAGTGTTCTGCTGTTGTTGACCTTTAACACAGATCATTAGGTAATCATCTGTGTGGTGATTTTAGAGATATATGTAAGATACGCCTCTTTCAGTATATATCCTATAACATCTTCATTTCTTGTCATTTTATTACATTGCCTGATAATAAGACTTGCTTGAATTTTTGTTTGGTACATTATTATCACATTTATTTATTATTTATTTATTTATTTATTTATTTATTTACTAACTATTGGCTGTAATAGTTGTCATGGTTTTGGACCTCTAAAGGAGAGAATTGAGTTTATCAGCACCTTGGTATGTGGCACATTATCACGGTCTGTGCAAGTCCACTTTTCTGTATGAATGCTAGTCTGCCTATATTTGTATGTTCTCTCTGATTGCTATTCTTCACTCTTTTCCTCCCCCTCTTTACCATTGTAAGATGTTTATGTAAGTCCTTTTTCTTAGGTGTGTTCTTATAAACTGCTCTGTTGTTTTGTGTGTACATACTTTTAATTATTAATTGGTGCTACACTAAAATTACATTGTTCCTTACTCTTTTCACTAAATACAATGTTTTAAAGATCCATTTTGTCACTAACATGTGCATGTAATCTGTTCCTTCTAATAGCTACACAATACCCTGTGGTCTGCATCCACCCCATAAACTTCCTGCTCTCCCAGGGATGGCTGCCCAGGTTGACTCTAACTCCCTGCCACCAAAATAATGTGGCTGCAAATAACCCAGGTCCCTTTCTGGGCCTGGATTCATTTTAGGGGGACTGTGAACATGGGAACAGGCTTGTTGCCCCTAGAATTAGGAAGACTATGAGTTACTAATATCGTTGGTTTTAAGATTGGAAGCCTGGGGTCGCAAGAGAATAGTATGGGGATCCAAGTGCCTGAAGAGGAGGGACTGTTTTAAGTAGGAAAGAGGAGAATAACAGGAGGTGGAAGTATATTTAAGAAAACTTTGCCTTTTTCCCAAAGTAGATTAAAGGTCCCAGAATTGAAAGAACAATATAATTGATTTGCAATCCTGCATTTTTTTACTTAGGGTTTATTTCTTAATAGAAACTTTGGAGAAATATAGGCATTGGTTTAAATCCCAGAGTCAAAAGTTCCTCTCTTTACTTGAGATTATAAATGAGTTTAGGGGCCATGGTGACAAAAGAATCCTCATCTTCTATGTTATTTCAAATATCTTTTTCAGGATCATCATGCTAAAATGATTTCTAATTGCAAGTTTAGCACATCAGTCATCGTTTTCAAGGGCCTTTTGTATTTACTACTTTTCCGCCATACTTGGTATATCCCGGTTCACTTTCTATGTACCTTATTTTCTGCTGTATGTGACAAAAGCTCATCTTCATTTCTGCCTTCACACCAGTTGTTCTTATCTGACATGTGCCACTGTCTGCCTTAACCTGTCCCTCCCTTCCTTCAAAACACAAGCAGGAAAGTACAGTGACAGCAAGGAAACACCCTGAAGGCCAGTGCCCCAGGCCAGAGGAGTCAGACAACTGATAGGGACACTAACTGAGAGCTTGGAGGGGAGGGACAAGTCAAGCTAATTCAGCAACAGGAGACTCTGCTGAATTCTCTGGTCACACATTTACAACAGAAAATCTTTGCAACTCCTAAATAGAAGATCAGATATGCCCTGGCTTCTCCATCTCTTAGAAGTGATGGATTCATTTACACAGCTTATCCAGATAATCAATCAGAGCAACAGGCCTGGATGTTTAGAAACGTAGCTCTGTAGCAAACCTACAAAGCAACCTTTGCCAAGTCATTTAACTTCTCTGGGGCTTTCACATTTCTGTGCTGTGTAGGCGTTATCGCGTGTCTGGAATTCCCTAGGCGTTGTGACAGGAAAACTAGTACTCATCAGCAGTGCTCAGCTTGATATCATCTTTCTGAAACGTCCCCCAGCTCTCCCCGCCCACGCCTGAGCAGTTAGGTGCTGCTACCTTTGCGTTGCTGCTGTACAGTCATCGTGAATGGCTCTCTCCCACTCTGCTCCCTGCTCCCTCCCTCACACCCTCTGAGCTCTCAGTCTTTCTCTGTCTTTGAAATTCTGATGCCTAGCATATAGTAAACTCTCAGTATATGTTTGTTGAACCTAGTGAATGAACTTTATGTCTATATATTTCTTCATATGTTAAATGAAGGAGTTGGGCCTTTGGGTAGTTTTCAAATGTTCAAAAAGTGGAAGAACCAGTTTTCTCAGTTAAATTTAAGGGAAGGACCTATGCATTATGGAGAAAAAGAACAAAGTCCTCTATGTGAAGGAAGGATGGGATTCCAGAAACCTGTCCACTTGACCTCTCCTCTTCAAACAGAGCACCAGGAGGCAGAGGAATACTGTTACAACAAATTGGCCTAGAATCATGATTGCTCATTTCCCTGGCAGCTATCAAAATGTAATTCTGTGAAAGTTATTCTTTCAAGTAGCAATATTTTTTATGCGAACTTTTTTTTTTTGGTGGAATTTTTCCTAAAAACGTAAAAATACTGACCTGCCTCCTTAAAAAAACAGAATGCAGCTCTAACGTAACTGAATCTTTCCTTAATGACTCAGGCCCTCATTAGGAACAGTCCCTGCTTCACCGAGCTGAATTCACAAAGGCGTTGTTATGACGTGTTTATTTCTCTGTATCTTCCCTGTCTGTCAGCTGTCATTTCTTCTGCTGTCACTTTTTCTGACCTAATAGCTCCCTGAGCTAATCTCTTTTTCTCAAAGCCCCTGTGCCCTAAATTTTCTGTGAGGTAAAACAATAGAGAATAAAGTTTGTTGAAAAGTATATGTGCACAAAGAAAAAATGAGTAGAATTTGAGAAAGTCGACGGCCATCATGTTGGCATTTTGTGAAGGTCGTGGAGGTTATTTGAGGTACTATGAGACTCAGGGTTATTTTCTGGTTTGTATGCCCTTGGGTTTGGGAATTGCTAAAGTCATGCTTCTACTTAAATGAGGTAGGTATATATGTTTTCTAGAAAAACTAACCTTGGTACAGTCTGGGTGAATGTACTGAGTGAATGTACCTTAAATTATTTAAAACATTTAAATCGTTTTTTAACCACGTAAACAATAAAATACTTTCAAACATGAACCCCTTTTATTTATAAATTATACATACTTTTGTACTAATATGTTATATAAGTTTTAAAACATTTGAGAATTGAAATGACAAATGATGACATAGAAACAAATACAAATACTCATTCTACTCTTTCCTCCTCACTTTCCAGAGAATTGTCTTGTGTACCCTCTGGGAAGCACACACAATTGCACACCCCAGTTGTAGACCTCTGGCTTAGATAACTATGTAAGGATATTAACTTTGACTTTCGCTAGGCAGATAGGCTTCTACCCAACTGAAAAATAATTTAGCTGTTTTTCAAGACATTAAATCAAATAAAAACAAAAATCTCCAGAACTTAACATGTGGAGATAGGTACACGATAAATGTTTGAATGTTGACTGAGTGATGAAGATGAGGTAGTCCACAAGGATGCTTTATAAACTTTTAATTAGTTCATTTCATTTGCTTAGCTCATGTCAGGTCTTTCACAATGTGTTTATGTATTATTACATCATCAGTGTGTACATCACTAGGCAGGAATGGTTGTAAGGGTTGTAATGGGATTTCAGTGCAGAGGGCTTTGAGCCAGCTAGGTTATTTAATTCTAATGGAAGCCTGGTCCCCAGGGAAGGTTTCTATCTAACAAGATGACTATAGTATGAGACATGATAAAATCCGGTTTAATAAAGACCATCATGTGATACACCCTGGGGCATTTGGGCTTGTGGAGGGACACAGGTGGTAGTAGTACTAAATAATGGTGATTCTCAGAGATAGTCAGATAACAGTATTAAGGCATTGAGAAGGGTGCGCAGAAAGCGAGAGGGGCCAGTAAGGACACATTTGGATGGCGTTTCAGGGCACAGTGTGTTTTAGGCCTTCCATTCTTACACAGCATGTTCACCTTGGGTATTCGTGACCTCCTTGCTGGTAAAGTACCATCTTATATGCTTGTATTCCAGACACCTACCCAGCAGCCTACTGGACGGTTCCAATTAGCCATTTCACAGGTTTCTCAGACACTACATCATCCATATGACTAACTCAGCAGCTTTCCCCCAAACCTGCTTCTCTTGAATGTTTCCATTTCTGTAGGTAGTATTACCCCATCCACCAAGATGCAGAAGACTGGAAGTAAGCCGTTATTCCTCTAGTTTCCTTATCCTTTATCTCAGCCTATTTGGCTCCATTCCCACTGCTGTCATCATCCCTTGCCTCCTAACTGGACTTCTAAGCTCCAGTCGCAGTGCCTTCAAATCATTTTACATATTACACCAGAGTGACTTCTATAAGTGGAAATTTAGAAAATAGGTCCTACTTGTTCAAAGCTGGTAAGACCCCTGCTCCTCTCTTCAGCTTCCTCCCCCAGCTCTCTCCCCTTTGCATTGGGTTATCCTCTTACATTGAAGTTCTTTCAGTTCTTCAATGATGCTAGGCTGCCCTCAAACCTCTGCACTTCCACCTACACTGCCTGGAGTGGTCTTTTCTCTTGTCAATTTCTTCTTCTGGTCCCAGAAGAGACATAATATTTCCGGAAACTTTTCCCTGATTCCTAGACCAGACTGTATCTCCCTGCAAAGAAGTATTATCATGGCATCCCAGAACTTTCCTTGCCATCCCACTCAGCGACTGTTAAGTGGTTGTATGTCCATATTTCCTTCTAGACTGAGGTCCAGGAAGGCAATGGCCACACCGATCACCTTCACTGCTGCATCCCTAGCACCCACAACAGTGCCTCCCACCTCCATACGTGTTAGTTGAATAAAAGAATGAGAGGCTGAGGGCACTGGCGTGCTCATCAAGAACTGAGCTAAGTGATGAGTCACAAAGACTGAACAAATACAGCAGGAGATGGGGTAAGTGGACAGCCTGGGGAACACTTAGGAGCCCCTACTTAATTCCTGTTGTATCAAATACCAAGCTTATGGACTTCTAGGTCCTCCTAGAAGGACGACCTGGGTTTACCTAAAGACACAAGATAGCCTTTCAGTCAGACAGACTTGAGCTATAAATCGTAGCAATGTAACCCTGGCAAGGTACTGATAAGGCTGATGTCAGAAGTCTTTGAGGTAACTTGTGTAAAGTATGGATTGCACATGTATACCAGGAACGATTACCTGGCATTCTGATGTGGCCCTTGTGATACAGTCATTACACCATGTTCAACACTAGCCATCAAAATGCTTCTGCTGAATAATAAGAATAGTTAGTATCTTTCAGTACCTTTCCGCATATCTGAATTCTTCTGAAAATTATCTTATTTAGTCCTTATGGGACCCTGTGAGGAGTTTCTCTTAACATTCTCACTTACGAGGCAACCAAGGCATAGAGAGCTTTGACTAACTTGCTCCACCTCTTGCTGAGCAAGATACAGCATTTGACTGTCTTGGTGATTCTACCACACAGACTTTCATTTGCTGCTAATATTTTTACTTGCATCTTATTTCTTCCCTGTTAAAGAGTAAGATGTTTAAATTTAATTGAAGGAGTATTTATTGAATCACCTACCATGTGTGTAACATTAAGTACTGTGCGAAATTAAATTAACATTTATCACTGATTATAACTTTCTAGAAGAGTGCTATAATTTCTTTTTTTTTTTTGTAAATGTATTTATTTATTTATTGGCTGCATTGGGTCTTCATTGCTGCACATGGGCTTTCTCTGGTTGCAGCAAGCGAGGACTGCTCTTCCTTGCAGTGTGTGGGTTTCTCATTGCGGTGGCTTCTCTTGCTGCTGAGCGGGGCTCTAGGTGCTCGGGCTTCAGTAATTGCGGCACATGGGCTCAGTAGTTGTGGCTCACGGGCTCTAGAGCGCAGGCTCAGTAGCTGTGGCTCGTGGGCTTAGTTGTTCCTCGGCATGTGGGATCTTCCCAGACCAGGGATTGAACCCACGTCCCCTGCATTGGCAGGCGGATTCTTAACCACTGAGCCACCAGGGAAGCGCGAGTGCTATAATTTCTTAAGTATTCATGGAGTTTAACATCTTAGTGAGGGTATATTTTTTAAAAAGGCAAGGAAATATATAAAATAGGAATAAAATAGAATCTAGACATGAAGCTTCCTTAATGTTTGTTCTCTAATGGATGCAGTTGACCTCAGAATTGGTCCGTTTTCATCAAGCAGATTACAAATAGTCCAGGCCCCCAAATTTTCAGAGAGTTAAGGCACTTTAATACAGACCATTCCTGAAGTCTCTAAATTAAAAAACAAAACCAAAACAACAGCATGTTAGTCACAGGTCGTTGGGCAAAATGTCATTTGTCTTTTGAGGCAGAGTATGGTCTGAATAACTGTTATAGGAACTTCAAAGGCTGTGTTTTTCAGGAGGTAATTGAAAGTAAGTTTGGTTGCACTGATTTTTTAAAGGTAAGAAATAGGTCTTTTCAATCAATTGGAATCAATTCCAGTTGGTTTTTTGAAGAGATGAAATCCCTGGGATATTTTTGATACCTCTAGAAGGAAGATGTATCCAGTGTACATTTTCTCCAATTTTGATAACACTACTGTAATTACTCTTGTCCTGGAGAGTCAGAAAATGAGTTTGTTCTGGATTTCTACAAATTTGGCATTTCATTCACCAGGAAATAAAGAGCACAAGTTATCTGAAGTACTTTATAACTGCAAGTTATTTTATATTTGTTATTCTTGGTTCATCAGATTAAATTGCAATCAGAACGTCTCCTTTATAAATGGAGAGTTGATCAGCTTTTTACTTCCGTCCACAAGTTTATCTCACCACAGAAGGCATCTGTGGAGGAGGCGCTGGGCCCGAGGCCCTGGGCCAGCGCATCCTTAAGGGTGTTGCCCTTGCCTGCCTGGCAGCCTCCAGGGTCTTCATGCAACTGCTGCACAGGTTTTTCCTGTCCCGAGATCCTGTTTGACCAATGTAAACAAAGAACTGAAAAGCAGAATAAAGGTTACTTTAGAGTCAGAGATGAAGAGATGAAACACTCAGCTAGGGGTCAAGGTTTCAAAACCACCCTTTTGTATCCCACCAGGAAAGTCTGATACTTTTTCATTTTGCATTGTCCGCGCTGAAGGCTTTTGCCTTCCCCGCACTGAAGGCTTTTGCCTTCCCTGAGGGCATTCCCATAATGTCGGTGGGTCTGGGGCAGGAGTCGGGAGAGGGGATGGGTTGACTCTCTGGGTGGGGGACACTTTGGGGCAGCCAGAGAATAGCAACTCCCTCCTTCCCCCCCCTCCCGGCCCTCCCCCCGAGGAACACCCCACCCCCACCCCCCCAGCGCCAGCCCTGTAGGGCTTTGGCCTCCTGACCCAGACAGAGCCGGGCGCTAGGGAGCCCGGGTCGCGCCGCCCCCAGCCTTGGGGCCGGGGCCGAGAGCCAAGAGTTCGAGGCCTCCCCGATCCGGATGTGATGAAAAGGCGCCACAGAGGGAGAAGTGTTTCTGGAGTGTAGGAGTGGTGGAAGGGGGAAGAAGGCAGAGAGGGAAGAGTTCCCCTCGGAGGGGAACCAGCCGGGCTGAGCTGGCTGGAAAGAGGAGGCGGAGAGCGCGGAGTCAGAGGAGCGGCCGCTGCCGCCGTTGCCGCCACTGCGGTGTCTGCTGAGCGGGAGGGAGGCGGGGAGGGACACCCAGGGGCGGCCGCCGTCAGGCCACCGCGACCCGCGGCCCCTGCCGGAGCCTCGCTAACTTTCCGAGGCAGAAGAGGAGGAAGAGGAAGGGGCTCAGAGTGAGTTGGGGGGATGCCGAGGTAGGTGGCGGTTCCCCGGGCGGGAGGAGGAGGGGTTCTGATCCCCCTAGCCGAGTTTCTCCCAAATGTGATCTCCCTTCCAGCCCCTCCCCTTTGGGTGCCCCCCTTCGACTCCCTCGGACTCGCCGCTGTCAGCCTGCTGGGTAACAATTTTCCTCCCAGGTTTCAAATCAAAACTTCCCCGGGGTGGGGTTTGGGGGAGGGGAGCAGAGGGGGAGGGAATGTCCCGCAGGGGTGGTGTGCTCTTCTCTCAAAACATTTTTTTTTTTCTAATCCCTGCCAGCAGCAGTCAGTTCCCTGCACCCAACACCTCCCAGGCCTTGGTGCGTCCGCCCCGCAGGGCGGCGAGCTAGGCGGAGGCGCAGCGCGGGCTCCGTGGAGCGGCCCATGTCCGGCGCGGGGGAAGCCCTCGTTCCCGGGCCCCAGCTCGGGGCCGAGGCGGGCGGCGGCCGGCTGGGCGCCCCAGCCCAGGGTGAGTGCCGCTTGCAAGTTGCAAGCTCCTTTGTCATTGTTACATTTTAAAATGTGTTCGCACATTTGCTGCTTGGGATCTGTGTGTGCGGAATTGGTGCGAGGACCGAGCCAACCTCGTCCTTGTGAACTTTTGCATAGTTAGCATTACTCAAGCAAGTTCTCCAGGTTTGCAGCCGTAGATCAACAACCGGATAAGAGGGCGGGATCCGCGGGTCCCTCCACTCCCCCCTTCCTTTGGCTGCCGAGAAACTGAATGGCAGGATCTTTTCTTTCTTAAGCATATGCATTTCAGGGCCTAAGACCCAGCAGTGTGGGCTCTGAAGCACTTCCCCACTACTTCTCTTCAATTCTGTGTCTTCATCAGAGCCCAGGACTGCCGCTGCTTTCTAAACAAGCCTGCACGCTCCCTTCATCTGTGTCTTGGGGGCTCCTCTGCAACTCTGATAATCCAGGTTTCTGTGACCAATTGCTTTGGAAAGGCTCATGCATACGTTTTCAATAACTGTTTCTGCTTTGAAATAAACAGGCTTCAAAAGAAATGCTTCCCAAGAATGAATTAGCTCTTTGTGTTCTTCCAAAGTGTTAACGCTGTAAAGAAAGTACTGTTTCTGAGAAACTTCTGTAACAAGCTTATAAACAAGTCAGACAGTATCTTTCTTCTCTTGAAGGTAACATACTTCGTTTTCATTGGTGACAGAGAGCAACGATCTTAATCTTCTGATGTGTTTTCCTCTTAGGGTAGTTCTGATTTAAAGAGTTCTCACACTGATACAAACTAAACAATCTTCCAGGGCTCAAAAACTCTTGATTGTAAGCCTGTCTGATTATTAACCCCCCCGCCCCCCACCAAACAACAAAAATGTAGTGAGCATCTTGGGATTGTTTTTGTTAAGGCAGTAAAAAGTTGGAAAGAAGAAGTTAATGTTGAACCCACAGTAGGTAAAAGCAGAAAACATCTATGGCTAAATTAAAATGTTCTGGCATTCAAGGGCTGTTAAATAGAATTATGTTTATCATTGTTATTTTGCTTCTACACAATGAGTCACTCTTTCTAAATAGAGAAAATCAGAAAATCAGAACTAGAATGATAAACACGTTTTCCCAGAAGCAGCCCATGTTCTGCACACTGTATTGCCAAGGCAATCATTTTCTTGTCATTCGGCATGCTCTCAGTAGTCATATCGACTCCTTGATGGCCTGTTTAGGTTCACACTTGAGCTGTTAATCACTGTTGTTAACAAATGCTTATGTCAAAAATCAAGCCCAAACACACTAGAAAAACAATTGATTTAGAACTTGTGAGTCTACAATGTCCAGCTTTAATAATATACATTTTTAAAAGTCCCTAGAAGTTGCAGTGATACTTAATGTAGCTGTGCAGATGTAATGCTGTAAGGTATCACATGATCTGACTTTAGGAAGCTAGCATCTAGAATGATCTGAAGGAGAATGTGGACTGCATACAACACATCAGTGTGGAAATTCTTAGGTTATGTTTTACCTGAAAATTGACTTAGCCTCAGTAACCGTTTTTTGGGGTTTTTTTTTTAGTTTTTTTTTATTAGTTTAACTTTGACTCACCACATCCTTTAAATAGGTGTCCATTTAATTGTAAATGTAATATAAAGTTGATTTTTTAAAAAAGAAATCTTAAAAGATTGTGTCTCAAACAAGCAGATTTCATAAGTTAAAAGAAAAAACGTTTTGGAGCAAGAGGGTAGGGAGAAAACATCAAGATGTAGACACCATGGTTAAGCTGGTTTTATTGGTAAAGATGTTAGTGAAGAACTTTTGCTCGCAGGCCACTCTCCTCTTAAGCTGCTCCGGGGTTCTTTCATCCTCGTCCTTCTGTCCTTGGATTCTTGATCATCTTTTCAGAAGAATAGTTGAATAATACTCTGATGAGATATGGCTGCTTAGTTGACAGAAACCTAATTTTATATATTAAAATCAGTGTGGAAAAATGGAATGTTCTATGAAAGTTAACAGAAAATGTCTTTTCATGAAGGGGAAGGATAAGATCAAGTCTTCCCCTGAAAACAAAGTAAAATACATGTGTGTTAGTATGTGTATGCACGTATATGTTTATACGTAAAGACATATGATATAACCTATACATATATTACTGTGTTGTGATGAGCAATCTGTCCTACTAACCAAAGACATAGAAAGTTAAAGTGGAAAGTAATTTTAGGGGGTCTCTAGTCTGAACTCCTCATCAAATCTAGAACTTTTTTCTACGTTTTTTCGAGTGATTAGCTAGACACCGGCAGTGTAGCTCATTCTGCTTATCAGCACTCATACTTAGGAAAGTTTTTCGTATTGAGAGCATAGCTCTCTCTCTTTACAACTTCTCCCTTTCGGCTGTGATTCTGGAAGCACAATTCTATTGCTCTGAAAGCATTAAGAATCTTATTTGTGCATTTTGAAAATTGTTACAGAGCAAGGACTTAAGCTCATATGCCCCAGGCTGTCAGAGGGAACCAGGATGGGTGTGGGCAGGTAGGGAGCAGTGGGGACTGTGGGCCACTGGAGAGCTCAGGGCCAGGAGGCGGTACTTCTCGGTTCCAGCTCATTGTTGCCATTTGGGTTAATATCTTCCGATATTTCAAGAGATACTGGAAATACAGATTTTTATGTATCATCGCTCCCTTTTTAAAAGTTGGCAACCAATTAAATCCAATTTTCATCCAGGCCAAGCAAAACAACCACACCTGCAGGCTGGAAATGGCCTCTAAGCAGCTGATTTGTGATCTCTATTACAGAAAGTGGAAAGTAAATGTGTGATTTTAAAACTATTTCCCTGTTTATGATGAACTTCTGAAAGATTGACTTGATTTGCCTTCTCACACAGAGTACCTGTATACGTGTCTTGATAAGTGAAGGACAGTTTGGACCACAGTTATTTTTGTTTCAAGAGAGAATGTGTCTTGTATACGTGATTCATCTAATTGTCATTTTTTTTTTTTTGGATCAAGCATCTTAAAATTCACTATGTTTTCAACCCTGACAGGCATTTACCTTTTTGTGAGAAAGTTATTAGAATCCATATAATTGAAAAAGCCTTTTGATTAAGTGCTTCCATATTTGCAACTTGTAACTAGAAGGATCTTTAGAAATAACTTAGTCCAACTGGCCCACTTTCTTGAAGAGATGTCCAAAGAACTTAAGTGACTTGCCCAAGGTCTCATACACAGTCAGTAGAAATCAGGGTGGAAGCACCAATTGTAAAATATATGTCATTGTGATCAATGTGGTTGAAGCAGAGAATCAATACAACCTTTTTCCTGCGGACGGATGAATTGAAGATAATCAGCTTAGGATATTGCAATCACTTGAGCCTGTTCCGGCCCTTGCATTCCCCCTCCCTCCCTCATTGCATTTGCCAAGATTTAGACTGTTGGACTGTGTGCTGGAGTATTCTTTAATGTGATAATGTGTGATTTAATGCACTCTTCTCTCTTGGGAGAGTCCTCTGAGACTATTAGGCGGACTTTTCATAGCAGGATGCAAAATGCCAGTAAAGTTAATTAAAAATAATTTAAAATAGAAGCTAGGGAGAAAATCTTCAAGTTGAAATTACATAAGAAGAGCTTTGACTTAGAAGCTTAGCTGACTTGTCAGGAATTTATAGTGGCTAATCAGATTTCCTTTATGGGAAGCCTGTTTATTTCAATTTATACCATGTATGTGCATAATATCCATATTCTTCAACTTTTATCATATCATTTTATCCTTTTGATTAAGAATGGCATTCCTCAAGGTGTGTCATCTTTGGGCAGCTTCTATCTCTGGTCCTCAGTTGGGGACAACAGTGCCTTCCAGGAGACATTTGGCAACCTCTGGAGACATGTTTGGTGGTCATGACAGTGGTGTGGGGTGGGTGCTCCTGGGATGTAGTGGGTGGAGGCCAGGGATAATGCTAAACACCTTACAATGCACAGGACAGGGCAACCCCTTGCCACAAAGAATTATCTGGCTCAGAACTTCAATGGTGTTGAGATGTTGTCCTAGTCTCTCAAGGCTATTGACATCTTTGCCTCCACTGCAGACTTATAGAAACAGAATCTTGAGAGTGAGACTCAAGAATCTGCATTTTTAACAGCTCTAGGTGTTCTTTATCTCTTGTTGAGATTCACTGTGTTCAGAGGCTTTTATCTGTAGGAAGACATGCTATGTTGATAGTCATTGTTGTTGTTGTTGTTAGAAAGCCTTAAAAAAATCTTGAAGAGTCCCCTTTTCAAGTTCCAGACTTTAAATCATATCACTCCAAGTGTACTGTCTCTTACAGCTTGCCAGCATTTTTACCCTACATCCCAATTAATAAAACTAGGCCTGAGTATTCATCCTCAAAAAAGTTCCCTGTCAATATTATATGTACTGTAATACAAATATGTTGTGAATATTAGAAGAGAAATATATAAATAAAAATTTTAAAGGATGAAATAAAAATAAGTAAATACATAGATCTTTTAATACTTTCTTCTGCCACCTCAGTAAGTATTTTTCTCCCACCACCCAACACTTCTCTCTGGGGATCCCAGGATTATGGAAAGAAGTTCCTAATTTGCATGTGAGCGGTATTCATTTGTAAATTGGGTTTTTGGAATCTGGATTAGCCTTTCTCATAGAAGCAGAATGATAAATTATGTCTAGCTTCATAATCTCAAAAGATGGTTGAAAATTTTATTAAACTTTATATATTTATTGTAAAATGATAAATTGTAGAGAACATACTCTTATGATACTGGCAACCGCATACAAATAACCAAGAACAAGACTGAGTGAATCGTTTTGAATACAGGTGCTTGAGAAAGAACTGGCATAATTGGAAAACTATAAGAAAACTTGTCTAGATTTGGAAAAGGACTTGGGGGCATTTTCAAGCATCTTAGACCTTATACTCCCAATTCTTTTTTATGCCTAAAGGAACAAATGTTCACTTCTAAGTTTAGTTAGAGAAGTGCAAGCCTTATCAGCTAGGCATAGTCATTTTCCCTCTGCTAAGAAAAAGAATCAAGTGCGTAAGAGAAGGATGTAACTGGGAAAAAAAATAAGAGGGGAGGGAGGAAGGAAGTGGTCAAAAAGATATGAGTATAAATTTAAGAAAGTGGAGAGGTTGAAGTGTTTGAGCTGAGAACGGCGAATAAAGTTCTAAGGAATAGCACGGTATGAGCGGAGCTGGAGGGGACATATTAGGAAACCAGATGATGGCACAAAATCTTGAGATAGGCAGGGAACACTGCTGACCTTGAAGTAGGCCTTAGTATATATTTGTGGAATAAGTGATTGGGTAAATGGAAGGCTTGATTGCTGTCCAGAACAAGTGTGAGTCATGGCAGCAAATGGCAATGAACAGAAATGATTTGGGGGCCAGGGTGGAGGATGGGACTAGTGAAAGCATTTATATGTTTGTGTTTATAATTCAGGATACTTGTATAGAGGGTTCGTTTTAATACCAGTTTTCATCTCTACCAGCCTTTTTGTTTGTCTTCACATTGTTTATTTCTGCCTTACTCAGGTGCTCTGTGAATGTTCCGTCATATCTACATATCTATATATATCTATCATGTCTATATCTATCTGTATCTGTCTGTCTGTCTGTCTGTGATGCTATATGGCAGATACAGAGAGAAATAGATTGATGAATGAAGTCTGGGACTTGCAGGGTGATGGAAGAAACAAGTTTACACATACCTATAATATAAGGTGGATGGAAAGGTGCTATAACAGAGGCACAAAGAAAATGATGGCAGAACACGGGAGAGAGAAAGCATCTCTAGCTGGAGCATTTGGGAAAACCTCAAAGAAAACTTTTTGAGTTGGACCAAGAAGCATAATCAGACTCACCTTGGTGTACATGGATGTGAAAAGCAAGGCTTGGAAGGGACTGTTACAGAATATGGAGGATTTCACTAGGACCATTGTATGAGCTGTATTAAGGAGTTGAGAATAGGATAAAGTTGTAAAGATAGGCTAAAGTAATTTTGAGGAGGGCCCTGATTCTCCTGCTGAGGAATTTGTATATTCTTTCTGTAGGCAGTAGTGAGCCATTGAACGTTCTTGATAAGGGTAAGGATAGGAGCAAATTGGTGTTTTTAGGAAAATAAATCTGGTGGCAGTTCAAAGGATGATTTTGGAAGGAGAGGCAAGAGTTGAAAGCAGTGATTTTGCAGGAGGCTATTATAATAGCCTGACAAAAGATGAGAGGACCTAGGGCAGTACCAGTGGGAATGGAATTGAGAATATGGATTTAAGAACAATAGCAAAAGTAGGATACAGCTCTACCTTGCTGTGAGAGATTGTTGAGGGCATTGATTTTTATTTATTCATTTTTGAATCTTCTAAAACCAGGCATAGTGTCCCAGTTTTGTTCAATGGAATTGATGTGGTTGGGCAAAATATTTAATGTGGGAGGTAGTAGAAAAGTAGAAATTTAAGGAAATCCATAGGTTTGCTCTTTTGGTCTCATCGCATAGCATGCAGGATCTTAGTTCCCTGACCAGGGATCAAACCCATGCCTCCTGCAGTGGAAGCACAGTCTTAACCATTGGACCGCCAGGGAACTCCCCATAGGTTTGCTTTTTAGCTAGAGTGGAAACAATGGAGGAGCTATTGAGTCTTCTTTTGATCATGTTGATTCCATGGAGCTTATCCCTAAGCCAGGATAGCCAGTAGGCCACTGAAAAAAAAAAAAAGAATTTGTCACTAGGAGAGTGGTGAGGGTCAGGCTCACAGACTAACAGTTCGCCACCAGGTAGCTGATGAATGGGCACAAGAGTGAGAGAGAGGACTGAAGATCAGATCTGGGGGAATGGCTAACCTTTCAGGAGGAGAAGGAAAAGAATACAGAAAGAGAGTCCATGAGGATTGGTCACAGAAGTGTTAGATGCTTAGAGGTCATGGAAGATGAGCAGAATTGTGGTTTGTTAAGGGAGAAACAGGGTGTATAGATGGTTACTTTTGGATGGGTGATTCTGAGCATGTCCACCACACGGTAATGGAAAGAAAGCCAGGGGATAGGAAGAGAAAAGATGAAAGAGCATGGGGTGGAGCCGTGGTGCACTGGGTGCTTGTAATTGAAAGAGTATTGAAAGGAAGGGGATGATGAGACCAGTCTTAGGAAAGTTGGGAATGTTCCCCTTAGAGATGGGAATGGGAGAAAAGGAGGAGTGATCATCTAGAGAAAATTTCATATGAGAAAGATTGTTGAAGGCCCAGATGTTCTCAGCAAAATAGATGTAACATTTGCTGAGAGCAAGGAGGGTTAGGAGTCAAGAAATTTGAGATGTGTGGAAAAGATTGGGAGGAATGAAGAATTCAAGAGGGAGTCAATCTAGGGCAAACAAAAGGACTACTCAGTAACACTGTGGGCTTAATGAAGAATGAACAGCATGAATTTTTAGTGGACACGGTCAGCATGGTTGATTGCCTTTCTCAGCAAGAAGCATTCGGGACCTTGGGAAGAGAAGCAGATAGAGTGGATTTTTGGAATTAGCGTAGGGTTGAAGGTTGGCAGAATGGAAGCAGGGGTGGGGTGGAGGGGTGGTGAGGGAGGAAGATCAGGCATGTGTGGGAAGAGTGTATTTGTACCAACTGATCTTGTATTCCAGGCTGTATGGGGAGCTGGAGAGATCAGCAGTGCAATTAGCAGGCTATGATTTCTGGCCAGCAAGAATCATGCCTGTTGGCCTTGTTTGGTCAGTTCACATACAAGGATTTAATATATATAATTGAGTGACCTTTACAGGGCTACTGGGGAAGCTGTGGAATTTTTGGGTGTGTAAGAGCCTTTCCTGTTTCTTTGCATCTCATTTCCTGGATCTTGTTGAGGTGATTTCATGGAAAGGTCTAATAACAGTGTGTAATTATTTTACTAGCATTATATTTTTATGATAACAGATTTGGGGGAAAAGGAAACAAATTGTCACAATATAAAGTTAGGCCATTTACAAATGGAAAATTAGGACAACAGCAAACAGAAGAGGGAAACAATTCAATCAAGTTGTTTTTCTGAGTTAATGTAATTATGCTACTGTATAAAGGCATGGGAGGTGATTTTTATCTTTCTATTCTTAAAAGTCTTTATTCAGTTTTTATTAAGGGGAAATTGATTCTGCACTGACTAGAGTCTAGATGTTTGGATAGTTGAGCTTTGGTGATTCATTGGAGATGTGAAATGTGGAAGTGGTTAGCAGATAAACATCAAAAATAAATTGACAATCTTTATTACAATAAAAAAAAAAGTTGTTGCAGCCCTTCCTACTGTCTTAATCAGTCCTGTGTTTTGGATGATCTTCTCTCTCTCTTCACCTTTTTCTCTCTCTGTATCTCTTTCTTCCCCCTCCTTTCCCTCTTGCCATTAACACTTTACCGAAGTTACTTAAACTTTTCATATTTTCTTTTTATGTTAGCATACACATCCTGAAGGAGGTAAGCTTTTTACTGTAAGTTTTTGAAATTTTATAGATTCTAATCTGTAAATTTTATAGATTCTAATCACTTAGGGTTCACGAAGTAGGAACTGTGAAAAGAGTTATTTTAACATTAATTTTGTTTGTGGTTTCTGCTTGCAGTCCACTTCTGTTTTCAGATTCACACCCACATTATCTGACGTAAGATGATTCATGTGCATGTGCTTTTATGCCTGATTTTTAAGTAGTTTCAGAAATAAAGTCTGAAATACATTTTCATGCTAGCATATATTTCTTGTCCAATATATTGACATATTTGAACGGGAAACCCTGTCAACACGTATTTCTTGTGTGCCTACTATGTACAGAATCTTGTGACAATTGAAGATGTACGACACATAGTTTTGCCCAGAAGGAATTTGTAAGCTAGGTGAGAGAGAGGATGATGTGTACGTGTGTGTGCCAAATTATATTGTAATCCCTCACCTAAATATCAATTCAAGATTACAAGAACCATGTGGCAGATTAGTTTCTGGCCATTGGGCAGCTGACTGGTACAGTTCTGGCTTCTGGTGGTTGAGAGAGAATCGCAGAATAACAAGGAGTCAGTTTTGTCTGGGTTGGGCTGCGAGTGACCGCAGCTGAAGACGACACAGTTTGTAGGTCTTCTTGGTTTGGACTATGCAGAGTTGAGCACCAAAAATAAGGTACCTTGTGGTTGAGCAGGTGACAGGCCCTCTGAAGGCAGGTGGCAGAGGACAAGGGAACGAGCTTCCTCTCCTCACTTTCTCTCCTCCAAGAAAGAGTCCTCCTACTCTTTTTCATGGTGGATCAATCTTTAGTCTTCTGGGTCTTTATGAATATAGACCTACTCTGTTCTTATTTTTTTCCATCACATCATCCAAGCAACATACAGGATTTTAGGAAGATTTTCTGAGGGGTTTTACTCTTTGTTTCTAACTGAGATACAAGCTGAAATTATGGAGCATCGGAAAGATATAAGAGTTTATAGCATTAAAATATGTACAGTGTTAAAATAACTATCAGTTTTTATTCATATGCAAAATGAATTTAATTCTTACCGAGCCAAGGAGTAACATTATTCAATCTTTGTGTTAGAAAAGTATTTCTGGTTGGAGTAGAAAAAGATGGGAGGCCTTGGTTGTGGATATGGGCAAGAAAGTATAGATTTAAGAGAAATTGGGAAGCTGTAACTAGCAGGATCTGATAATTGATTGTTGGGGCAGGGGGAAGAAGCGGGAAATGGAGAGTTAAAAGTGATTCTGTGAATACCACTGACCAATATACAGACCACAGTTGGAGAAACAGGCGGGGACAGAAGAGAAGTGGTGATGAATTTTAGGAAATGTTAAGTTTGAGTTGCTGAAGATATATTCACGTAGAGTTGAAACTCCAAATCTATAGGTCAGGACAGAAATCGGGGTGAAGGTAATGGATCTATAAGTTATCCTCCTGGAGGGGACTGAAACTGTGGAAGTTAATGAGATTGAAGAGATTGTAAAGCCAGAATGGGTTGGTGGTCATAAAGGAGCATTTAAAGCAGGCAGTGCCCCAAAGAGGTGGTCCAGAAGGCCAGAGATGCTGTGTTGGTGAATTAAATGAGTCTCCTGGTTTTGTCCTTCAGAAGAATTACCAGAGAGGAAGCATCCCCTGACTTCTAATCCATATTCATCATTCTGAAGTCCAGGAAATCAATTTCAATATACTGCAAATTCTCTTATTATCTTATTTGTGGCTTCACCACTGTTTGAAATGCTCTTCTCTGTCCTCTCTCATTTATTTCAAGATCAGACTAAAATCATAGCTTTGAAATGCCTTTACAAATTAAACAATTTCCTTTGGTCCACTTTTGACTTCCACTGGCCTTCCTTTTTGTAATAGCGCCAAATCAGGGTTCATCCTTTAATCAGAGAGCTTGGGGTAGAATGTGTTCCTGATAAAATCACTCGGTATAACTGAGAGGTAACAGAATAGTTTTAAAAATATTGGCACTTGGAATAATGATAATAAAAACTAAAGATGAGTGTGTACCCTTATTTTAGAAAAGGGGAAGAAGGTAACATTCTCAATTCCTTTTTATAACAGGGTTAATTGACTGTTAAGTAGGGGAACTGCTATAGATGTGGTATCTCTGGATTTCAACAGTCAGTAAGGCAAATTCTTTCATGACGACTTTTTAGATAAGAGTATATATATACATAAGAGTGAGAAGACTATCGTGTTTATAAAAGTGGATAGAATATGGTGGCTCTGTCACACAGAGGGAAGATTAGACTTTGATTGCAGAGAGCAAAATATGATGAATCAGTGAAAATTGTAAGTAGATTTTAGACAATTGTGGGGAAGTCTTTGAGTAATTAAGGAGTCTAGAATTGAAGTAAGCTGTCTTCTGAGGCTGTTTCCTTATCCCTGGAAGTATTCATGCCTAGTCTTCTTGCCTTATTCCTGGGGATGCTGGCTGGTTGATTGATTTTAAGTGAATTCATGTATCAGGTTGGGCTAAGAGATCTTTATGAGCCCATGTAACTCCAAATTCCATGAGCTTATGAGAGTTTGGCTTTAATATGAGAATATTTGCTGGTAGAAAGAACACAATTGAACTTGCATTTGAGGAGGCAGGAGTCAGGGGTCAGTTATCCTGAAAATACATTTTTAGGATGAGGAACTTTAGATTTAGATGTAGAAGGTGCAGGAGACTAAGATGACTGAGATAATGTGGTCCTGGTCCCCTGCATCATCTTGCCTTTGTCTAACTTCCCCACTACTTTAAAAAATTTTTTTAATGGAAAGTGTCTAATTCTTTCTCCCTGCATTTATTTAGAGCCCTGATTATTGAGACACTGTTTGCACTGTTGCTGCATTTTCGCCTTTTCATTTGCATATTTTTATTCAATTGTGTATTCATATAATTCTTGTTTTTCACTTTACTGTGTATAAAATTTATTATTCTCTCCCCACCCCCAACCTGTAAACTAGTTGAGTCAATGTCATTTTTCTTATTCTTTTGACTCTAAACACACCATAAGCTAAATGCATAAGAAGCCCTTTGAAGGAGTGAATTTAGATTTTGCTCAGAAGTCTTATTATTTTTCAAAATAGTGGTAATAATGATTAGTTGATTGAATTTATTTAAGCATTTAATTCATTCAACAAACCTTTATAGTAAATCTGATTATATAATAACATATTTATAAAATTACAAAATTTTGTGCATATGCTCATTCATCTGTTAAAAATGCTTTGGTTATCTTAAAATGTTGTTCTGGACAATGAGATTTTAATCTGTTTTAGAACATAAGGCTAAGCAGGTAGGTTTTGCAATGTTTCTTAAAGGTCATTAAGCTTGAGGGATTTTTTTTTTCTTCTTTTTTTGGATCAATGAAGAAGTAAAATTCCAGAGCCTCAGGTCTTCCTGAAAGCTGCCTTATCTTTGGTTTTTAAAGGTTACATTTGGGAAACATTTGTAGATTTCCACATTGTTCTTAGCCTCTGGGAAATAGAGTCTCAGATTCCCCCCCCCCCCCCTGCTTTTTTCCCAGACATCTTAGTCTGAGATTACTTGAGGTTTCAAAATCCGGAATACACATAGGTGATCTGAAATAATGCTGGCATTTTAATGGAAGAGTAAAAATGAAATTGTTTAAAGTTTGCAGATAAAGGAGGTATGAATATAGATTGCATAACAGTAAGACTATACCTATTATGTAGATTATAAATGATTTGTCATAGGTTAAAATCAAATATGTAATTGAAGTAGATCTAACATGCAGCAGTTGCAAATTTTAAGTGTAAAGAAGGCTGCTAATACTTCTTTCTATAAGAAGTAAGTGAATTATATACTGATAAGTTTTACAAGGTTTTATAAGGATATCTACCAAGGACCATCATTTATATTCGTTTTTCACAAAGTGAGCAAATGAAGTACAGATAACAAGTAGACAATGTATTTGATGATTGGTTCGAGCATTTACACCTGCCACTGCCTAGTTCAAAAGATTATTTGAGATAACTTACAAGAGTACATTTTAAAAAAAGAGATTAAAACAGAATAGTGGAAAGTATGGGTAGCCTAGGAGATCCAAACCTGAAGGAAAATAGAAATGTACAGGTATACTGTAGGGTCAAACCCAGTTATTCAATTTTGTCTGCAAACTTGAGGCAAAAAGAAAGCATTTTTCCCTCATGATTCTCACAAGGAAAAAAAAAATAACATATAGCTTCTTAGAGGAAGAAATAGTTTTCCTTCTGTTCAGTCTGGAAACAGATTTCTAGCATGGTTTTTCACATAGGGATTACTGAATAGATAGCTACTGTCCTCAACAGTATCCCTAATGTTTTAAAAAGGTACATATTATAATGACACAATGTAACATGAATAGCAAGTGTGAACGAGCCCTTGCTGTATAGCAGACACTCTGCTTTCCAAGCATGATTCCATTTATTTCCACATCCACCCTCTGCTGTAGTTACTGGTATTATTCCCATTTTAAAGATTAAGAATCTGGCAAAGATTACGTAATTTGCCCAGGAGCCACATAGTCAGGGGTGGACCCATGCACCCTGATTTCAGACCTTGTGCTCTTAACCATTTCTCCAGTAAAAAGTGCAGTTTAACGACAGTATTTCTGTCCCAGAGAACCTAATGAGAGTCTTTTTATTTATCAGGAGGGATTAAAATATCTGGATTTTTAGGTGACAATATTGTCTCTATTTCTTGGAAAACCATGGCATGAACAGTATTGGACATGTTTTAAAAGTTCATTAGTAATTTTGACAAACTCATTGCATCCTCATACAACATTACTAGATTCTTCTGTTACTCTTATTTGTTAAAACCATTTAGCTATTGAGATAATGTGCTTAACGACAAACTAATAGAAAAAAAAATCCCTCTTCAATAGTTTGAATGATTGTTTTATAGAAGCAAGTTTAAGTTTATTACTTTTACCTATAGTGGGCAGAGCCAGAACTAGTTAAAGTATATTTATGCTCAAAATAAAGAACAACTTACTACTGAATCAAACTGAGGAAGAACAGAATGTGTTCTTTTGTGGGGTGTATCATTCCTTGGAATTCTGGAGAAAGGCTGAGTATGGCAGTGGGCGTTCTACCCTGGGAGGGATATGAAATTAGCTGAGCTGCAAGATCCTTTCCAACTCTGAGTGTTATCATTTTGTTTCCAATTGAATATCTGTTTCTGAGACTCATTCTGTAGTCTCATCAGTAAAACTGAGCTAACGTTTTCTTTATTGTATGGTTGATGGGCTCTGAAGATCAAATAAATATTACATATTAAAGTCCTCTGAAAATTGCTAATACTGTAATTGTAATAATTCATTAATTCTTTCAATAAAAGAAAGCACTTTTTCTTTTCTTCCTCTTTTTTTTTTTTAATTTAATAACTACATACCAGCTGAGTGTCTGTTATATGGCATATATAATATTTTAAGTGTATTAATATCCAATTTATTTATTTTTTAATACATTTAGATTTTTCTCTCTTGTTAACCACCATTCATTTATTTTATTCCCCAACTGTCTGAGTAAGTAAAACTCTCAAAGTTTTAAATTTAGATAATGCCAACTAGGTAAAATATTATAGAATCTTAAATCAAATGGAAATTCTGTTTACCTGAATCTCTCATTATCCTTTAGCAAGAATAATCAAGATTGGAGAGAGATTGCTTCTCACCATTCATGCCCTTCTTTAGAAAAATAGCAAAAAATAAAGAATATTGATCCTATAAGATAGTCATTTCGAAGTAGGATATTTTATATTTAAATGGATCCTTTAGAATTCTTACTTTTTACCTTTGACACTGGCGTAATTCATGCTCGTCATTTTCTTTGAAAATTAACTCAAATCCAGTGCTTTACAGAGGGTTTTCTTTTGGCTCTATTGTTTAGCTGTTGTGCAGACTCAGATTTACAGAATTTTAGAGCCAATAAGTTCTCTGCAACTATCCAGCTCAGTGTCCTCATTTCTGGATAAAGAGAATAAGGCCCAGCCCCAGTCACACAGCTGGTCAGTCTTTGAGCCAGAATTATGACCCAGGGCAGTTTTCATTCCCTTCTGTTTTGTAGTTGCTTCATTGTTTTGTGTGTATGTTTGGTCTCCCCAGCTAGAGGATTCGTTGTCAGGGACCAAACTCTTTCCCTCTCATCCAAAGATTCTTCTGCATTTCCCTATTTCGTGCAGGCACAGTGGAATGTTGGGGGGCTAGCCTTTTGGCAGCAGATGCCATTGGTGTACGACTGTCCTTTGCTCTAGGACTATTTTTAAAGTGTCTTCAAGTTTTATATTACTGTCTAAAACATATTTCTTATGTTTATCTATTAGTAGGACTGTTTAGTGTTATGTGTAATACAAGCTTTGTATTCTCAGAGTTGTCCTGACACAGAGACAGAACTAAATACCTCTGATTCATTAGCAATTAGATAAAATGGTATTTTCGAATACCCTGGAATACAGTGACAAAGGGGATGATAAGCAAGGTCTGTATCTCAATATCCGATGGGCTCTTCTAAGTTTTCTCTCAATTGTATAGTACAGAAGGGCTTACCTAGAACAGTGCCCCTCAAACCTGGCCGTATATGATGATGATACCTCCCTCCCCCCATACCACCTGAATTGGGACCCCTGAGATTGGAACTTGTGCATCTTTATATTTAAAGTGCTCTATAGTAGAGAACCAATGGCTTGGAAGAACAGCATCATCAAGATAATAAGGTCCCCTTCTGAGAGAAAGTTGCGAAGTTGGGAAGGAGTGCTTGTGTATGTGTGTATATATATAGCTGGGGAGGAATGGATGTGTATATAGAAATCTTGTAGAAAGAAACAGATTGATTTTATGCATCACTGAAATTACTTGATTGTTTTTGGGATATGTCTTTTGGGCCCACATAGCAGCTGAATTGCAAGTACAAACCTTCATAAAGCCGGAAAGGAATTAACTAAATCAGGACTATGGCTTCTGCTGCTGCAATTCAGAGGTGATAGACAACCTATACCAATAACAGAAACTTGTTATTAGAAACTATTTTGTCATCTTAATAAGTAGTGGCTAACCCAAACCTACTGAAAGTTGTAGTAAGATTGGTTCTGTGGCTGGAATCATGGTGCCCATTTTACAGTTGTCTGTTAATTAAATCTCAGTCTCTCTGATTGCATTTATTCAATACTAGATGTAACTGCACACCATTTATGAGGCTGCCATATTGGTATTCCATTAAATATTAAAAAGATGTTAATAAAATAAAAATAGATACATTAGAAAATCACAGAACAGTCATGTGGTCACAGAAGTTTATAAAAGTGGAGAATTGGCAAGTCAGTTTAAATTTTACACTTGGAGATTTTTCTGAGCCTTGCTTTAGGCTCTGTGGATCATAGAAAAGCCTGAGACCAACTTTTGAACCAAGACATTTAGTTTTCAAAGGAGGCAAAGTTGGATAGACTGACGATTGTGATTTAATAGTAGTTACGTATTTATAATTTCTTGAATAAAATGAGACAGAGAATGATAATTTTTCTTTTCTTTTTAAACTTGTGAAGGACTCTGGGGATCATCTAATTCTAGAATTTCACAGATAAGGAAACTTCAAAAAAAATGTGGTAACTATCTTTTAATAAATATTCAGAGCAGGAAGAACTTTATTTTCCTCTTAGTGGTAGGTCTACTACTCAATTCATGTGACATTTCACTTAGTCAATGGAGAGTTGAGAGGGTCTGTGTTTAGCACTTGAATATTGGACATGATTCAAATGTGAGTCAAGTGTGTCTAGAGGCTTTATTCATACCTATTTTCTTTTAGTCAGCAATGCTTCATAATGCCCTGGTTTCATGAATTAATTTTAATGGAATTAAACTTGAACAGCTCAAAATTATATAATTAATTTCATTCAGCTTCAATTAGAGTTACTAATTGAATCAAGCCTACTAGCATGACACCTGGCGGCAGTCAGCTATATGACAGTAGCAGCAAGGACATAGGACTCTGCTGATGAGAGAGTTTCTGTGTATCAATACTAGTGAGCTGGTAGAAAAATCTTTTCTGTTGATCATCTCAGAAAGGCCTTGGGTTGACTGTAGCACTGGAAAGATTTCTGGAGTTGTTCAAAAAAGTCAAGATTTTAATCGAAACTAACACATCTCAGGAAGATTACATTTTCTCTAAGATAATGCTGAGTAAATGTTACATAAATCTAGAACATATTGGTTTAGCATGATTCTAATTTATATTTTACTGCTCTCTGAATATGGTTTTACTTTCTAAAAATGCTTAGCATTGAAGACCCTATTTTTTTTTTCAGAAATCTTAGCCTCTGGACTTATTCCTGAGTGTCCATCTATTTTCATGTGTTGAAATGTGTTTCATGGCAGAACTTTTCAATTGTGAAATCCCCATGGTACCTGAGAAATTTCTGCATGTGCAGAAATTTTTTCCTTCCACTGGAAATATTAATACAGTTGACTAACAACTTCTGTTTGAATCTCTTTCCTTTCCTTGCTTCCATGGCTTGACATCATCTAGTTTTTCTTCCTTCTCTGACTCCTTTCTAATTGTACAGACCCCTCTTGATAGTCTTCTTTTAACATACTCACTCTTGCGGTGAGTGTACTCATTTGAATGTCTTCATCAATCAAGTTTAGGAAATGACTGTTTCTCACTATACTTTATTTTTGACTTGCAAATTCAAATGTTCAACTAAACTCATCCACTAGACTGTAAACTCCGTGAGGGCCTGGGCTGTGTCTTGTAATTGGTTATATCCCCACTGCACAGTACAATGCCCAGACATCTCTATGTACAAATATATATTTTAAAAATTATTTCTCTAGTCTCTAGGTTTTTCCTGTCAAATCCAGACTAAGAGAATTTAGTCATCTCCAATCCCATCTTCTCTGATAATCTGTGAATCCTGTAGTTATTTTCTCACAATTACCTCCTTTCCTATCTTTTTATCCAGTTGTTGAAACTCTCATCAACTTCTACCTGGGCTGTGCTACGTCTCCCTTTTAGTTTCCCTTACTCTGTTCTCCCTCTGAGATGCGTCCGTACTCCAGCGATTCTCAAGGATGTAGGTACGGTAGAATTACCTAGGCCTCCCTTCCCCAAATTAAAGTAGAATTTTAGGTGATGGGGCCCCGGAATCTTTTTTTAAAAAGCCCCCTGAGTGAGTTAAAGTACAGTCAGGATTGAGAACCATTGGTGTGTACAAGTTCATTAATCTTTCTTACATGTGGCTTTGATTAGGCAATTCATAAAGCTTCACTTACTTATCTTGCTTTGAAATAAGGTCCAGATTTTTCACCTTGGCATTTATATATCCATAGCACATCCCTATTCAAACTTTTACCTTCTTATTTCCTAATATCCCTCTTTAACTACTTCACAGTGCAGAGAGTTGTAACTTTTGCCCAAGTGTCTGCTTTTGGAGTTCACCCAAGCTGTTCTTCCACTTGGAATGGCCTTCCTCCCATCTCTACTTTGAGAATTCCTGCTGATCTTAAAGACCATCCAACATGCACCATTTTCTATAGCGCCTTTCCTGAGCTCTGAATCCTGATGAGTTTCTTTTTCTTCCTTTGAACCTTTTTAGTGCTCTAGACCTCTCCTAACGTTCATTTTACCTTGTGTCATAGTCAGCTTTCTGCTTGAGTTATGTTCCTAATAAGACATTACTTTTCCTTACTTATTGGCTTTCCCCTTGAGAACCCATAAATCCATGTATAAAACTCTCAGCTTCCCTGATGCTTTTCCTGCCACCCCTGCCCTCTACCTGTATGGACTCACTTCCATCCCTGATGTAACCGATCCACATTTTTGTCTTGGCAGATCATCTGCTATGTTTTGATGACTTCTTTATAATGATCTTAACATAATTTTTACAGTAAAATCTGTTTCTTCAATGCTAGTCATATAGTAAGTGCTCAGTAAATCTTTGCTATTGAGTTAATAACATATGCCGTTAGTAGAGATATTGCTCCCATTTCTTTAAATTATGGCAGATTTAGAAGCATTTAGAAAAAAATCTATAAAATGAAAAAATAAAGCAAAATATGTAATATTTAATGATTATATATATATATATTTTTTAGAAAAATGTGATAAAGAAAATACTGAGAGAGATATAACTCAAGCCACCAATAGCTGCTTCACACATGGAGAGATGCAAGACCAGTCCATTTGGGGAAATTGTTCGGATGATGAACTCATCAGAAGTAAGTATTTTTGGAGAAAATTGGAGTGATTTGGGGACATGACTGTGATGACATGCTCTCAGTTAATTGTCTCATATAATGCTGCTAGAAATCTGTAAATCAACAGAATTTATCTGAAAGTGTTTTTCATGAGTCTTTTAAAATACAGAGCTAAAAGTAGGGTAAAAATAATACTGTCTGTCAGCTTTCATCCCATCTTTAAAAAGGAAGAATTGACCTATAAATTTTGGACTCCATTCTTAGAGAGATTTAGACAAAACTCAATTCCTTCTTGAGCAGCGACTAAGTAGAAGTCAGACAATTCTGAGGATAAACAGACTGTGAAACTAAAAAGATAATGATGGAGGTTAAGAACAATGAGTATTACTTTGGTAATGCCACGTGGTCCCTGTTCTTCTGGCCAAATGATTCCAAACTGTTTTTTACACTTAACGCTTTTATCACTACTTGGCTTCTTTTTATTCTCTTCCTCTTAAAATTGCTCTGTAGAATATATAAGAAGCTTTGGTTTAGTTTTGTTTTACTCTGGAAATGCCCTAAAATGTCAGTATCTTTTGAGTGCTATTCAGAATGCCTGTTGGTGTCAGGTTTTGCTTGTTCTGGTTGCTAAATTCCCCCAGGTGGATTCAAGATGAGTTTGCCATATAATGAACAATTCTCTGTAGTGAATGTGCAAGTTGAAAGAACACTACTGGCCCACACCTGAGAGGGCATAGGAATACTACATCTTTTGAAATTCTCATTCATGGTAACCAAATTACCATCTCACTTCTCAGTTCTGCAGAGAGGACAGAGGAGCAGTTTTATTCTGGGAATCAAGTATTGTTTTACTTTATTTTTTAAATTTAATTCTTCAGTCCAGACGACTTCATAATACAACCCCTTTTTGTGTTGCATATTACATTTATTTTGAGTCTTGGAATATTGCCTTTCCTCTCTAGAATGCCCAGTATCTGTCCCTCATGGAAACCAAAGAGACAAAAACAGATAAAGAAGAAGGAAAAAGCCAACTTTGTAGAAAACAAAAAATAATAAAACACTTTTGAAGGAAATTTTGTTTTCAAACAAAAGCTCTAAAAGTGAGTGTATTTTAGTTTAATTTTAGAGCCATTTTGGTTTTTTTATACTTTTCTGTTGGGGAAGGGCATAGAAAGGAAATGGAACTCAGAAATTAGTGAGGAGCAAAATTTATCTAGCTTTCTTCAAAGAATCAGAAAACGTTATTTCAAGTAAACATTTATCCCCAAAACATATATTGGTTGTCTTCTATCTAAATATTGACTCTGCTGTTGTGAAACTTAAGGTTTTGTGAGATACTGGCATATTTTATCTGTGATTTCCCAACAACCAGAGAGAGCGAGAAGGGGTCTTACAGGCAATTTTAACTTCACCTTGTGGGAGGCATGATTGTTTGCTCATTTTTTCCCCCATAGTCACAGAATTTTAAGTGTGTGTGTTTCATTTAATTGATTTACTTCCCTAATCTCCCTTCCCAAGGCCCACACTAGGAAAATGTGAATAGGAACTCTTAGGACAAAAACCAAAATATAAGCACTGTTGCATAAGGATACAGAGAGTCATGTTAACGTGTTAAAAAATTTTAGTGCTATTTGATGAGGCTCATTTTCATCGCTGAATTCACAGCATTAAAGGAATGGATTTAAAATGAACTCTCTATTGTCTATAGTGGTTACATGGACAGTGATTAAAAAAAAAATACTGTAAATGTATGAAATAGTTTCTTTATTGAGATAATGATGCAGCTTGTACCATGGGGCACTTGAGTATTTGGGAACAACTGTCTGGTTGCCTACTAATATGCACTGGAGGAATGCAGAGAGAGAGGTTTATGGTCCCCTCTGAGAGGGCTGCTGGGAAAGCTGGACAGGTGAATGAATATGAAAAGATAATGGTCAAAGACAGTAATGCCACTCTTGGCCAAAACATAAGTTGCCTAGAATTTCCAGATATTAGTGGGTGACTTCAGACTGTGAATTCTGATGGCAAATTGCAAAAACTACATTTTTGTTATTTTTCTGATCATACTTTTCTAGACAAAGGCTACTCTCTTGGGTCTACAGAAAAATTTGATATCTGGATTTACAGGACTGGAACATTTTATGTCATCATTAAAACTGACTCAAGTCTGGATAACATTTGCAAATTTGATAATATGATAGTTTCTGCTATTCAACTCCCAGATACTAAAGTCTACAAAGCTAGCCTGACTTTCCATCTTTGGCTTTCCCCATTGAGTCGTTGGCCATCTCTGCGTCATTTAACGTCTGACTCTCTTAACCCTGCAGTCAGGGAGATGTGTGTTTTCTTCTTGCTTTAGCACCTAGCCCATTTTGGGGGCCCAGTGAGTCTTTTGTAATAACAATAGGCCCTGGAAAGAAGGCTGTGGCTCAGAGCTGCTTGGGGGAGGAGGGGAACATCTGGTGAGTCAGGACCGGGCTGGCTCCCGTGCCAGGAGTCCTGTGTGGCTCCCTGAGCACCGTGGAAGAGGCAGACAGCTGGCTCTCATGGAATTGATTTTAGTTTCCCACTGTAGTGTGAGGGAGGCTGGATGGAGGGATCATCAGAAAAATGAGGCCGGCTGGGGTGTGGGAACATTTTCAAATGTACAACCCACTCTTTTTCCAAGCTTCCATGGGACAGTTCAGCTGCATAAGCAAGAAGTGAAGGGGAGTGACTCTGTTTAAGGCCAACTCTCTTTCTTATCTATTCTTGAGAGTGGCGAGTGAGGGCTGGCAGCTAACGTCTCTGTTGTCCCAGATGCCTGCTGCCTCCTTTGTTGGACGTTGAAGGCATAATTTATAGGGGACTGTTAGCTGTCAGTGTGATGAGGCTGTTTTTACTTTGCTGAGAATAACCAGGCTCTGGAAAGTCAAGGGAGTGGCTGCTTTGGAAATTGTATTCTAATTAAAGGGTGTATTCTCAGGCCTCATAAACGAGATCCAAGCTGAGAATAATTTCCAAATTATTCTGTGAACTTTAACCCCGACCTCAGTGGACCACCCACTTGTGGCTCACACTTGGTGCAGGCTCTACACGGAACTTCCAGCTTTGTGTGCCTTCCCTGGTCCTTCTAGAAAACATCACAGGTGGCAGATCTGAGGTACTGTGTTCTCAGGGCCTGGATTTCAAATTGGTTGCCCTTGAGTTGCTGAGTTGCTAAGTTATTAGAATCCTTTCTGGAAGTTATAAATAAAAGAGAAGAAATCCATGTGGAATCAAACATTTTGAATAAATAGGCCACACACAATCCGGTCAGAGAATGTGCATTGTGATTCTCTTATGAAATTTAAATGAAAAAGATGATTCTAACCACTTTGTTTAAAAAAAGAATCTAAATCAAATCAGTAAAGAATTAAAAACTTAATGGAGGTTTTGTGAGTAAACTTTATAATCGGATAGTTTTTTTTTAATATTATAATTCTTTATCCATTTTACAGTTGAAAAGGCATTTGTATTCTGAGAAAATATTTTGGTGTATAATTTAATTTCTGGAATGGAGGTTCCGTTTTAGAGTTTGTAAAAGTATCTTTCTATGGTTAAAACTGGCTTTTCCTCTCAGATTATCATATATGGGACAGCATATAGTTTGGAGCTATGCCTTGTTTTAATAATCACTAGTCCTGTGACTTAGTGGAATAAACGTTGCAGCGAAGTGACATCCTCAATTAATATTAATTTTTCTATTTAACCCATAATATGCATAAACTGATAAGAGGCAACAGGCAACATTTCATGTTTTAATTAGACTAGAAAAGGAACAGAAGTAACATTTTGATCTCAGTCTTTGGGGGGATTTCTAAGGTAGGAAGGAGTGTGTGTGTGTATGTGTGTGTGTGTGTATATGTGTGTGTGTGTATGTGTTGTGTGCTTATACTCACAGGCATCAGTAAATTTTCCTTTAATTTAGGTCAAATTCTACTATTTTAATTATTTCCTATGGAGAGAGAAGTTACATTTTTTCTTTGTTCTCTCTAAAGTGCCTCAGGTCTCTCTCTCAGGTTTTTCTAGGTCTTTTCTTATTACTTAACTTTATCCTTGGACATTGCTTTTTACATAAACGTCTCCTAATTCTGAATGTCATTACTTCACTCCAGAAATTTTCCTTAGCTTCTCTTCTGAAATAAATTTCCCATTAAATGAAACTATTTTGCTCAGCTAATTCTCTCCTTTGTGATTTTGTAGAATTCCCATGATCTGAAGCAAAGTTAGAATGCTCTACTTAAATGGTAATCCCCATTCTATTTAACCCATTTATTCATTTTGAAGAGGTTTTAGCTCTCATAATAGTAAGCACTTAATTGGTAGTAGAACGCAAGCCCTCTTCCTCTAATTCACACTCGCCTCCTCTTTACGCAGCTGGTGCATCACGCTTTTTCACTCACGCTTCTACTTGAAACCTTCCTCTTGGCATCCTCCGAGCTTCCTCTCAACAGGCTCTTAGGAGCACTATCATTTCTTTTACTAGACTTTGCCAACTTAATGCTCATCACCCCTTAATGAATACCAGTTCATCACATTAGGGAATGCTTGCTCTATGTAAATACTGAAAGAAAGGCAGAGACTACTCAGGTGTACTATTTATATACTTAAAGGATTTCTAACTTTGAATGTAAGGAAAGAGCACTGAGAGGTTGGATTTAAATCTTTACAGCGGCTCTCATATTTGAATGCACATCACAGTAAGTATTACTTGGTTTTCTTTAGAATTCACTTTATATAAAAGAGGCCATAAACAAGCACCCCCCCCACTCCCCCCACACCCCCCCAACCCCCATAAGTACCACCCAGTAGGACTGGGAGATGTGACTTTCCTGTTACGTTTCTCAGCTAATCTGGGATTCTTTCCCTGATACTTCAAGCTCATTCATTTTGGGAGCCCATATTGGGAGCAAGTCTTGGTGACTTCTGTCTTGCTCAGTGTCTAGTCCTCTATTTGTCTCTCAGAAAAATTCTCTTTTTCAATACGCTGACCAAGTGGTTATGTAGCTATAGTTCAGATGCTTTAATTGTTGCTATAGAGAGAAATCTTTAACCACCAATTTTCCAAAACCCAACTCATGGGTTGGTTTCAGAGTTGGGTGGATAATCACAAGCTGTTTTTGATGGCTACCCATATTCAGCCTATTGGTCAGTGAGAGTCATTAGGCTGTGTTGTAGAACAGAGCTCAAGTTCCCTGACACACTTTTTCGTAGGGGTGTATTACTCCATGCTCATCTGGGTTCTGCCCAAAAAGCTAGGGAGAACCATTGTCCATGTTTTATTTTGAGCATCTTGGGTTCAGGGTCCTGGAGAAGAATGAAAGGTGACTGCCAGGCTTCAGACCCTGGATGCATCACTAGTACTGGTGTTGAGCACGTTCCCTGAACTCTCTGAGATCATATTTCTCATTTTTAGAATGTAGATACTAATTCTGTATACCTCATTGTGTTATTTTAAAGATTATATAAGAAAATACATACTGTATGCTTAATTAGCACAGAGCTAAGTGGGTAAACACTGAAGTGAATTTATCATTTTTTATTATGATTATTCTTGGGCCCAAATATCAGTTGGGTTCATAAGGCTTCTCCCCCCACCCCCCACCGTGGTTCCAATGGGTTACATGTCCAGACATGCTGGGTACGGAGACCAGGTCTTTGAGAGCATTGATATTTATGGCCATAACAGAAGCCAGCACAGTGGCTGCTACGTGGTTTATACTTAATAAATGCTTGATTACTTAAGTGTATTGAATTAATGCGAGGAGGGAAGAGAGTCCCTTCCCATCTTGCTTCTATTATTTCAGACTTTAAGGCCTGTGATGAACATTCTAAATCACTGCATGTTTCCTTTTAGCCCTTCTAGGCTCCTTCTTTCTCCCAAGCCACATCTGGTTCATTCATGTCAAGTTCCAAGTGCTTGGAAGTTCCACATGGAACTTAGATGCTCTAATGATGTAAAGCTATCAAGTCCTAAGAGTGACTGTTGTTCACTGATAAGGCTTCTCTGACGCGTTCTCAGGGGACTGTGGCAGTGCTCTGGATAACGTGTACTGTCTGTGTAGGTGGGAAGGGATGACATTTTATGTAGGGCCTTTTTTGGTCCTCTATTCCTTATTTTTCTTGCCTACCTATAAGAAAAAATGTTTGAGACTGCTTTAGTTCCCTTCCTTCATTTTTTATCCTCCCTTCCCTTGCTTTCTCCCCACCTCCCCACCTCCCTTCTCTCCCTCCTTTCTTCTTTCTTTTCATATCTTTCTCTGCCTTTGTAAGTTAGTTTTTATGTTTTGTAGTCTATAAAATGCAATATTTTTATTCTTATTATTCCTATTAATGTTATTTAATCTATTACTTTACCTTTCACCTTTATCAACTACCATGACTCATTCAATTTCCAGTCTATGTCCTACTATACTTTTATTAAAGATTTTCAGATATCCCTAAAATCTTTAGATCTTTATTGGGTGAAACAAGATGGTATTGAAGTACAAGTGGTGGATGAGGGCTCAGTGAGGGAGCCAGATTTATTCCTTTCCCATTTGGGAGTTCGAGCCTCAGGGAGGAGCTGAGGCCTGGGAACTAGCTTAGAGAGCACCCTGAAAATGCTAGCTGCTGAAGAAATAAATAACCTTTAATGATCAAGGCCATAAATACTGCGGTCAAGATAATTTTAGTTCTCAAACCTCAAACTTCCTGGATCTGAATGAACACTCTGAATTTACACATAGATTATTATTTGTAGAACATGTTATTATAATGAATTTTCAGGATTAGGAATCAAAATATAACTTCAAAAGCTGGGAAAAAAAAGTCATTTACATTACAATGGATTGCTAATAGTGTGCCCACACGGTGTTGTGTTGGATACAGCGATGAATAATACAGGTATGGTCTCCACATTCAGAATTTACGGTCTGGTGGAAGAGACACACAGTCCATCTGGAAATGGTGATGTGTGTTTTGAATACTATGATGGTGCGGTGCAGGTGGCTGTGTGTTCACATTTGAGAAACACATATTCTCAGGTAGGGGAGGGTCCGAGAGGGATTTCCGGAGGAAGTTATGTCTGTGATGACACCTGAAGGAGTTGGCCAACTCAAGCAGAGCAGGGGAGGGAGGTGGAGCCAGAGTGTTCCAGGCCAAAAGAACAGCACACCCTCAGGTCTAGAGGCAAGAGAGAATATGGCCAGCTTGAGGAGAGTTGGAGAAGTTTTGTGTAAGCTGGGATGTAAAATGTTAGATGAGGGGTGGAAACATAGAGGGAAAGACTATTAACACGGGCTGAGGGAAGACGGGAGGTATCGAAGGGAGAAGTGAACTAAATTTATATTTTAGTTTGGCTATATTTTAGGATGACTGCTTTTGCAATAGTTGGAAGATAAGATTGGGAAGGACTGAAGGCATTAAGAAATCAACTGAGATCTCTTAGTTGTATTAATCCAACTGAGAAAAGAAGGTGGCTTGGACTGGGGTAGTTGCAGCTGGGATTGCAAGAAGTAGATGGATTCAGCTTTTTATAGGGTACAATCAATCAGTAAGACATCTGAGGTAAGAGAATGGCAGGTGCTGGGAAGGAGGCAAAGTTTTTAGTTCGGACAAATGATGGTTTGTGATGAAAGGACAGTGGGGCAAAGGAGTTAAGGATGTTGTCCAACGAGGGCTTGAAGTGATGGGCTATGAATGTCAGATGGGTAGGGAAAGAAGTAAAGACAGGAAGGATCTTACAATTAAGAAAGAAAAACCAGCGAGACTAATGCATCCCTAAAGATTTCTGGTTTTGTTTTTTTTAAGAAACAAAACAAAACAGGTATAGATGCAGTAAGTGACTAGGATAAGTGGAAAGAGAAGACGGATTATGAGAATGGGAAATAGGAATTTAGGACTTCTCAGGTGGAACAATCCCAGGTGAGAAGAACTGAAGTGTGGCCCTGAGGATGGGTGATGGAAGTAGCTTTTCCTAAACCCAGAGTACTCGATTGGGAAGAGGTTTTGGAAGCTTCATAAAAATTACCATATTTGGCAGGTGGGGAAACAGAAATCCAGATGTTTCCTCCAGTCAGTGTGGCAAAGCTGGGGCCTTATTGATGTTTTTCTTGCATCTCAATGTCTTGAATTCCTCACCCAACCTTAGTGGCTTAGGAGAAGGCGGCTGGTTGGTTGTCTCTGGGTCTTTGCTGCTTTGTGCTAAGGTCAGTCACCTGTTGTAGATAAAAGAGAGAGTTTGGTATTCTCTAAACTGAGGACCCTGAAATGAGTGAAAAATAATACACATGGTTTGAAGATGCTGGTTTTCTTTATTGGAAGATTCTAAAGAATCTTCTCCATCTAGTCCAGTAGACATACAAAATTGGGACTTAAATATTAATGACAATCAGTGTGTGTATATCAAATTATGGATGTGTGTATGTATTTTTTTCTTAATGGAAGATGTCTCCTC
The DNA here is from genome assembly GCF_030028045.1 of Hippopotamus amphibius kiboko. Lineage (NCBI taxonomy): Eukaryota > Metazoa > Chordata > Mammalia > Artiodactyla > Hippopotamidae > Hippopotamus > Hippopotamus amphibius. Next base: position 35,947,843 of record NC_080189.1, on the reverse strand, counting down.
ACAATAGTTAGCTCTAGGGAGTAATGTGAAACTGAGCAGGACATACTGGTGAAGAAGCCTTCTATTTAATATTCTGTATACTTTCTTCTGCATTGTATCAGTGCTTTTGCCCGGGTCACATGCCCATGAAGCTGGGCCTGGCTGGAGCATTGAGAAAACAGGGATTTAGTTCTGGTAAGCAAAACAGAATACCTTGTACCGATTTTATAATTTTCTTAGTTAGTTCCTGGAATTCAAGAATGAAGGAGTTGTCCTAGGCTTGTCAAATCCGTTGATCTGTTGTTAGTCACAAGCATGAGTAGCCCGTATAGCTATGTGAAACAGCTGCTGGGTGGCAAGCTCTCACAGGGAGGCGGTGGTTCCCAGCTCTTATCCAGCCACCGAAGGGGTGAGATCCGCTTCCAGCTTTACCAAGGCTCAGTATTGAGAGTGAGGGGCTGCATCAGATTGAGAAGCATTGGTGAAATTCCTTCTCCACTCCTTTCAGGAGCTCCATTGCCCTTCACCTTAGCGCAGCTGGGAGTCAATACTGTGACTTGTCCCAAGTTTCTTTCAAGGAGTCCTTCAGGACCTGATGGTAAATTTAAGCTCCACATTTCTCTGCTGGAAGTTGGATTCTTCCCAAGTCCCTGGGTTCTGTAGCAAGAGACACGAAAATCAGGGAAATCTCTTTTAAAACCCTCAGTTGCTGGTATTAAAGAGTGAAATTGCATTAAGTGAACCAGAGAAGAAAGTGGGTGGAGAAATTTTTTCTGCGTTGGCATTCTAATTAATGAAATACATTTTTCATGGTTCTTGAGAACTTGGATTGAGAGATTTAAGAGGAAAAAGAAAAAGATTCCCACAATCTCAAATTGTCACAAATAATTGATTCATGCTGGTGTGATTGTATATGTCTAACCTTCGGATGCTGCCCATACATTACTTGTCTTTAGGAAAAAGATATTCACGTGTCATCTATGTAGGGGCCTGTCTTAGCAGGTTATCTTCGCCATATTCCTTTCACATTACCAAGGTGCTGTCATCATCACAAAGGTGAGAGAGAATGTAGGTTGCAGTGGTGACAACAACACACCTAGTCAATACTGTGATCCTGTGTGATTAACATTGTCCTATTAGTCCTGTGAGTTAGGCTTTTCTCACTGCACTTCTCCCATATCCAGTAAATTTTTAAAAGTCTTACCAAATAGCCCTGAATATGAAAATTTACTACTGGGAATGTAACATTAAACCCACATTCTTACATATTTAGGGCTTCAGTATTTTTCACTTTAGCCAATTTAAGGGGGTTGACTTTAGATCTGGCTTTTTGAAAGAAACACAACAAAAGCTATTTGATATTTTTTATTTAGATATGCATAAATTACCTTTTAATTTTTTAAACGAGTCCTTTTTAATTTATTAAATTTCAAAGATTATACATGTATATGTGTATATAAATATACATATGTCTTTTTTTTTTATATATATATAGAGGATTGAGTAACACTTTCGCCATGAAGTCCAAATTTGTTTGGACTAATTCGAGGCAGGGTGAACAATTAATTTCAGGCTACAAAATCTTCTCATCATTTCAACTTTAAATTTGAGCCTAGCTACCAATCTGGTGCCTGAAAAGTTAATGTGAAGGGGTGTTGGTAGTACATTAATTTCCTGTTAACACTGAAAGTCAGATGGCAGAATCATAGTCAGTCGTTGTGTGAGCTGCTGTTGGGTGTGATATTGCTGTGACTATTCGTGCCTTCAGCTCCACCTTCTAATATAATCTACCTTGTGCTTAACTAGTATCTTATTTGTCCTCTAAATCAAGGCTTCCCAGTGTTTGACTGATATAGATCTTCTTTTAATTTCTTTGAAATCACATCAATTCTCGCCTTCTTTAACTGTAAAGACTTTACCTCTATTTCACTTTAGCCACCTCACAAATATGGACACACCTCGGATATTGCTATCAAGCAGATCTGCTCTATTCTAAGATTTTGAAATCAGAAATTAACTCTCTCATTTCTTCCTGCACTTTACCTTAGTAATAATTATGCCTAATCTGCTGTGTTCTTTTCCCCCAAAATATCCCATCTCCTTCTTCACTTTACCCACCATTTTTTCTTGGCCATCTGGGACCTACAAATGATCCTTCATTATCCCCTAAATTCTACAACGTTATGCCATATCTGCCAAGCTTACACTGAAACTAAGGTAGCCAACCATACCATCAATCTTCTCACTTCACGTTCCAAGGGCTGTGGATCATAGACCAAAAATGTTGTGTAGCAGAAGGACGAGCTCTGGTATAAATACGTGGTCTCTAATCTGAATTGAGACATCTCTGCTACTACTAGATGTACAATTTCTGGTTGATTTCCACTTGTGGTCCATTCTTGCCTTTTTATTTTATGATATTGTTTTATAAGGACTCAGATTATATTCAGTTCCTTCATCACTGTGACGTTTTAGGTTCTATTTAAGCACCAACTCCTGGTCTTCAAAGCCAGTGCTGGTCTGTGTAGCTGATACCTTAGCCTGTCTTGATCTATGTTGTGGAAGGGTTAAATACAACTAAAATAGTCTTCTTAGAGGTCAGTTTTCTCAGTCCAATGGCCTCTTGGTCCTCATTTTTCCTGTAAAATTTGACTGGACATTGTTTCCTGCTTGAAATTCCTCCTCCTCCTGCTACTGTCTCGCCTCTTTCTGCCCCTGTAGCTATGACTGGCTTCCTTTCAGTCCCTCAGATGCCCTGAGTTCCTTTCTGTCTCTGGGCTTTTGCATTCCAGGTCTCCCTCCAGGCTTAATTATCCCTTCCAAAGGGAGGCTTTCCCAGACCTCTCAATCTAAAATGGATTTTTCCCTATTTCTCATAGCACCTTTTTCTCCCTAGCCCTTGCCACAATTTGTAATTGATTTTTGCTGTTACACGTCTAATGTCTGCTGGCTTTACGTTGCAGTGCCAGCAATTAGCACACAAAGCTTTTATGAACTTTTCCCACAGTCAAAATACATTCCTTGCTCTTCCCTCTACCTGTTGAGTATTTTCCTTCTCCCACGCTCGTGTTACCCGTCTTTCCACATCTCCAGCCACACATCTGTGACTTCTGCCTTGTTTGGACTTGCAGAGTGTTTATCTTCATCTCTCCTAAAGGACTCGTTAATTTCAAAGTGGTAGTGCCTGTGTGGATGGCCCTCTTCCCTGTCACTGAGCTGAAGGCTCCTTAAAGGCAGCATTGGCATCTCATTCAGTTTTGTAGCCCTCACAGTGTCTAGCCCAGGGCCATGCATGAGAGTTTGTTCCCAATGTGTACATGTTAATTGTTGAATAAATGAAAATCGGTACCTTTTGACTACGCTTAGCTTCTCTGTAGGAGACTGACAGCTTTGAATTGGTTAAGCTGTAGTAATTTGTCTTAAAATGTGGACTATCTTTGCTTCTCTTAAGGAGCTAATTTTCTCAGTCTACAGTTCATGCATATCAAAGTATGCTTTTTATTAGTTATATTAACAATGTTATTACTTAGAGCTTTTTACAGTTAATGAAATTTTTCATATTGATGATCTAACTTGGCCTATCAGCAATTTTATCAGGCAGGTGGGATAAATATTATTATCCACAGACGAGACTGAGCTCAGAAAAGTCGAGCAGTGCGCCTAGGGCAGCACAGCCCATATCCCGATCACCTAGCAGTGATTCTCACGTGGGGGGTAGAGCAGAGGAAAGGGTCAGGACTTTGTGCTGTTTGTGCTCCCCTAGAGAGTGCATTAAAATCACAGGGGGAGACAGCAGTTTCCCAAATTATAAGCGTATTCCAAGCTGAAAATTCTAATCCATTTCCTAGTTGGGATTTATTGCCATTTTACCACTCTGAATGATATGACTGCATCCTGCCTTTGTCTTAGGTCAGAAAAAAAGTTGGGAAAATTACAATCTACTGTACTCCTTTGGAATGTCATCTTTGTTGTGATAAATTCAAGACAATTCCTGGGCTTAATATATACTTGATATCTTAAGGGGGAAAAAAAAGGCTTCTTTATTTTTCAGAACTATTTACTCATTGCTTCCATGAGAACTTGTCTTCATTTAAGGGACAGGCAGAGAATCTTGGCATCTGCCAGTCTTTTTGTGGTATGAAGATAGGCATTTTCCTTCTGCAACAAAAAAGATCTTAATAACGGAAGATGACAATCTGGGGGTGGGGACGGGCAGGAATTTGATTCTATAGTCACACCCCTTTGGGCAAAGCAGTAGTTCTCAACTCTTCACATTAGCTTAAAAACAGGCCCCACCCCAGACCAATGACCTCAGAATCATTTAGGAGTAGGGTCTAGGCAATCTTAATTATTAAAAGCTCCCCAGTGAGTTCTGAGGCACAGCTCAGGCTTAGAACTCGCAAAGTTTTTAATCAAATATGTTGCCCTGCAACAAATAAGCTTGTATAGTAAGCTGAAAACTAGTTTTTTATTTGAACATTTTAAAGACTTTTTTTCTTTAAAGTGTTCCTTTTGGTTGTGACTGTAAGACCCGGAGGAGCTGATGGGTATGGCTGCCAACTGGGGCGAGCCCAGGTGCTGGCTACTTGCCTTAGTCCTTAGAGATGTTTACATTGTTCAGAACAGTGGTCCCCAACCTTTTTGGCACCAGGGACGGGTTTCATGGAAGACAGTTTTTCCACGGACGGAGGGGGCGGGGATGATGTTTCAGGTGGTAATGGAAAGTGATGGGGGGGCGGTGGTTCTGGGGTAATGTGAGAGATGGGGACCAGCAGAGGAAGCTTGCCTGCTGCTCACCTCCTGCTATGTGGCCTGGCTCCTAACAGGCTGAGGACCGGTAGTGGTCTGTGGTCTGGTGGTTGGGGACTCCTGGTTCAGAATGTGTTTCTTTTAATTTTGCTATGTAGCATTTTAATCTAAGTTTTATTACATTGGTAAAGAATGATTATAATTTGTACTCCTAGCCTTGTTAAATGCAAAGACTTTAAAATCTAAAATTTGATGTGACTATAAGGAATTATGGTGTATCTTAGGAATCTTGACATTTATGAAATCACAATCAAGGTTAATGTTACGTGAGTCAGATATTTCAAGTATGAAAACCCTTTTGCCTGTTTTTTTTCTGAAGAATTACAAATGCTTGCTTCTTTCATCATCTTTAGACACTACTTTCCAAACCAGAGTAAGCTGTCTCTTTCAGTTAAAAATGTCTGGAATAAGCAGCCTTCCAAACACTATATCTAAGTGTCTGTAGATATATTGGAAAGAATGTCTCCCTAACTATTAAAGCTAGAGTTTGTTCTTAGAGTAAAGCAAAGTCTCTTATAATAGAGATACAGTTTACCTAAGAGTCATATTAATAAGTTAAAAAAAAAAAAGATCAGCTTTTTGAATTATATATGAATTCATATGGTATCAGTGGTATCTAGGCATTTGGGACAATACATAATTAGTTTCAATTCCCTTTGAGAGGGAGATGTGGATGTTAAAATAAATTGCTGATGAAGCATATACTTTGGAGAACAGTGTATTTCAAAACTGATATTGTGCAATATCAGCTATTTCTTTCAATGGTATGGAAGTATAGCCTAAGACTGAGAAGATTTATTAGGGGCAATTTTAAACTGTTCTTACTATATAGAAGTTCATAGTTTGCTACTTAGAACTGGATACCAAAAAGAATAATAGCAAATATTTATAGGCCTGCATGGAAAACATTAGTTCTGTACAACTTCTGGCACCATTTGTTGTAGCCAATAAACCAAATAATAATCATTTGCTTGTATAAGAATCATCAGTATCACAATATGTAAGCATTCAAAAGGGCTTGGTTATATAGTTATTACGAGTTACTCCTTTACAAAACACTGAATAATGGACCTACTCCAGAAAAATCAGCACTTAGAGTAAGAAGACTTAGATTTGTGCAATAAATATATTCTGAGGGAGGAAAGGATGAAAAGAGTTTGGAATAAGTTGACTTTATTAAGTAAAAATGAAGAAACTACCTCTATGGACGGAACTATTTTGCTACCAGGAATAAATATTCCAGACTTGCACAGCAGAAAATCTAATCATTATAACCTTGAGGGACTTAGTTCAAAGGTTTGTTTTATCATGGAAATTAATCAGGCTACGATATGTGTAGTATAAGACCCTATGCAAGCAGTTTAGCATCAACCCTTAATTTTTTGAGACACATAAACAAAATACTGTACCTTCTCATTTTTTGCACAAGTCTTTGAAACTTGCACTCTGGGAAATTAGTGCAGGTTATCATCGTTATGTTAAAAATGTTCAAGGGTTTTATTCCTGAAAAATGGAGCCCATTACTTAGCCAAGGACTCATCACTCTGCTTCTCATCGTCTTTTTCAGGTTTGCTTATTTTCATGATCAGCCCCTTGTCCCCATTAAGCCTACAGAGGATGAGGGGTTTGTTATAACACTCACTGGGAAGAACTCTTCAATTTAGTTTGTTTTTCTGATGACATCTACAGTGTTAAAGTAAAAATATTTAAATAGAGCCGTTCACAGAGTGCATACTTAATGTGCTAAAAACACAAATATGTAGGAGTATTCATTTTCTGCATTTGATTCTTTTTTTTTTTTCCTACTAAAAACAAACAAACAAAAGCCCAACCACTACTTCTTGGATCTAAAAAACAAAATAGACTAACTCAGCTCACAGAGTCAGAACCTACGGTTCTGGCAGGCTGAATAGTTGCGATTATAGCTTGGTCAGTAATAATGACAGATTTTAGTATCCATTTTAGTGTATGAAACACTAAATTACAATGAGGTGAAAAACGGGTAGTTTATAGTCCTAAAATAGTATTTCTTGGGGGGTAAGGAGGACGTTTAATCATTTCAGGGTGTTTTTATTTTTTTCCTTTTAATTACAGGTAGAGTGCTGCTTTCACTTCTTAGCATATTAATACAAATGTGAAAATATTTGTTGATGGTCCATTTGGAAGAGAGGCTTATTACTATGTACATCTTCACCCTCAGTGTATCCCTATGTGTTTTTTTTTTTTTTTGTAGCACAGTATTAAAACTTAGTCCTTTGGAAAATGTCATAAAGAAGTTTCATTATTCAGATAACTTAGTTTTTAATAAGTCTTTATAAGAGCTGCTTCAACTTTGAGAGTTTCCAGTCAGTTGGGCCTGATGCAATCCACTCTAGTATGCCTTGCAAAACTGCTGAAATCTCACATACTGTTAATGATTATGTATGAAGACTTTGGAAGAACTGGAGGTGTCACTGATGATGGATACAAACATAGCATAGTGCTTTTTTAAAGTAGGAGAAGGTATACATGTGGTAAGACAATTAGCTTGACTCCCAAGTTCTAAATAGACAAAGCATTTGGAGGAAAATGTAATGATGGTCAAAAGCTTGTCTGACTTGTCTCCCAGCTCCATTTGACAGGAGTGAGCCTTCTGGTCAGAGATAGTAAAGCAGCAGCATGTAACACTGGTGCTTAGAGAAAGGCTGTGTCTATGTAGAGAAGGGAAGGGGTGGAGTCCTATGATTTGGATTCTAATCCTGCCTAAAACCCATTAGCTGTGGGGCATTGGGTAAGTCACTGTCGTCCAGCTTCAACTTCTGCATCTTTAGAGTATAGATGAGAGGAGTACCTTCCCTCACTACCTCATGAGGTTGGTGAAGGGTCAAACATGGAAATCTAAATGGAAATATTTTAAATCTAAGTTTATAGATGGATGTTCGTTATATAATGATGAGAGTAACTAGTACCTGGGTTAAAGGTTGAAGTGCAGGACCACTTTGAGTTATACCTTGAAAAGAATGAAATCTCTTCCATAATTGCACTTTTAGGCTGATCCAAAGAGATTAAGCAGAGAACCAGGGAAGAAAATGGGGCGTGATTCTCTGGGTTCTCTCACTGGTTATCCAGAGTTGGGGGAAGACTCAAGTATACATATCATGGCCTCTTTCATATGATCCTAAAAATAACCATCCAAAACAGATAATCAGAAAATGCACACTGAATAGACCCCTTTTATATTTAAAACTGAAAATTAGTTTTAAAATAAATGAAGTCTCTCAATCAGATAAAAAAATATACAAAAGAATATTCTTCTACAAAAAGAATACTCTTTTTGTCCTTGATTTCTGGTAATATTCACTGTATTGTTGTTTTCAGTATAAAATGATGCTTCTACCTAAGTTACTAATCAATAGGAATTAACTTCTTTGTGGATTTATGTGCTTAATAAATGGAATTCTGAGTTTTCTTAACACTAAATTAACTACTTTAAAAATGGAAAAGAAAGACGATGCATATATACCAGCCATGATCAGATTTAACAAGTGTTAACATTTTGCCAAATTTTCTTGAGTTTTTCTCAGTTTGTCCTAAAAAATAAAAAATATGTTTTGTTTAACATGGCGGATCGAACATATATATTCCTTTTTCTTTGGAAATATCCCTTAAATGGTAGTAAATTAATAATAATATTTAAAAAGACACACATTTAAATAGAGAACAGACAAGGACACAACAGTGGATCAGAAATATTAAGAATTTTCTGGATGATGGAAAGTAGATGGAAAAATAATAACTGACCTTGTAGCACTGAAAGCCAGACCTGAAGTGTTAGTTTGATGCAGTATGGTACTTAATACCTGCTAAAAGTTCAAGATTCGGAAACACCTGGGATCTTGGAATCTGGGGTGAAATTGGGACCGAGAAGAAGAGGGCAGGTGGAAAGTTTGCATACACAAGGTTTAGACCATCAGATCCCTTCCACCTGCTGAATCTGAGCAGCTGTGTTACTCCCACTTCAACCCTCACAAGACATGAAAGAGTGATGCTCTAGAAAATCTAAACCAGAGAGGCTCCAGACCCTGGGCACCTGGCATAGCAGAGCATGGGAGCAAGTGACATACTGACCACAGGGTGCTTGGTGACACTTAACTCCCTGCATGACAAGACACAGACCCAGTCCCAACCTCCTTTTGCCTTCATCATTGATGGTCATGAACCAAATATCACAAACTGGAGAAAAGTACTTATTTTCACATTTTCTTTTGCTCATTAGTTTTCCAATTTTGGGAAAAGAAAATGGAAGAGATTTCATCTTACCTTCTGTTGGTTACCATAGTCACTAGTAGCCTCCCTTAGCTCCCAAAACTGGCTGAGAGCAGAGGGGCTATGAACCTTGTTAAATTAGTCATTGTTGGCTGTAGGTGGACAGAGAAGTGCTCAATCCCTACTACCGCTCCTTCAGGTTAATCTTGCTCCCAATGAATGTCTCTATTTAAGTCATACTTTCTCCTTGCCTCATGCTTCTTTCTCTAGAAAAAGAAGATTTTAATAACTATGTTAATAGATGTTATCCAGGTGGCTTAGATTTTAAATGACAAGGTCCTAGGGTGGGTATGAGGTGGCTCCTTAACTGATCCTTTTCAGATTGTTTTCTAGACATCATGTCATATATACGTTGTTTTTCTGCATGTTGACAGTGAATCATGGATCTGTACTCTTGTAATGTTAAAGTTAGGGAAGGTGCCTTAGAGATCAATGCGTTCAACCTCTGGTTTTTTAAGTAAGAAGAAAGAAGTAAACAGTTTGTCCACAGAGAATCAGGTAGTTAGTGGCAGGAGCAGAGCTATAATTTTTGAAAATGGTCTTTGATTATCAATGAGAATATCTAGTTACCCCTTGCAATTTGTAAACCACAGTGTGGGATTTGAAAGGCCATATTAATAGAAAATAATTACTAGAAATTAATAGGAGTTTTAAAGGCCCCAGGTAGATAAACTTATTCAATTCACTGTCCAATTGCCCATTTTGTTCTCCCTTAAGAGTTTACCTTCATGATAAAAATTGCTTTTGGTCAGCATTCTACCCATCCGTGGTACCGGTATTAAAATTCTGATTCCCCAGTGGAGTGTGTGGGGCAAGAGAGAGGAGAATCCCTGGAGGAAGAGTATGTTTTTTGAAACCTCACCAAGATGTTGCTAAACCATGTGTGTTGCTCAAATAAACCCCGTGGAATTGGAAAGAGGTTGAGATTTACTGCTAGAGAATTGTGTTTTAATTGAGTAATGGAATCTGATTTAGGAAATTGGAATAAAATATGAAGATAAGTACAAGTCAGAGTGATAGTGTTATTTCTAAAATCTGAGCAGATTCATAAGAATAGCAGCAAGATTCCCTCACAACCAATCATTTTACTATTAAAGAACATCAAATAATTCATGCTATTCTCTCTAGCCTCAGAACAATTTTCACCCAATTTCAATATAAATAGATTTGCACGTTTCAGGGAAATGGATGTGTGTGTTTCTTTCTTGGAAGGTAATTAAAGGATAGATTTCTATAAATGTTTCCTAATATTCCAAATTGTGGTTGTATTTTATATTTATATACACTTGATGGCCCCTTTATGTAACTTCCTAAGAACCTTTTTACTGAGAGTGTCTTGATTCACAGTAAGTATTTAAGCCAACTTCTGGTCAGTTATACTGAGAGTGGTCTTATAAGTGAATAATTTATTATAGTAATGGCTTATATAGTAAAGAGGCATAATATCTGGAAAAATATTGCCAAGAATTGTTTATGGGAGCACAGTCTATGATTTTTCTAATATATTTGTTTATAAGTTGAATTAGGCAATAAATATGTGGTCCAAAGGGCTGTGGAATATTCTTCAGCCACATTGACTCCCCATCAGTTTAGCAAATGTGCTGAGTCCTCTTCTGCTTCAGAGCTTGTCACGAGTTGTTAGCCTGGCCTGAAACCCTGTTACTCCTCTTTGTGAGGCAACTTCTCCTTCAGATCTCTACAGAAATGCCATTCCTAGCTATCCAGACCAAAATAGTTTCCCTTGTTATTCTCTCTGATAGTAGTACTTTTCCTTTATAGCACTTACAATCGTTTCAAATTATATATTCTATTTATTTTTATTTAATGTTTAAAGTCTTTTTTTTCACCTGTATTTCGTCTCAGCACTGTGTCTGATACATAGTAGATGTTCAATAAATATTTGGAAAAAGCATGTATAACACGTAAAGAAAGCAGAATTTTATAGATACTGAGCAGTTCCACCCATTCTTTTATCTTCAAGTGCTAAGATGACAATCTTAGCTGCAGTTATTATTTGTGTGTTTTTGTCCACTGTTGGAAAACAGCATCATTCTTCTGATTAAATTAACATGAGGTCAGTGGTGATGAATAATGACATTCTCATTTTTCCAGTTCTTTGGAATTACAAGTAATAATTGGCAATATAAATTATAAAATGTGTGTGGGATAGTTGTGGAGTTTGGAGGTTGAAGACAGTTGCTATAGATTCTAAAAATCATCTGGATTAAGTAGAAGTCATTACATCAGGGAGGTATGGGAGGAGGCAATTGTGTTTATGTTTTCCTTGTTTACTTTTCTAGGTATACAGTGTGTACTTAGGGTTTTATTTAAATGACTGAAATTGGGAGCTGTAAAATGGACGTTATTGTTTCCTTGTGTCATTCCTTCATGTTTTCTAAGTCACCACTGTTCTAAGTGCTGGAGCAGATATTCGAAAGTGCTGGGCACTTCAGCACTGAGTAAATGCTCATTGAGTGACTATACAAATGGATGGATGACGTGTTTCTTGCTACAGAGGAGCCTACAGTCTGGCCAAGAGGGCAGACCTTTAAACAAATTTTGCTCTGGGGGCAGAGAAGAAGGAGATTTGGAGTCCGCATGTGATGCGGTGCTGAGCCATGACACTTGAGGGATGTCTCCTGGAGGGTTTCTGAGAGTGGCATTTTTATATTCTTATAAGGGACAGTTGGAAAGAGCTCCCTCTTTTTTTCAAGGACTGTCATCATCTCTCCATATGGTGCCTGGATCCATGTCAGGGAGTCTTATAACTATGAGGGGAACAGTCAGATGGGAAAGTTGACATGCCAAGGGTGCCAGTGAAAATATATCAATAGAGCCTGTGACATTAATAATACTAGAGCTGCCCTGTCTTTGGATTTCTTGTTATGAGAGATAGTACATATCCGTAAGCTCTGTGAGGGCAAGAAAAATTTGTAAATTTTGTTCACTGTAAATCCTTTATGCCTAGAACAATGACTGGGACTAGAGTTATATACTCAGCAAATATTTTATAATAATCTATTTAATTTATCAATAATATGCAGCCAAAGGTGCCTTGATAGATTTTGTGTGTTTTAGTGGCAAAATTAAGGGAGGAAATGTTTGTGTAAATGATTTCAATCATATTCATCTTTAAATGTGGTTAATGAGTTTGTTCCTCTGTGTTTAGTCATTTCCTGGTACTTATATTTGGGTAACATTTTATTCTCATGGAGGCTAAAATTGTGTTGCTACATGAGTGTAGACAAGAATCTAAAACTCATATTCCTCCAATCAGGCTCCAGAAATTTAAAGCAGTCCTATAAGGAGGTAGGGGGAGAGATTTCATCTTAGGAGAAGATAAGATAATGAGAAAATAGTGTTATTTTCACTTATTAATTTGCATATTGAAACCTTTCCATTATGTTTGTTTATATGCTGTTCACATATACGAAAGAATTGTAAATTCATATATGTGAATCTACCTCCACAGGTTTGGAAAACTTTATTGCACCATTTTTCAGAATATTGTTGTTAGTTTCTGGGATAAGCAGCTTATTTATTACTTCCTTATGGAGGAAATTCACAGGATCTCATATTGGGGTTGGACGTGACAATTAGGACCATCCCAGTCCTAGAGTCAGTTCTGAGAACTTTGCTTGGAGATCTGTTTTCAAATTATGTCAGAGACAGCATCATCTATTATAACTGTTATTAGAAGTAAAGTACAAAGGTTTCCTTGTCTCAGGCCATATCTCAGAAGAATTTATTGAAGAGTGAAAAGCCATCCTAATAACAAATACTCACCAATGAACTTTGAAGGCTATGTGCTCTATTAAAGCTCTGGGGAATTCATAGTAACAGAGTTTACTTTTCTTCTGATTTACCTTGTATAAGCTACTGGAAATAAATGGACTTTTTAAATGTTCAGTTAGCAATTCATAGTTTCCTCTCCCTAATTTCATATCTCCTAACTGGAACTTCATTTGCATTGCCACTCCTGTAATCTCAAGGAGATACCAGTTTTACTTGTACATTAAGTTGGATTTACTTTTATTACAGGGAGGGGGAAAACTTTTAGCTCTATAATTTGGTACTGACTTTTCTTAGGCTGTTTTCAAAAAGGTCACTTAACTAGTATTTTTGATGCATTTCTCTACGCATACTTTGATATCTGTAACTGAATCTTTAATTCCCTTGTTATAAGAGTTTCCTGAATCCTTGCTGTAGCTTCACCATCCTCATATTATGCTCTTACAGCAATTCCCTAGACTCGTGAAGGTGAAGGATGAAGTTTATAATGGTATTGAATACCAAACTGTTGCTTGATTTATTCAGGAAGGTTGTTATATGCTGGGATCGAGTGACAGCTTAAAAGCTAGTATAATTTATCATCATCAGTTAATTTTCACTGGGTGTCCACTGGGTGCTGAACATTGTACAAGGCTTTTTGTCAGCAGGTATGTGCCTGATAAGGTTGATAGAACTCTGAGAACACAGAATCTTGTCCTTAAGGCACTTGCTATATACTCAAAGGCAAGTCAGCAAATGCCTCGATTTGTCAAGCTCTGTGTATAAAACCTATGTAACTGAAAAATTAGTTTTTGAAGGGTTCTTGTCAACAAATCGTGGTCCCACTCTCATTAATACTTATACAGCCACCAGAAGAAAGGGGGTGATGTTGGGTGGACCAAGAATAGGTATCTACTGTGGCCCAGTCCCCGGCTGACTGGCACACATTTGTGTGTGTGTGTGTATACACAGATACATTTTGTTCCCTCCATATCATTACAAAATATTCCCACCTAATGAGATCCAGTTATCTTTTGAACAAACATTGTGTACTCTGTCTCTCCCTAATGAGACAAATCAAAGTCACATCCCAGTGATGCATCTAGAGCTAGTGTCATATGACCATTATTCCACAGGCCTCTGGATGATTTTTATTCCTCCTCTGAAATGATCCAGAAATCTGATCTCAATCAAATTTGGATGTAGGGCCTCATGATCTTGGAAATTATGGCTTAAAGCATATCTGATTGTATAATAGTGAAGGAAGTGTGGGATAGCTGCCATGTAACTCAAGTACAGGATTGGTCGAGGGAATAGCTATGTTCCCCTGATGCAGGATATTCCAGAAGATGCTGTGGCCAGGGACTACATAAGCATCTCCAGTACATTTCTTCCCTGACCTTGGGTTCTGTGGCCAGTGGATGTGTTTACCTAAGGATTATCTGCTAAGAAGTTTTCACTTGTTGGGTGTCCTTCATGGCCATCTCTGAGAAAGGCTTTCCGGGGAGGATTCCCTTGCAGGGGCCTTAGCAGTGCTTTTCTTGTTGGTAACGAGGGCTTAGATTCAGGGATTGCCTTCGGGGTAGAACAGTCTCAGGTCTTTGTTTGCTAGGCTAGGGATTTTTTTTCTAGCAATATAAATCTTTTAGCATCTTTGTTAGTTGCTTATCGATATCCTTTTTTTGGAGGTGGTGGTGGTAACTGGCACTAAAGTTGTGTGTCAAATAATGCTCTTTGGCTCTGGTCCCTTGCCTTTCTACTTGTGTTTCAGAGTTCAGGGATCCCTCTGTCTCCTTTAGTCTTGATTTAATGGCTTCCTGTCACTAGCTCTACTTCTGTGGGTGGTGAAGCTTGACCCAGGCTGTTTGCTTCCCCAGGCTCCTTCCCCAGGCTGTATCCCTTGTGAATGTGTTGCATGTACTACTTAGTGAGTGGGAGAGGCACTTGAGGGAGCCTGGAGTTTCAGGCTTCCATAGCTCTTGCGCCTCCCTGATATCCCCTTATTCCATTTTCCAGCACTTCACATTTACCTGATCAGCACACTGCATTCAGACTGTAACAAATAATTTGGCTGCTTGAAATTCAGGTAACACATCTGAACTTTAGTGGTCCGACATCACTGGCTACCAGGGCTATTTCTTAATGGTTTTGTATCTGTGAGTTTCACAAAGTCAAGTGGGGGCGGAAATCTAGCCCTTGCTCTACTCACCAAGGCCTGCATTCAGGCAAGGAAGCCTTTTTGAAATTTGTCTCTACAGAGGGGAGTGCCTTTTTTTGATTTACACAATAGCAAATGTATTTGTGTGTTGCAGGCTTTGACTGTGTTGCTTGCAGGTAAAAAAGCTTTCCTTAGTAAAACTGTCTGCTTTTTCTACTTGGCTTTTATGTTGGCCAGTTAGAATGGAATTTCTTGTTTTCTTGTAGCGGCTACTGAAAGCCATGAGAAATCCAGTATACTGATATTGGATGGGTAGATTTCTGCAGAGTCCCCTAAAGCTCCAGCCTTCCTGTGCACGCAATGTGTGTCCCAAGGACTGATGACTGCTTATTTTAATTAGCGACTTTGCTACTGTTTCATATTGACTGCTGATTTTCCAGCTAGGATGGAGTGATCATTTTCCTCAAATTTGCCTTTACTTAAGTTTCACATTTTAATAGCCTACTCCTGATGCAGGTTTTTATATTAGATCACAGTCCTTTGTTTCAAGTTTTTTGACTTGTATCTTGCCTTACCAGAGAGCCTTATCATATAGAGAAGGGATAAAGGCACCCAAAGGCAGGCTGGGTCTAGGACCTATGTCAGAAAGCAGTTCTGCCTCTATCCCAGTGTGTCAATGTGTATTTTAAGTTGAAACCTAAGAGTGCTGCATGCTTCTTAATGGGATGTCTTCTTATATGCTTTGTGGTCCTTGAAAGCTATAATCAGTGTGTAAAGACTTAGGGTGAATTTTGAAGTTTCAAATACTTGGGATTTTCAGTATATGCTTTTTCAGTTGCCAACCACCCTAATTTTACTGTAGTATACATTGCTTAATGTTTGTAAATGCTGACTTGGTTAAGTATTTCTGTGTTATTTAAAAAGATAATACTTGAATATGTTCTATCCCATTGTGATAGACAGTCAGGTGCTTTTAAAGTGAATACTTCTAAAGCCAGATAATAATACTTTAAAAAATTTTTTCCTGTAAACCTCACGGTGAAACACTAGCAAGGGCAAAGAAATGTTTAACTAATGGTCTGAAGATTGAAGTGAGGTATAGCTACTTAATACTTCCTGACTTGCTATTGTTTTGAGAATTCTGAGGAAAACCTATATTTGTTGAAACATAACACAGTAACAGTAGGACTTTTCAAACTTCTGCTTGCCCACTAATTGATCTAAGAAAACAAACACAAAGAAAATGCCTTTTTCTACCTAAAAAAAAGTAATATTTTATATATATATTTTTAATATATAAAATTTGCCCTGAATATGCCCACTATTACCTATTAGAAAACTCAGGAGTCAACCTTCAAAAGAACATGAGGGCATTATATTCCTTTTAAAATATTAAATATTAAAAAATATTTCCGTATGTAAAATAGATTTTTGGAAGATTGTGCCTTTGTGGTATCTTTTTATGATGTTTTCAGTCATACAAAAAACACTGTTTAAGCTATTGATGTTTTGCAAAATATAAGCATATATACATTTATTTAGATATTTATTATACAGTTGTAAATAATTATAACAGAGGTCACATTGTCAGTTGAATCAAATGATGGAAAAACCTATTGAGTCAGAGGACAAAGGAGATCACACCCATCTTCACTACGGGATTATATAGGAGGACGATATGCTCTGTTAATATATAAATGAAGCTTCTAGACAGCAATCCATAACGGAACCTGCTAACTTAAACTGGAAATATTCTGTTTTCAAATATATGGGTATTGGGCTCCTATTATCCGGGTAAGTTAACTAGAAACTATGATGTTCAATAGCTGGCGTAAAGTGAGGCCAAATTTGTTATCTATTTGAGGATTAAAAAACAAGCATTAGAGAAGAGCTCTACTGGAGGGGATGTAATAAAATCTGTGTTATTCATTGGTGTACTGTCTGGGGACTTTTCAGTAACACATGCAAATATTAAAAGAAGGTGTAGGTCATTTTTTTAATAATCTTTATTTTTGAATTTGTTTTTCTGTTTGTATATTTATTTGAAACCTGTTTATTTACAAGAAGGTTTGAGGTTGATTTTTAGGAGGAATATTTTTTTATTCTGTGTTATTCTGGTAACAGAATAAAAAAAATAAAAGTCAAGTAATAAATCAGAAAGAAATGGGGGGGGGGTGCATTAAGTATGGGAGAGTGAAGAGGGAGAAGAAATCAGTGGGGTGGAAGTGGGAAGATAAACCTCCCCCCCAGGCCCATGAGGATCTATCATTTTCTCTCATTTTGCCAAGTGAAGGTCCTAGTGCCCAGGGAGAGGAAGTAACTTTCTGGAGCTCACAGAACTGGGAAATACTGACTCCGGAATTCAAATCCTAGTGGGTCTCGTTTGTCAAAGCCTACGTGCTTCCCGCCTTCTGTTGTTGCTAGTTTCTTGTTGAAGGAGACGCTGGTGTACAAGTTGTGCCTGGTATAAAGGTGACCGACTGGTCCCAGTTTGCCTGGGACTGTCCTGGTTTTAAAACTACAAGTTCTGCCTCCCAGTACCTCCGTCAGTCCTGAGCAGACTGGGATGGTTGGTCACCCTGCTAGCTTGCCATCCAGCCACGGTAAAGGTAGAAGTTTGACAGAGTTGCATCGCTGTCCTCGAGTGGCAGAGTAAGGCTGGGGTACTTCTGCGACAGAACTGTGTGATGCGGGATTATCCCTCAGTGATAGTTGGCTCCTGTGTTGTAAAGCTGAGCTGCTGCTTTTTAAGACCCACCGGAGGCTGTGGATTTGGCAGTGGTCTTTCCACTGCTGCTAATAGATTGTTTTGTTTCTTTTTTGCTAATGAAGTGTGGTGTCTTTTGGGTCACTTGGACTAGGGGCAGTTTACGTATATGTTGATGTACTATATGTAGTTGTTCATAGGCTTTGATAGAAGCTATGAATGTTTTATAAAGAGTCCCCACATTAATCCCGTGGCTAAATCAAAGTTTATTTCTTATGGAACAGTATGAGATGAGCTTTCCAGGTCAGTGAGAGGCTCTCTTCCCTGCTGCCATGCAGATTCCTTCTGGTTGGTTTCTCCAACATCCCTTAAGATATTTCCCTCAGCTGTGGTCAAAGCTGGGTTGCTGCCAAGTGCAAGAGAAGTATAGGGAGGACACACCCAAATCTTAAGGCCCAGGCCTAGAAGTGGCAGGAATAATTTCTTCGCTCAGTACTTCAGAGCAAACATGGATATGTGGCTGAAACGAACTGCAAGGGAGGCTGGGAAATGGGTTAGCCCCGTGCCCAGGACAATAAGGAGGATGGATTTGGAGAACAGCTAGCAATCTCCCTCTTCTAGGCTCTACTTAAAGATGTTGAAGTACTTCCTAAATATTCTTTATGAATTGGAGAAAAGTGCTCAATTCTCCAAACTTCTAAAAGTTGTATTCTGTTGTCTTGAGAAGAAGTACCTCTAACGCCTGACATCTGGTGATTTATTTTGCAATAATTAAGAAATTAAATTTATTTTGCAATAATTTAAAAACTACTGTTAAAAATGCTAAGCAATGTGATAGCATCATAAGACAATCCCTTCCATCCTGTGAGGTCCCAGTCATGCGGTCACAGTATTGCAGAAGTTGGTCCGTCAAGAAACCAAGCACCACACTTGGAGGGTTGGAGAACTCAGGTATATTAGGCCGGTGGCCCCAGACAGGTAACACTCCAAAGTTTTGGGCCCCGAGCTCAGGGTGAGCTTTACTTTTATGGGGGTCAGTGCACATATTTACAGTTAGCATGGGTAGATTTATTACTTGGTTTACAGAGCACGGAAGTTTCCAAACAGAAACTTACAAGAGCAGGTGCAGACCATTCCATTTTTAGCAAAACATCTTATGGTTACATTGGATTGCTAGGTCATCCTGTTTTTTTGTTTTTCTCAGTGCAGCAAGCATATTTTACAAAAGCAGAATAAGCATGGAGTTATTTTTAGCTGAGTGCAAGTTTCTAATTTTCCTCTTCAACAGAATTTAATTGGGATTCTCAAATGATCAAGATTCCAAAAAAATTACAATTCCAAAATATATCTCAATTTGTTAGTATACACATAAAATAAAATGAAGATGGAAAATATGTGATGAAAAAGTTCAGAAGCTTGAGAGAAAAATCAACTTCAGAAGGCTCTTGGAGGAAAACTAAGGAAACAGAGGTAGAAAATGCCAGGAGCTTCCAGACTGTGTGTTAGGATGCTGGTTCCATCAGGGTCTGTACACTGAGAAAGGCTTGTATCAGGTTGATACAGGGTTGTCTAATAGCACATTTATTTTAGTTGATTTTCCCTAAATTTATATTATAACAATAAAATAATATAGTTTTGTGATATTAGTACATATTAAAGTAAGAAACTTTTAAAGCTATTATTGTATGTAGATGCATATTTTATGTGTATATAATAAAACACTATTTTGTTATAGGTATGTATAAATAAAGTCTACATGCACATGTGTGTGTGTTTATGTGTCTGTCTCATTGTAACCGTGAAGTAGCATACTACTGGGTACCCAATAAAAGCTTTGTACTATCCCTAGGAAGAATACATTTGGTTTACACCAAGTCAGTTTCCCCCGTCCATATTCTATTCTCCATATTCTATTTTGATCATTTTGCTACAATTTTAAATCCTAAGCATTTAATTTAGATTTTTTTCTGTATGTACAACAACCATTTAAACTGACTACATGGCATGAGAATTCTTTTGTAATTTTATTAAATCTGACTTGTGTAAAGAGACCAGCAACTGAAGATGATTTGCACATGCTAATAGATTATATGCTATAGCAGAATGTTGCTTTATATTGCTGCTCCAGCAGCTGCAGTTTCAAGTATAGTTATTACTAGCTCCAATATCATCCAGTTTAAAAAAAAAATTATCAAAAGAAGTTCATGCTATTGACACATTACTCCCATATTTATTATTCTTATTGAAAATCACTAGATCTAATTCTATTGGTTTCCTTCCTGATTGAAAACATTTGAACCAAGAAAGCACAGTAATTCTTAAGACATTTGTAACTATTCATGGATATTAAAATTACAATCATGCCGCATTGTGTGAGCAATGATTTAAAAAAAAATTCTTTATACATATGGTAAGCGGCTGACCAACGCTATCCAGGTTTGGAGATGCTGAATGTTCATATAACTGGTATTTGAAATTTTGATGTGTATTGCATTCGTTACTGAATGTCAAGAATACATTTTTTTTGCTCATATAGAGTGAGTTTAAAATGGGGTCTTTTGTAGAAGCACCCATCCTGTTTAGAATGATATAACAGATGCTGAATGTTCACATATCAAACAAAATGCCAGCTTTCTGTAGAAAAGAGGTGTCAAAAAGTTTCTTTGTACCTTTAACGCATGTGATTATGTAGTACAAAATGCAGAGTTTGTAAAATTTCTTGAATATACAGGCAAAAAAATGAATAATTCAAAACAACTCATAAGTTCTACATTCTATTGTCCCTTTATAACGCAGGCAGAATATAGCAGTGCGCTCCCAATAGAGCTGAATTTGCACAAGTTACACCTCTGGAAATGCCAGATGGTCTATGGTCTACTTTTGAGAGCTGTCACATATGTAAAGATTTGAAAAAAGAAAGACAGCTGAATGAGAGCAGTGGATCATTAAAGGGAGAGCGAGGGTCCCTAGGCATCACTTGTGTTTTAAGAAGCATTGTGTCGTTCCCATATTAGTGTGCTTTTTTTTTTTTTAAAGCCATACACAACTTTTACACAATAAGGAAAAGAAATCTGTTTAAAGCCAAGTAGTTATGGTTTAATCAGTCAGATGTTTTTGTTCTTTATTCGAGAATAAAATCACATTTCTGATTTGGTTTTAGTTGTACTTTTACTGTAAGAATTAAGTCACATCTATGGAAAATTATCAATGAATTTGAATTAAATGTCTTTTAAGATGATTCATGTATCTAGGGTTTATCCAGTTTTGATTTGACTTACATATTGTATGCATCTGACAAAATCATAATGTTAAAAAACTGCAGTGAAGAGATAATACTTGGTTACTTGGCCCATAATACAAACTATACTAAAAATAATTAGGTGGCAGTGAAGCAAAAATGAATATACTATCATTTATCTGCCAACAGGAATAGATACCATTTTGAAGGTTGAAATGTAGATAAATCATTAAGGATATGTTTGAATATCACTCTGGCCTTACTCAGTAATTTGCAAATAGTCAATTTGGATAGTAGGAAAAGATCAGACCTGTTGGATTTAGAATTTGGCAGCAAGACCTGATTGTCTTTTACCACCTTTATTTTTCTTTATGGAGAATGTTGATTACATAATCATTTTAAATTGATCTTGGATTATGGACTATGACAGGGCATTTTTGATTGGTAAGTCTCTCCAGCGTTGGTCAATAACATTTAGACTTAACCCAGCTCTCACATTGCTTGAATTATTCTTTTCAGAGAAGAAGTAGCCCAAAACATTCCATTTATTTGCTGAGATTACAGGAAAGAGCTCTGAAAAGGACACCAAATTAGGTTTAACTGTCTTCTTTGGCATCCCGTTAAATACATATGCATAACTGGCTTTATGTTCAATAGCAGTCATTAGGATGTCATTCTAGTTGATACAAGAAGTTACAGGAGCAGCAAATTAATCTCTAGGTCAAATGATTGCACACCCATAAGAAATAGATCTCCTTTTGCACAAGCCTTGATTGTCGATTTTAGTTTCGAGAAGGGCATATTCTAGCTGTTAAACAGAGAAGTAATGTTTTCTTCTTTTCACCAGAAGTTAGGAGAAAAACAAAACATTTTGATAAATTTAGTAACTTACTTTGTGTTATTATTCCCAAATATTAAATGTTTAGAAAATTATTCTCTTTTGTTTATCACTAAAAAAACTGAATAACTCCAAGAGGAGTTCATATATTAGTTTTATAAATTGGGTATTAATGTTAATAGACTTGGTATGAAAGGATGCTTTTGTTAAGTAAAAAACAACTTTTTTCCTTACAATATGTACATTCATGAGTAAAATATTCAGGTGTGTTAAGATGTTTTTCCTCAAGAGACATAGGGTATGTGAATAAGAACAGAAGTAAACAATGTGTGCTAAAGACTTACTCAAATGCAAGCTGTCTTCTTTGTCAAAAATATACACCAGGTCTTAGGTAGTCCCGAGATGACAGATGATTAGTCCGTTTTAGACATTATCAATGCCATGTTACAGTTTTGTATGCAATACTTTTTCTAAGTCGAAGACCTCTTAGTATTCAGATTTAATTTACATTTCATAACTGTTCATAATCATAAACAGAAAAGACTAATTAAAACAGCTTCAGATTTTGAAATTCCAGGAAATTATAAAATAGTAAAATCTGACCCCAAACGGTTTTGTTTACCGTTGTTTTTGCTGAAATGCTGTGATTGATAACTCTGCTTAGCAGCTACACAAGCAAGGTAAATGTTGATTTTAAGACTCTCATTACTTAACCAATGTAAACAGATAACATTTTGGATTGAGATCAGGGCTCTTAGCTGGAAAAACCAGAATCCATTTTAGCTAATTTAAATTGAAAGTAAATGTGTTAGTAGCAACAGACTCTCCCAAGAGTTACCCAGCCAAGGATCATGCCCACCCATTCAATGCGGCTTCCCCAGTGAACATCCCACTACTACTGCCCCCTTGGCCCACTGGTCTGCTAGGAAGTGGACACCGGATACTGCAGCCAAGACCAACAGATGTCTTCTTCACTGTCTGGGCTCAGAGGCTCCACCACCCAGGTGTGGCTGCCGTCTCGCATTGGTACTTCTGCACATAAGTGCTTGGTACAATGTAAGTCACGTATGTGCCTGCTAACTCAAGAGGAATGTAGGGATGGGACAGGGGAAGTTAGCAAAATCTATGAGGGTGTTCAGAAATGCTGGGCAGCGCCAATGATCACTAGTTACCCTGCTTGTTTTGTGATTCGTTTTCCAAAGAATCAGTTCTCTTTTTAGTGTCATGCTAATAAAATATTCTTTTAGATTTTTCTTTTAAGCTCTTCATATATAGACATTTAATACATCTGAAGTTTCTTTGTATAAGGGGTACATGCATTTGAATGTGCATACACACATTTTGGGGACTTTCTCTGCTGTTTCATTGGTTTATGTCTATACCTGGACTAACACCATATTGAAGTCAAATCCCACAATCGTCTTTTCCTTCCTTAAAATTCCCTTGTGATTCTTGTACTCCTGCTTATAATTTTTTTGGATTAGCTTGCCAAGTTCCACAGATAAGCATTTTGGAAGTTTTATGGGAATTACAGTAAATAAATTGGGGATCATTAACATATTACCAGAATTAACATATTTATACTGTCTCCATTTCTTAGGGTTTTCTTTTATGTCTTTCAGTAATATTTTGTAATTTTTGCCATGAATTCTCTGCCCCCTTTTTCCTAGCTTAACTCCTAGATGATTATAGGGTTTTTTGTTTGTTGGCTTGTTTTTCTTTTTTTGTTACTGTGAAGAGTTCAGTTTTGCTTGTATATTTGCTAGTTGCTTACTGCTGGCTTACAGAATTTTGTTGATTTTCATATCGTTCATCATGTATAAATCTTGCTAAATTCTTAGTTTTTCAGAATGTATAATCTTTTAGATTTCTCCTGGAACATTCAATTATCTACCCATCTCAGAAATTTTGTTTCTTCCTTTCCGGGACTCAGACCTGTTTTTTTTTTTTGTTTTGTTTTTCTGTTTTTGTCTTTTTGGTGTTGATTGCTTTTGCCAGTGTAATGTTGCATAAGAGGGTGAAGGTGGGCATTCTTTTCTTGGTCCTGACTGAACAGGAGCACTTCTCCAGTGTTGACTTTTAATTTTGGTAGATGCGTTTTACCAGATTAAGGAAGTTCTCTTCTATTCCTAACTTTCCATAAATGGTTTATTTTAAAATCAAATTAAAGAATATGGAAAAGGTTTTCTTCTTCAGAATTTAAAGTGAAATTAAAAAGAAAAACAACTATCTTGTTCTCGCTTACCCAGCTTTGAAACCTGACTTCATTGTTCCTTTTCTTTTATCTCAAAAGGTAATTGAGTAGTTTATCGTTATCAGGGATGTTGCAATAAAACTGCTTGTTTATGGCATCCAACAGAGGACCTGGGACTTAGAAAACAATCAACATTTGCTGTTGAATGAGTTTTGAATTACGTTGTTCAGATTTCCAACTTAAATTTTCTTCAAGAAAAAAGAAACACCATTTTTTCTCCTCTTTTTATATCCCTGTGAAAAGTCACCCTTGATGACCCCTTCCCATTTTCCCTTTTAGTAATTATGCTTTCTCTATGTTCATGTTAATTTGTGTTTTCCTTTTTTTTTTTTCCCTCTTCACTTCTAGGACCATGAGTAAAACCCAAGAAAGTCTGTTACTGAGTATATTTTGATTATTTTCAAATATTCATTTTTTTAACTGGAGAAACCTCTCCTGTTTTGTTTTGTTTTTTCACTTAGCCCAGCCTCAGCGCTTGCCTCAGCTTCAAACTGCAGCACAGGAAAGTGAGGAGGAAATAAGCAAGATAAAGAACGGCCACCCCAGTCTGAGCAGTGGAAATGGAATCCACCACGGGGCCAAACATGTACCTGCAGAGAATCGAAGGCTTTCAGCACCCGTTTCTCATAAAATGCATAGAAAAATTCAATCCAGCTTGTCTGTAAACAGTGACATCAGTAAGAAGAGTAAAGTAAATGCTGTCTTTTCTCAAAAGACAGGCTCTTCACCTGAAGGTAAGTGCGAAATATATGCATATTTTATTTACCAGATGAAAAATCACATTCACTAATAATTTGACCAAGCAAATGTGAATGAAGGATATTGCTTAGCCTCCAAACAGGAATTCTGGTAAAATGCAACTTCCCCAAAGGAAAGCACAGGCTAGGAACGGAAGCATCGGCAGCTGACATCCTGTTTTTAGATTGTCTTCTAGAGTGAGTAGTCATTACTTTAAATATAACTGCTATTCTTCTTTTTTAAATACCACATTTAAAAATACAATGTTTTGGTGGCATATGAATGTATGTGTTTTTTTGGTCTCTGATTCCATATGTTACCCTATGCCATGGTTCAGAGATACCTGCTTCTATTTTTGTCTTGCAAATCGGTTTTCAAGTATGCAAACCTGAAGCAAAGATTTGGTAATTTTCTTGCCTTTGTCAGGGAGTGGGCTAGGTGATTGTGTTGCTTGACTGACGGGCGTCTTGCCTACCAGTGCTGCCATGGACGGCCCCCGTCCCCCAACCCTGCCTCATTGCAGGCTCACTGTGTTCTGGCCTTTAGCTCCTTCCCAGAGGCACTAGGCTGTGTTCTCTGACCTCTCAGGAGTTAGTGATTACCTTGTTAATTAACTACTGTGAAGCTGAAAAAGTGTTTCTTTATTATAACACAAACCCATCTGATGACATTGGGTTTATAACCTACAGATTCCTTTTATAAAAATGGCTTGAGGTGTTATGTCAAAAAAAAGAATAGCTTTCCCTCCAGTTTAAGGTCCCAGGTTTCTCCAAGCATGTATGCATGTTCCTCTGTTCTACCTCTTCCCCTCCTTTTAGCAGTTTGCAGGCACCAAAAACTCAAATCATTTTTTTTGAAATATATATGTGTATTTTTTCTGGTTCAGATATTGTGTGTGTGTGTGTGTATGTATTAAACACACACACACACATATACATAAAATATAAAATATTTTTCTTATTCCCCTTACCTTTCTATTTTAATTATCATAAAATCTCAAATAAGGGAAATTCTGGGGATGCTTCTGTGAGGTTGGCCATGCTTATTCGTAGAAAGAGAAATTGAGTTGTAAATAGGAAATTGTATTGAGAGTTACCAGTAATGAGTGGGAGAAAGGATATTACATTTTGGCTACAGGTGTCTCAAACTCAACTGAGGTAAAGTGTTAGGTTGATCAAATGATATGATAATAAATGGTCTGCATAGTTCCAGGTCAGTGACACTACTTTCCAAACTAATTAGATTGAAAGGGACATGATTGACACTTTAAAATGAGTTTGACATGTAAGCTGCATGGTCATCTCTGAAGCATAGGTAGGCTGTTAACTAAACTGGCTCTCCAAGGAGTTGGGAAGGCAAGGCAATTTTCTATAGAGGATCTTTGCTTCTAGGTGATTGGGTGAAATAATTGAATGCAATTGAAATCTTCTTGTTTTATATATTTGACTTTTCTTATAGTGCCCCAACCTCTAATTTTCCATTTGATATTTACTGATTTTAAAGAATGAGAACATTTGCACATCAATCCAACTTGAAATAGCTTATAGAATTTTTATAAAATGTTATTATTTGCTTATTTTTAATACCGTCTGAATTTATTTCTAATGGAAGAATGCAGCTTTGTAAGTAACATATGAAGGAAGAGGAAAACCAATACTATATAAATTAAATATAATTCTCTCTCCTTTTCCTTGCTTTTTCCCTTCCAGCCCCCTCTTCCCCTCTCACCCACACATACTTATGGCTGACTACAAAGGTGTGGATAAGGGAAGTCCCTTGTAATCCTTCTCTTATCACAAAATCTGTTCCAGATTGGATCGGGGTGTGAGGAGTAGGAAACACCAATGAGTTGTCTACCCTTGTCTTCAATGTCCTACCCATTTACTTCACTCTTAAACTATACAATTTAGCCTGATGGTAGGTTCCTTTCATTGTGATTACTTGAATTTAGATGAAAATTCCATGGTCCTGCTCCAAATTTTCAAAGATAGACATCTTCCTACTTTTTGCTGCAATTTAAGGTTGTACCCTCAAATTTTGTTGTTTCTTCTGACTTTCAGTTTTGAAGGTAAGTTTATTCTCTGGTGCTGTAGTTAAACAACAATCAAAAGCACAGAACTGGTAGATGGCAAATCACAAAGGAAAAGGACCTTAACTCTGCCACCAGCTAGCTGGGGGACTTGGGTTTCTCTGGGGCTGCTTTTTTATAGAAAATGTTTTGGATTAGAAATCTAAAATTAGGTTTGGTTCCAAGATTCTGTGGTGCTTTCTTTATAGCAAAGCTGCTTCACTTTCAGAACAGGTCTCTTGCTTTATAGAATATGTGAGTCCTGGGTGAGTAGAAATCTAATACCTGCTGAATAGAACAGGGCAGTGGCGGAAATGTTTTTTTAATTATTTCTTTTTATTGAAATATAGTTGATTTACAATGTTGTATGTTTCAGGTGCACAGCAGAGAGATTCAGTTATAGATATATACACACACACTTTTTTTTTTTTTTACGTTCTCTTCCATTATAGGTTATTACAAGATATTGAGTATAGTTCCCTATGCTATACAGTAGGTCCTTGGTATTCATTTAATATATAGTAGTGTATATATTTTAATCCCAAACTCCTAATTTATTCCACACCCCCTTCCCCGTAGTAACCATAAGTTTGTTTTCGAAGTCTGTGAGTATATTTCTGTTTTGTAAATAAGTTCATTTGTATCACTTTTTTAGATTCCACATATAAGTGATATCATATGATATTTGTCTTATTTCACTTAGTATAATAAAATCTAGGTTCATCTATGTTGATGCAAATGACATTATTTCATTCTTTTTTATGGCTAACATTCCATTGTGTATATATAGCACATTTTCTTCATCCATCGGTCAGTGGACACTTAGGTTGCTTGCATGTCTTGGCTAGTGTAAATAGTTTTGATAAACAGAGCTAGCATCTGGATTCTAGGAGATCTATATGTTAGTAGAACAGTAGGTCTTGAATAGGCTTGATTTGTGACACTATTAAAAATGGATAGAAATTATTTTTTAAAAAACAGTAACAGTGAAGGATTTAGACTTTTCTCAGTTTTGTTTTTTTCACATTTTTCTGAAGTCTTCAGTGTCTACACCTGTTCTAATAGCAAGATGAGCAAATGGGGGCAAAACAGTAGAGACTGAAAACCTTCACAGCAGCTAACCTTGCCCAGTTTGGCAGTGGTGTTTTTTTCTGGATAAATGGTGCTTGTGATTTTTGTATTGCGCATAAACAATACTGATAACCAGAGGGACATTTTTCTGGTTTAGATGATGGAATTAAATGTATAGCTATTTCATAGGCTTTCATTAAGAGCATTAAGGGCTGCTTTGCTGACCAAGTTTGGAAAACACTGCTATGATGTGAGTCCATTGCTCACACAGAGGTAAGGATTGACCTAGCCACATAATTGAGTCAGTGGGTTGGTGACATCTTTTCATAAGGTCTCAGTACAACTAGACGTGTTCCATCAGATTCTCTTTTTAAGCTATGTTGATTCATAGAGTTAGTTATGTAGGTTCATGTGGGAACAGGTACTGTTCCACCTACTTCACTCACATGAACTCATTTAATCCTTCCAACAGCACTGTAATCCTGTGAACTGTATGTAATTATCTATTTATAAATGAGAGAACTGAGGCACAGAAAGGTTAAGTGAACCTGCCAAAGTCGATTAGTACATGATAGAAATGAGACTCAAACCCAGAACATTCTGGTTCCACAGTCTGTGCTCGAAACCACTATGGTATTTTGCCTTAAAGGTCTCTGAGGAAAAGGTAATTTAGTGGCCATTCTAACATCACATGGGTTGTTGATATCATTACAGCTGTGGGTCAGGCAGGGATCTTCTGATTAGAATACATTTGCCTTCTACTCTTCCTACTAAACTCACACCTCTGTTCTGTGTCCATTTTCCTTCTCTACTAAAGACCTGAAGAGGCTGGACTGGGTCTGAGTCCTTTTTTTTTTTAATTTACAGTTCTATCCAGTACAATAGCTTCATAGAGTTTCCCACGAGTTAATAAGTGATGCAATGTTTTATTCCAAACCATTTCCTTGAAACTAGCACTGGAAAGTAAAATGTGTACTCATATTCATGAAAAAAATACCCATGTGGGAAAATACTGTACATTTTATTTAAAGATTATTAGTAGATTTCTACTTGTTTTGTATAATCAAATATTTTCATACATACTTCAGTTTCCTGATTGCATCACCCAGGTAGAAAGTTTTAGGAATAAATGCTTAAGATTCTAATGCTTAAGATTCTTGACCTTTGAAATAATTATAGTATAATTTAGTATCATGTAATATTCAAATTGCCAATGGTTTTCATTAGACTCTAAGATGATTTTTCATATCATATGAATAGTAAATCCTAACACATTTTAGATGTGTCAGTTATAGCTATATGCTTTTGTAAAAATTAAGTTTCAATGAAGATATTTTTGGAAGAGATTTTTATACTTTTTAGGAATATTTGTTAACATACTTTATATTGAAATATAGATTTAGTACTTGTAGAGAAATTGCATATCCAATCCCAGCAGCTCATTGAACATAAATGCTGAACAAGAGAGTCAGGAGCACTGCATACATGGCAGTGTCTAGGAAGTCTTATGGAGACAGCATAGCCTAGTGATTAGAGCACAGACTCTAGAACCAGTGGCGCGTGTTGTGTCCTTGTAGGTTACTTAACCAATTTGTGCCTCAGTGTACCTGTACCATAGGACGGTTGTGAAGAAGAGTTGATGTTACACTCAGATGAGTAAGAAGAGAGCCTGGCTCAGATGACGTATTTGTTAAGTGTAGTTGCTGTTATCATCACCATCATGAAGGAGCACACAGGAAAGGAAGGGTCAGGAACGCCAGCTTTCTGGACAGGGCAATGCCTGGATGGAGACCTAAAGGATAAGATAAGGTTAGGGAGTTGGAGGAGGCATTCAGGGCTGAAGGGGGCTTGTGAAATAATGTGTTTTGTTCAGAGAACCATACATAGTTTGTTGCTGAGGAGAGATGAGACTGGAAAGGACCAGTCCATAGGCAGCCTGGGATGCCCTGTTCTTCAAACACTACGTAGCCAGATACTTATGACTTCTCTGAAGGACATCGTTTTATATCCAGTTTATATTTCTTTGAAACATTCTATTTCTTTTTTCTCCATGATGCAGAAATCCCACAGTTGCAATTATGTAACCTAGAATACTGCTGTATATGAAGCATCTGTACTCTGATTGCCTTTATAATCTTTTTGTATTTTAGTAATGAAATATTACCATAGGTAAAATGATGAATTGGTTTTAGACTTGTTGAGCTGGGGATGCTAACAAGTTCTTTGGGAAGGCTTTGTATCTATACTGCTTCTCTCTGCTTTCCTTTCTTTAAAGTAGTCTCTTGGCTTCTTACCTTTGTGACTTTTCTCTGGTCAGTGTATTCTCCCTTGCATGCATGATGCGATGGTGTGTACCCATATTTCACAGCATACCATAGGGACAGGCATCATATCCTCAGTAGGAGGAGTACAGCCATGACTCTGGGAGGCAGTCTGGGTGGGGCACACAGCCTTCAAAGGAGATGTAGCACAATTGAGCAGGACAGTTAGAAAAGCCCACTAGGTGATTCAGATAGGTCACACCCCCTCCTTCCTTGAGGATCACTGGTAAAAGGGTAAAAATATCTTTCCTTGACCTCACCACTTCTCATCATCTGCAAACCCTGACAACTCCTTGCACTTGAAATTGTGCATACCTGAAGTTCCCTGCACCCATGGTTCATGTCACAACTAAATGCCTTTGCAGGATGAGGGAAGAGAAGCCGCCATGTTCTTATAACTTAACTTTGCCTTCTTGACCTCTACACATGTTTTTCAGAACTCAAGCATCATCTCCTGATGCCCCAGTCTGGGGCTAATTGCTCTTCTTTTGGGCATTCTCCACATACAGTGTCCTCCAAATACAAAATGATACTGGAGTTGTTTTACTCTGTCTTCCTGCACTAAAATGTAATCTCATTGAAGGCAGAGATTCTGTTTTATTCATCTTTTAGCCTTGAGCACACAGCCTAGTGCCTGACTTAATCATAAATATTGAATCAAGTAAGGAATGTAAATTGGAGAACATAGATACTTAGTCTTTAACATTCCGCAGACATTATGGTTGAAACCTCGGGAATTGCCGAAAGCCTCAAGGGAGATAATAGGGAGTGCAAATATTTGAGCTAAAAGAAAGGCAAAAAAGAAACTCAGCTGAGGCAGGGCAGGCTTGGAACTCAGAACTCCTGTCTTTCAGTCTCACAGTCTCATCAAGTTTTCTCATATTCCGTACGGTTTTTCGGTCAGCTACACATCCCAAACCCTAAAACCAGAAAAAAAAATTAGAAAGATAAACTTGGAATTGAATGGTTCATTCTTAGTTTTAGTAGTATTGTAAAATCTTATTCACTTCTCCCCCCATAAAAACTTCTCTTGTAGTTTAGTGAAAGGATAATAATAGGACTTCATGACTTCATGATGTGACCGTAGTATTATAATCTGAGCTTCCAGAAACAAATTTTCTGTGACTTTGGCAAGATACATTGCTGCGTTCCTCAAAATACTTAATTTGCTTGGATGATGTTTTGTTTTGTTTTGTTCTGTTTTCTCAGGCACAGTGCCTTCCATTCCATGTCAGAATAATTGTGTGGGAGAAAGGTTTAGAATTCTGCCTTCCGATGCAGTATTTGCCAGTCCATTGGAAAACAGGATTTTAATAAATTTCATTGCTCAGCCAGCAAGCTAACTGGGACAACAGTAATACAAAGAGAAGAGTGTGTGAATGTGTGTGTGGAGAGCAGGCATGCGCAAAGTTGACTAGGCCAAAGTGTAAATCATTCTGCATGTATAAATCATCGCTTCTTATTTACTTGAAATATTAAATCAGCTGTTCTTAAAAAATTAAAACAATTATCTGTCAAAGTATTTATAAATGGTATGTGTTACTTTAGGGCCAAAAGTAAATATTTAAGTACACTTCCTTTTGAGTTTAGGAAAATAGGTTGTAATTTATGTTCTATAGTAAATTATTCTCATATCCATCCATTTGATGAAAAGCAAAGATTTTATAAGATTCTGAAATATATATATAATTTAACATTTGAAACATAGAGGCACCTCAAAATATGCCTCAAATCTTAGAGTGCTTCTTTTCTAATAACTGACAGCTTTGCAAGCCATGTTAAAGAGATAGACATAGCTATCCGCTGTGTGTGGACTACACCTTTGGTGTTTTGGTTTTGTAGACAGGCTTAGACCACTGCGCTAAGAATTTAAATTAGCTTAGCATCCACTCAGGAGATGGGTGGGGAGGAAATAAAACAATGGAGATACAGATAGACTGGCCAGGAAGCATCAGGGTGAGGGGTAGCTGAGGGAAGAGGCTACTTGGAAACCCAGCTTCCGAATCATAGGCTAAGTGGAAAGAAAAATTGAATAAATCTAATGATGTAGTAATTTATCCAGGTTTTAATTTTTTCTTTGGTGATGATACGTTTAGATGATGTTTTATTAAGTGAAACAGGTGCGTGCAACAGCCAGGTTTGTCCCAAGAGTTGTGCCAGGTTTAGGCAGTAAAGGTTTTCTTTAGGGTTTTAGGATTGAGTTGAGGGATCCTGGCCCAGGACTAAAGCTGAATAGAATTGGAGCAGTAGTTAGATATGCATTCTAAGCAGGACTGCCATTCATTGTCTAGTTCAACTAGTTGGGAAAGTGAATAGAAATGAAGAATAGCTGAGTAGTTTGAATACAGTCAGAATGGCTGACCATGAGTTGAGTTTTAGACCTGTTCAGTTTCAAATCATGATATATACAATCCAAGAACATTTGGAAATATACCAGTGGCACTTCAGAGAAGGAGTTAAAAGCAAGCATACTAATTTATATTTGTTCTCATAGAGGGGATATTTGACATGATGCATCTGGATGAAATTTCTTAAGTAGAGATTTAAGAGCAAAGTTCAGATGGCTGAGAACTGAGTGACTCAGGGATCACTGGAGGCCAGCCAGCTTGGTGGGATGGGAGTGTGGGTTCAGCTTGAGCACTTGGGAGACAATCCCATGGAAAGTTCAGACATTTCTCCAGAGATGACATCAGAAAGAGGCCATGGCACTGATAAGATAGCCTAGGGCAAGGTCAGAAAGCAAAGAAAAGAGGAAGAGGAAGATGATCTGGCCCAGAGGAATCAGTAAGAAAGGTGAGAGAAGAAACAAACTGGAGAGGGTGGTGTCATGGAGGCCAGTGAAGAAATGTTTTAACTTGAGGAAGAGGCCTGCACCCTATATCGTGTCAACTATTATTGACAGCCTCAGTCAGGTGAGAACGGAAATAATTCTATTGAATTTAACAATGTGGATGTCATTTGGGGCCCTAATTAAGAGCCATATTTGTGGAGAAGCCAGAATGATGTGGGTTGTGCAATGTGATGAAACACACTGATGACAACAGCTCTAGAAAGGCCAAAGTCCAAGGAGGTTGTTTTGTTTTAAGATGGGAAAGGTTTGTGTGTGTTTACATTTGGATAGGTTTGAAGATTTAAGAAGGTAATAAATGATACCCTCATTGACAAGCCAGCATATCATTTGTTTAGAGTTTAGATCTAGAGTTTAATACACTGAATTATGTAAATGCACATCCATTATCAAAGCAACCAGAGAAGCATTGTTAACCAAGGTGACTCCACTCTTTACGTTATGGTTGATTAACCTTAGAAGCTTGTTGAGTAACTTCTCTGGAATACCTTGAAGAAATGGTATGAGGATATGATTAAAAAGCCTATCTCAGGTCCTCACTCCTACCTCATTCCAGGAGCATTAATTACATTCAATGGAAGACATTGGCAAGGCAGACATTTATGATTCTGAGTTACAAATTCCTGACTTGTGTTTTGGACCACAAGTTGACGGCAGTTGATAGCTTCTTATACTTTAGAGAGGTAAGGCCCTTGATTGAATGTAATCATAGCTTTTACTCATAGTATAGTATAAAACAGGAAATAGAACATAAACAAACAGTTAAAGAGAAGAAAAGTGTGGGAACGATGAGTAAGGAAACTATTCAGTATCCAGTAGCTTAATTTTAAAATGTATGTAAATTTGTGTTTTAATGTGGTCTACTCTTCAGTGAATTACTATCGCCAGCAAAGGCTTTAAAAGGTTAAGACAATCAAAATTCCAATTTAATTGTGATAGTGATTGTGATCATATTCGGTTCATGGGCTTCTTTGAAAATCCAACAACAGTTAGGATCCTTTCCCTCAGGTTTCTAAGGTGGTAATAAAATCCTGTTACCTTCAGATGTCTTATTCTAAAAGCAGATATCTAAGAACTCAACAATAAAGTGAGCAGATTATGAGGGGAGCTAATGAGCCCTTGTAAGGATTTTGATTTTGATTTGAGTGAGGTGGGAAACCAGTGACAGGGTTTGAGCAGGTGACTGACATGATCTGACTTACCGTTTTCAAGGGTCACCTGCCTTTTGTGCTGAGAGTAGACTGCAGGTACACAATGGCCAAAGAAGGGGGGCCTGTTGTGTGACTCTTCCGATGGGAGATGATTGGGTTAGATCAGGGTGGTAGCGGTGGAAGTAGTGAGATATTGTATATGGATGTATTTTGAAGGCAGAGTAAGATTTATTGAAGGATGACTCCAGGTTATTTGGCCCGAGCAGTTAAAAGTGTGGAGTTACCATTAACAGAGATGGGAAGAACGGGGTTTGGTCTGAACATGTTGGATTTGAGATGCCCATTCTCTTTCCAAGTGATGATGTGAAATAAGCGGTTGAATAGAGGAGTTTGGAGGTGAGAGGAAAGATCTGCATCCTGAGATGTTTTGTGAGTCATCCTGAGAATATCCAGTGGATGGGATCCTCTACGATTGTGGTTCTCAATCCCAGCACCTGGGTACCTGGAGTAAGAATATCTGGGCTAAGAGAGTAGAATGTGAAATATCACTCTGGGTATAGACCCCATAAGATCTCATTCATTTGGAGTGGAGTAGGGCCAAGAGGCATAAGCATCCTTTAGAAGCTCCCCACATGATTTCTAATATGCATGCAGGGTTAAGAACTACTGCCCAGGAAGTAAAGTTGAACTGAGCTATGGACCAGTCCGATATGTAGAGATCAAAAACTGAAGAGAAACTATGAAAAACATGGGATGAGTAGTCAGTGATGGAGAAGGAACTAATAAAGAGGGGCCAGTTGGAAACCAAATGAAGAAAGTGTTTCAGGATGGAGTGAACATGTGTCAAATGGCAACTGAGAAGGCCAGTAAGATGAATAAGAAGTGACTGTTGACACTGTCCTGTGAAGGTCATTGGTAACCATCATACTTTTGGTGTTGTGGTGAGGGCAAAAGTCTGATTGAAGTGGGTTCTAGAGAGAATGAAAAGAAAAAAATTAAAGATTGCAAGTCTAGACTACCCTGTTCAAGGGGTTTTTCTAGAGGAAAAGAGTAAAAGCGCTGTGAGCTAAAGGGGAATATTTTTAGAAATGGGATATATTGGTTGAGTGTTGTTGGTAATGAGCTGGTAGAGGAGAAGAAGTTGGTAGATGATGCAGAAGAGATCCATTAGAAGGTACCTATCTTGTAGTTATTGATATCTGTATCTATTTCTTATCATCCTGCTCAGATTTTAGATCATTAGCAGACAGTGGCCACATTTTGAGATTATCTTTTACAGTGCCTTCTTTAGTAGGCTTACAGACATGAGGCACTTTATGTTTACTTAACTGGAGATCTTTCAAATGACCAGTAGGATTTGACATTGTAGATTTACAGTTTTGCAAACCTTCTGCCTAAGAAACTATTTTGTGATTTGTAATGATGTAAAATATGCTAACAGTTTCCATTCATTTTAGAAGAATTTCAAAAAATTATCTCATAGCTATGACACTGCATAATACTACAGTTCTCAAAGGAAGAAGTTTTTGGGAAGAGATACAGAATGTGCAGGATGTTTTGAATCTTCTGACAAAAACTGGCTGATGACTCATTAGTCTCTTGTAGTTTATGAAGTATATACACAAGAAAAACAGTATCAGAGAGCATTGTTCATTGAATATAATTTGTCTTCAAATATTTGAGGTGACCACCTACAGTAAAACTTTGTTAGATGCTCATGATAAATCAAAACATTTTCTTTAGCTAAGGTGGTAAAAATTTATATTTTGTGTCTCACTTTAGCCTAAAGTGTATTTCACCTTTGAAAAAATTAGTTCCATTTTTGAGGACAGAAGAATAAAAATATTTACCTCAGTTGATGAACTGAAGAAAATACTGATGTATAATTTTTACCTCAGTTCATGCGCGAATGCCATGTGGTCTGCCCGTTGACAATCTGGAGGAAAGAGTAAATTCAAAAATTTAAGCCTAAATAGATTATTCACATTCCTTTGTCTTTAATACTGTTTTGATAATACTATATATTTTTTTATTATCTTTGATGCTGTTATAAATGTCCTCCTTTTTTCCCAGTGTTTTATTATTAGATTTTTTTGAATTCTTTGTGTGCTCGCCACTGCACTCTCTATACACTTAAAAGATCTAGTGTTTTATTGACTAAATAGACACTGAAATGTTTAACTTTGAACAATGAATTTTTGAAAAAGATTCTTCAGGAACAGGAACACGTCTAGAAATACGTCTGTTTTGTGCACTCATCAGAGAAGCTTCTATCTTTTTTCTTTTTTATTGGCTGTGTTGGGTCTTTTTTACTGTGCGCAGGCTTTCTTTTAGTTGCGGTAAGTGGGGGCTGCTCTTCGTTGTGGTGCGTGGGCTCCTCATTGCCATGGCTTCTCTTGTTGCGGAACATGGGCTCTAGGTGCGTGGGCTTCAGTAGTTACAGCACATGGCCTCAATAGTTGTGGCTCACGGGTTCTAAAGCACAGGCTCAATAGTTGTGGTGCATGGGCTTAGTTGCTCTGCGGCATGTGGGATCTTCCTGGAGCAGGGCTCGAACCCGTGTCTCCTGCATTGGCAGGCGGATTCTTAACCACTGCACCACCTAGGAAGCCCAGCTTCCATCTTTAAAGACCCGGCCTGCCAGCCCAGAATTTTGGTTGGCTCATCTTAGTTGTTATTCCAAAGCATACCTTCTATATCTTTAGCCACTTGTCTGTCCATCTTTCAACACCCTGCCTCCTCATTTCTTTTACTTACTATCTCTCCCTCCTCCCTCCTGACTCATTTCAGCTAGAACTTGTGCATGATTTCATTCAATACTTACCGCAATTTAGAACTCAAATGGCAATGATTCGTGACATTTTCAATAATAATGTTTTAATACTCTTTTCAGATAGTTTTAGTCTTAGTTTGTATGTTTATGAGTATGGCTATAGCTTAAAAGAAGTAACTACAAAATTCTCTAGACCCAAGACTATTAACAATGATTTTTTTCTAGGTTGAATTAGATTCTCATGATATTTGAGTTGATTTCTTCTTTAAGAATACATAGTTACTTTGCTATTTTTTTAAACTGTATTCTTAAATAGCCTTGCCTGAATCCTAAAAATAATTGAGGTAACACAAAATTAAAGAGCAAACTTCTAAGAGAAACTAGTATTTTTAATACTTACATATAGTGTTAAACTGTGATAGTTTTGAGGACCTTTTATAGTTAATTTATATAACTCTCAACTAGAATAGTATGAAATAGGATAGAGGGGAGTTCATGGTATAAGGTTGCCATATTTCTGAAAAACTCTCATAAGATGAAAATTTTTTTACATAGAAGGGTTCGGATGAATACACAAGGAAGCTCTTTGAAAGATCCACTTATGATCCCCAGTTCAGGAGTTCTTAGCTTTGGGAGGAGCCCATGACTTTGATGAGGAACAAAAAGTCAACTTAATGTCAGTAACCTCTAAACTTTGAAGGAAATGCTAAATTTTCACTTAATTATAAATGAAACAATAAACTTAAGTAGCGTTAATAGTACCTGTGACTTTGATATTTTCACATTACAGTTGTTTCAGAAATCATGAAATATTATTTGTCGGTCACTACTTTAAAATTATAGTAGCTATCAAATCATCTCTAGATCTTATTTTTAATGTGTTAAAAAAAAGCACATATTTATTATACCTCAACTTTCAATATTATAACTACTTCAGCATAACTGGTTTCCATTGAATCTTTTATGTTTCATTTTACACATTTAAAAATTTTATTTTGTGTCTGTGGCACTTGGAAATAAATAAGAATCCCTGCTCTAGCTCCCTTTGCATCCTAAGCATTCTTTGTAATATAAATTTCTTTTGTAAGTACTTGTTTTGTGAACACATTTCTGTGTGCAGTTTTCCTAATGCAGAGAACACATTTTTGTAAATGGCTTTTAAATTTTTGCTCATAATAAATTGAGGATGTATCCGAATTTCTACCTTAAAAATTACATTAAATAGTAAATTCCTAAGTAACTGTTGTACTTATTTTTACGTTTTAATGGTATTCTTTTACCAAAGCATTGTCAGCAATACCAGGACACAGAGGCATGGAGAAAATTAACTTCATGGTTTTGCCTGCCACCATTTGAATAATCTTAATGTAACTCTCCATAAATAAGTATGGGAGAAAACAGAGGAAAGAATCAAAGTCAACAACCTCGTGAAAAATTTTTCAGACTAATCTTCCGAAGGGATTTTAATTGCTATGCAGCATAGTGTGGCCTCAGGCTCCCTTCCCAGCACAGGTCCTTGGTAATTTGTAGGGGCTTCCCTACTTCTTGTACACTTGACTGAAGGGAAAATGGAAGGTGGTAGACATCTCTCAAGTGGATATAGGAAGCAATTAGATGAAAAAAAATTGAATAATTATAAAAGTTTTCTCAGAGAAATTAATCATATTTCCCATTTTGAAGGGAAACTATTCATACAAATTAATAGTAGTTGTCTCCTAAAGATTGAGAAATCCAGAAGTTTGGGGGAAATGTGAAGATAATTGAAAGAAAACAGCAAATGGATTAATATCCTACTTTTCCAACCATGTATTAAACCTGCCTAAATTTCTACTCTGACTTCTCTTGGGAAATCAAACTGGAGGAACCGGACCTCTTGGGGAATAACATCCCCATAACATAACATAATTTAAAGTTGACACTAGAAGTTGAAGTTTATTTTTTTCCTAATAATTATGCTCAGTGAGGGATGCAGAAATTGTATTTTGGAATGACAGAAGAGTAGTTATTTTAGAAAGAACTTTTTAACATCTGTGGTAGCTATCTCCTAGAAAATGTGTTCTATAGAGTGACAGGAGAAGTAAAAGTAAAACCAAAGGAATCTTTGCCTCTGGCGCTACAAATGAATTTCATCAAGTCAACAGGTATTTATAAATGGTCTACCATGTGTCCAGGCTTGTGCACTAAATTCTATACAGCAGTCCCATTTTATTCTTTAACCTAGTGCCTTTGATTACTGTTGTTACTTTAAAAAAAAGATATACCTTTAGTCAGAAATAAAGATGAACATACTGGCTCTTGAACCCCAGTTGATCATTTTATATATCTCTCTCTCTATATATGTGTGTGTGTGTGTGTGTGTGTGTGTGTGTGTATATATATATATATATATGAGATATAAATGTAATATATAATATATATTTATATTTATTACAGTAAATAATAAATTATAAATATATATAAATGATATGTTTATTATATAATATATATACATATTTTAAAATATATTCTAATATATTTATTTATATATACACAAGGGTGAGTCAAAATTATCTACACTCCTGTTATATTAAAACTTCTGTTGGCCGCACTGTCTTATCAGCACTTTCTGTTCAGGGCTACTGTCTCCCCAGTCACTGCTGTGCAGGTGTGAACGTGTTACATCAGTTCATTTGTAACTGTGGTGCAAGCAAAAGTGGATGCCCTGCTTGTGATTTGCACAAAAGAAAAGCAGCGTGCAGTGATTCGTTTTTTTGTGGTCTGAGGGTGTGCACGTCCACACATTTCTGCCCACACTGTCAACACTCTGCAAAAACTTCATTTTGAGGTGTTAAAGCATCCTCCTTATAGTCCTGAACATGCTCCATTGGACTTTCACCTGTTTGGTTCCCTAAAAGCAGCCCTACAAGGACGAAGATTCCCTTCTGATGAAGAAGTGAAGACAGCAGTGCATTCACGGCTCGCAGCTCAGCCTAAAACATTTTTTAATGAGAGAATACAAAAGCTTGTTGATAGATGGACAAAGTGTATTGAAAAGCAAGGAGATTATGTCAAAAAATGACGTATTTGTCTTTTCTGAAAGTTAATTAAAATAAATTCTACAGCCAGAGTGCGGATAATTTTTGACTCACCCTCGTACTTGGAATAAATATATATGTATGTATGTATATATGTATACAGATCTCTTGCTGAATCTCCTAACTTGCTTGAGAGCCCATTATTCTGACATACTTGCCTTTCAGAACCCCAAATCTAGATTGTCTTTTCACCTTCTCTCTATACCAAGGAGCTGAGCATTAGTGAAGAAGAAACCTCAATGTCCATAAAAACCTCTGTCACTACCCATGTGTGATCTTGGATCTCAACTGGATTCTCACAGTCCCTCAGGTGCCAGGATACAGCAGCAAACTGTGCAGACCTGCCCTCTCCCATTTTCCATGGTGACGGTTTCATTTTGTTGCTACTCTCTTTCAACAAAGCTCTCTGAATACTCGCCCTCACTCTGCATGGGGAGAAGAGGCCCTCGAGCATTTCCTCAGGATCTCTCCACCTCCAGCCTCTCCCACAAATTTACCTAAATCTCAAAGGAACAGATGGCTCCCTTCTGCTGTAGCATATCCTGTTACTGCAGGTCCTGCCCTCCCACTGAGAACCCCTTCCCATGTTCTGACTCTTTCAGTTATGCAAGTCTTTCCTGTCTCACAGCATGTATGTTGTGAGTGGATCCAAGTGTTTGTGGGTATCTCTTCCTCAATTCCGTATCCCTCTGTAGTGTTTCCTCAGGTTTCTCTTTCCCTTCACAGATTTCTTGAAAAGCTAACTGCATTTGTGGTCCCTACTTCTCTTTTCAATCCCTCCATATCTCACTGCTATTCATTTCCATCCCTATCACATCCCTGAAAGTTCTCTGGCTAAACAGAGGAGCTGACACAGGAAATATTTTTCTCTCTTGCTTCCAACGTACACGTCCCTTTCCTGGAGTTTCTACTCCCTTGTTAAGTGCTCCTCTTCCTCAGTCCTTTCCTTCAATGCTGCTGTTCCCTTGCATCTCTTCTCTTTTCATTTGGGACATTCTTCCTGGGCAACTTGATTTTATTCACGCTAAGAGTTTCAGCTACCTCTCACTCCCTAGCCCAGCTCTGACCATCTCCCAAGCTCCAAACTGGTGTCTCCAGCCACCTCTTGGACAAATCCATTTGAGTGTTCCCAAGCTTAACTTGTCTTACATTCAAAATATTTTAAACTATTTTTCT
Source organism: Hippopotamus amphibius kiboko (assembly GCF_030028045.1). NCBI lineage: Eukaryota > Metazoa > Chordata > Mammalia > Artiodactyla > Hippopotamidae > Hippopotamus > Hippopotamus amphibius. The sequence goes on along the minus strand of NC_080189.1, from coordinate 35,906,564 downwards.
TCCTCTATTTCTTTCTAGGTAAATAGCTCCAGAAGCAGGAAGTCACACTTGACTCTCCTCTTCCCATCACCACCTCTCCAGGGTCTTATCAACTCCTGCTAATCCCACCTTCTTTAAAATTCCTCAGAGTTATCCTGCCTGACCCTCACTGACACCATATTACCACTGATGCTGTCCCTGCCTCATTTCTGAAATGGAAAATTTAAGGCTTTCTACCTGGTTTTCCTGCTCCAACAATATTGAGCCACTCATCTCTAAAACTATCATATTCTTGCCTGTGTGCCTTTGCATAGCCTCCCCACTACCTGTATCCACCTTTGCTTTCTCTTCACCTAACACGTGCCATCTGCCCATCTACTCCTGGGACTTAGCTGGCTTGGAGTCAACTTGTATTCAGCATTAATTAACTTTCCACTGCTTTGACTTTTGTGTTAATCAGGCAATGGCTCTGTTCTAGGCCAAGACAAGACCCTGAGCTAGACTTTAAAATCTACTGTTTGTAGATAATAGATTATATCATCATAGACATTTAGTGCTTGAACTTGGAGATCATTTTCCCCCTCATCCTGTGCATATGGACTCTGAGTGAAATGACTTGCTCAAGGTCACTGAGCCTATTAGTGACAGAGTCAAGACTAGAAAACAGGTTTTAATTTTCCAGATCCTAATAAATAGGATAACACTTGGCTATCTGTGCCACTCATGAAGATGGCAGGGTGATCATAAATTGAAACATCTTTGGTTTTGATGAGGCTTCTAGCAACAGGGAAATAACATTCTTGGGGGCACAAAATCAAACATACTAACAGCAACAACCACCACAGACACTTACAGCATTTCTTTTGGTAGTTCTGGCATTTGCTTCCTGATTTGTCATAGCAGGAGGAAATGAGCTGTGACTCAGGAAAACCTCAGTTGGGGGGTGGCCCTGATGAAGTGCAGAGGATTGGGAAGCGGCTAAGTAAGAGGGTTTTTATTTTTATCTTCTTTTCCACAATTTAAAGTATTATAACAAGGCTACACAATTTTTTTTTTGTATAAAAAAACAAGTTTATCTGCTCTTGTCAATTTTAGAGTATTACAAAAAGCATGAGCATAAATTTTTCTTGGCTCTAGAGTTGTTTGTATGCTAAATTAAGGTGGAGGTATTTATACCTTATAATTTCAATGCCCTACTGTACTGTTCATCTAAGACTTATGATGGTGCCTTAAAAAAAATTCGGATGCTATTAACAGATAGCATGGATGGAGAGAGAGCGATGTAGAAAGAGGAACAATGCCATCATTGATTCACAAATTAATTCCATAAATAACAGGATTTACCTCCCGTGCACAGCTTTGAAATGTGCTTTGGTGTCTCATTTCGCCCTAATGTTTTACTCAGCTTGTTTCCCTTCATCTTTCCTGCAGTGTCTGTTAGACTGCTGTGCTTCTTTGGTTGGGGCCCTGCTTTTCTGTCAGGGCCAGGGCGCACATCCCAGGCCTTCTCAAGTGGGGCTCCCCCTGCCTGCGTGAGGCCTGTGCGTCCTGCTGGGGAAGCTGCCCTGCCTCCCCGGGGGCCTGCAGGAACAGCAACTGCCGGGGCCGCTCAGCCCTTTGGGCTTTTGCTAAGGAATGCTTCCGTGCCTGCAGAGTTGTTGTGCCTGCTCCCAGCTCTGTGTGTACTGTCAGCTTCCTCTTAGGGTGCTTGTTTATTCCCATGCTGCCACAAAAACTTTGTATCCCATGGCCCACGCCGGGGGCTCTGTAATAATGACTGATATTAGCCTAAAAACATTCCGTATGGGGACTTCCGGTTCAAGATGATGACATAGGAAGATGCTGAACTCACTTCCTCCCAAAGACCCCAAATCTATACCTACGTAGGGGACAAGTTCCTCTTTATAAAGAACCCTAAAAACTAGCTGAGCAACTCCTACACATCAGGCAATATGAGAACAAAATACCCATATCAAAGCAGGTAGGGGTCTCACCATAAACCCCACCCCTGGTGCAGTGACCACAATCAGGAGGGAACTCAAAACCTGGAGCTTCTCCTTGAGGGTGAGGGGTTTAAGCCTCATATTGGAGACACCAACTTTTAAGACCTGCACTGGGGAGATGAGCTCCCAAAACATCTAGATTTAAATACCAGCGGAACTCGTTTCCATGTGACCGACAAGGCTACAGTGACTGAGAAACAGCTCTTAAAGGGCTTGCTTGCTGGGACTCACCTGTTATCTGGGACCAGTGCAAAGACAACCAATTGAGAGGTGCCAGACATAATGTGAAAGAGACTTATTTGCTTACCTTAAAGTATCAACTTGAGGGGCAAGCATCGAATTTAACACACATCTAGAGGCCTACCGAACTCTCTGGGGATGGAGGCTGGCAGGCTCCATCTTTGTGTGCCCCTCCTGCCTCCCCTCCATTTCAACGGTATCTCCCAGAAAGGAACTTGTACCCTCCTTGAGCACTCTGATTCTTATGGCTACTGCCCAGGGATACCTCTAGATCATCTAGCTCTGGTGGCCACTGGGGCTTATGTGCAAGAGTCCCAAAGGAGAAAAAGAGTTCTTAAGTGGCCCCCACGGCCCGGCACATCAAGAGGCAATAGTCTAAGAAAGTCTTTCTGTGAAAGAGGTCTGTCAGCTTGACTTCATAGCTATGGCCTGAGGGGCAGCCTTCTAATTAAACACACATCTAAGGGCCTGCTATGAAAACCTGTCCAGAGATCTCAGAGGGCACTATCTATGTGCTTTTCCTCCACTGTGCTCCAGAGCACAAATGTATCCTCTGGGAGAGCTTTTTACACATATCTGATGGCCAGTTTTTATGGTTGCTACCCAGGGACCAGGGAATGCTTCATGATCACCTAGCTCTGGTGGCCAGCAGGACTTGCATTCCTGGGTCCCATGGGATGTAACAAATGGAGAAACAGTTCTTAGTTGGCTACCACTCCCACAGCACTTCACAGAAAGAAGACTAAAACACACTCACAGGGTTTTTGGGAAAGATGCCTATTTGCTTGAACTGAGCTTTGGCCAGAAGAGCAGGCTTCTGATTTGGCACATATCTAGGGGCCTACAGAGCTGCATTTGGGGATGGAGGTCAGTGGACACCATCTTTGCGCTTCCTGTCTTCCTTGCTACAGATCACCAGTATCTCCTGGAAAGGAACTTGTACACTCATCTGCCCTGATTTTGTGATTGTTACCTAGGGGATACCTCTAAATTGGTGGCCAGTGGACTTAAGCTTGTGATTCCACAGGAGGTCTAGCTTCCAATCATCCTGGACCCAGGTGCTGACTGAGATCCTGCTCTTAGGGACACTGTTAGGTCTTGGCAAACCCTCAAATATTGGGATCCACTAAAAATAAAATAGGCTGCTTCAACAATCACAAAGGTTTGAGAGACAACCAAAAGCTAGGGCAGGATTGAACAGTAAGGTTCATCTCATATATGAGGCTACTCCTTCAAGACTGGATGTTTTATCTAATACATAGAAGTCAACACACAGAGTCAAAGAAATTGAAGAAACAGAAATATCTTCCAAATGGAAAAAGGAGAAAGAAAAAACTCTCAAAAGAAGTCCTTAAGAAGAGATGAATGATTACAGTTGAAGATAATAGTCATGAAGATGCTCACCGAACTCGGGAGAAGAATGAACACAGTGAGAACTTCAACAAAGAGATGGAAATATGAGTACCAAATAGAAGTCACAGAGCTGAAGAACACAAAACTGAACTGAAAAATAAACTAGAGGGATTCAACAGCAGACTAGATAAAGTAGCAGAAAGGGTCAATGAACTCAAAAACAGGCAGTGGAACTCTTTAATCAGAGCAGCAAAAGAAAAACAAGAGTGTAGATATTTTAGGGGTCCCAGAAGGAGAAGTGAGAGGGAAAAGAGTGGAAAACTTATTTTGAGAAATAATGGCTGCAAACTCCCATTACCTGGGGAATGAAACAGATATCCAGATTCAGGAAGCCCCAATATTTCCAAATAAGAGACCCAAAGAGACCAACACATTATCATTACAATGTGTGGAGAAAAGGGAAGCCTCCCACACTGTTGGTGGGAATGTAAATTGATACAGCCACTGTGGAGAACAGTATGGAGGTTCCTTAAAAAACTAAAAATAGAGCTACCATATGATCCTGCAATCCCTCTCCTGGGCATATATCCAGAGGAAACTGTAATTCGAAAACACACATGCACCTCAATGTTCATTGCAGCACTGTTTACAATAGCCAAGACATGAAAGCAACCTAAATGTCCACCAACAGGTGAATGGATAAAGAAGATGTGGTACATATATACAATGGAATATTATCAGCCATAAAAAAGAATGAATTATTGCCATTTGCAGCAACATAGATTGGACCTAGACATTATCATACTAAGTGAAGTCAGACAAAGACAAATATGTGATATCACTTATATGTGGAATCTAAAAAATGATACAAATGTACTTAGTTACAAGATAGAAATAGACTCACAGAATTAATATTGTTAAAATGGCAATATTACCCAGAGCAATCTACAGACTTAATGTGATCCCTATCAAATTACTCATGACATTTTTCACAGAACTAGAACAAATAATTCTAAAATTTATATAGACCCATAAAAAAACCTAGAATTACCAAAGCAATCGTGAGGAAAAAGAACAAAGCAGGAGGCATAACCCTCCCAGATTTTGGACAATACTACAAAGCTACAGTAATCAAAATAGTGTGGCACTGGCACAAAAACAGACATACAGATCAATGGAAAAGAATAGAGAGCCCAGAAATAAACCCACACACCTAAGGTCAATTAATCTTTGACAAAGGAGGCAAGAATATAAAATGGGAAAAAGTCTCTTCAGCAAGTGGTGCTAGGAAAATTGGACAGCTGCATGTAAATCAATGAAGTTAGAACACACCCTCACATCATGCACAAAAATAAACTCAAAATGGCTTAAAGACTTAAACATAAGACATGACACCATAAAACTCCTAGAAGAGAGCATAGGCAAAACATTCTTTGATGTCATTCTTTGATGTAATTGTACCAATGTTTTCTTAGGTCAGTCTCTCAAGTCTCTCAAGGTAATAGAAATAAAAACAAAAGTAAACAAATGGAACCTAATCAAACTTACAAGCTTTTGCACATCAAAGGATACCATAAACAAAGCAAAAAGACAACATACAGAATGGGAGAAAATGTTTGCAAATGATGCAACTGACAAGGGCTTAATTTCCAAAATATACAAACAGCTCATATGACTCAACAACAACAAAAACCTAAAGCAAAAAATGTGCAGAAGACCTAAAAAGACATTTGTCTAAAGAAGACATACAGATGGCCAATAGGCACATGAAAAGATGTTCAGCATTGCTAATTAGTAGAGAAATGCAAATCAAAACTACAATGGGGTACCACCTCACACCAGTCAGAATAGCCATCATTAAAAAGTCTACAAATAACAAATGCTGGAGAGAGTATGCAGAAAAGGGAACCCTCCCACACTTTTGGTGGGAATATAAATTGGTGCAGCCACTATGGAAAACAGTATGGTTGTTCCTCAAAAAACTAAAAATAGAGTTGCCATATGATCCAGCAGTCCCACTACCGGGCACATACCTAGACAAAACTGTAATTCGAAAAGATACACGCACCCTTACGTTCGTAGCAGCATTATTTACAGTAACCAAGACATGGAAACAACCTTAATGTCCATCAACAGATGAATGGATAAAGACGATATGGTACATATATACTATGGAATACTACTCAGCCATAAAAAAAATGAAATAATGCGATTTGCAGCAACATGGACGGACCTAGAGATTATCATACTAAGTGAAGTAAGTCAGAAAGAGGAAGACAAATACTATATGATATCACTTATATGTGGAATCTAAAATACCATACAAGTCAATATATCTATGAAACAAAAACAGACTCACAGACATAGAGAACAGACTTATGGTTGCCAGGGTGGGGGTGGGGTGGGGTTAGCAGAGGGAAGGAATGGGAGTTTGAGATTAGCAGAGGCAAACTGTTACATATAGGATGCATAAACAACAAGGTCCTACTGTGTAGCACAGGGAACTATATTCAATATCCTGTGACAAACCATAATGGAAAAGAATATGAAAAAGAATATATATATTTGTATAACTGAGTCACTTTGCTGTGACTCAGAAATTAACACAACATTGTAAGTCAACTATATATATGGGAAAAAACTGGAATATTCACAAATGTGTAGTGATCAGACAACATGCTGTCAAACAACCAGTGGGTCAGAGAACAAATCAAAAGAGAAATAAAATACCTTGAGACAAATGAAATGGAAATACAAATATCAAAACTTATGGGACAAAGCAAAAACAATTCTATGTGGAAAGTTTACCTTAACAAATGCCTACCTCAAGAAACAAGAAAAATGTCAAACAGCCTAACTTGTACCTCAAGGAACTAGAAAAGAAGAACAAATAAAGCCCAAAGTTAGAAGGAAGGAAATAACAGAAATCAGAGTGGAAATAAGTGATATAGGTAAACAAGATTGATAAACTTTTAGCTAGACTCAATAAGAAAAAGAGAGATGACTCAAATAAAATCAGAAATGAAAGAGGGGACATTATATAACATCAATATTATAACTGATACCACAGAAATACAAGGGAACTCTTATAAGAGACTACTACTGTGAACAATTATACACCAACAAACTGGACCACTTAGAAGAAATGGGTAAATTTCTAGAAATATGCAACCTACTAAGATTGAATCAGGAAAAAATAGAAAATCCCAAAAGGCCTATTTTTAGGAAGGAGATTGAATCAGTTACACACACACACCCACACACCCACCCACCCACCCTTCCAATAAACAAAGGTCAGAACTGGATGACTTTATTGGTGAATTCTGTCAAACCTTTAAAGAAGAATTAGTACCAATCCTTCTCAAACTCTTCCAGAAAACAGAAGAGGAGGGGATACTTCCAAATTTTTATGAGGCCAGCATTACTCTGATACCAAAAATAAACAAAGACACCACAAGAAAAGAAGTTACAGGACAATATCCTTGATGAAAAGAGATGCAAAAATTCTCAACAAAATATCAGCTAACTGAATTCAACAATAGGTTAAAAGGATTTTACACCATGATCAGCTGGGGTTTATTCCAGGGATGCAAGTATGGTTCAACATCCACAAATCAATCCATGTGATATACCACATTAACAAAATGGAGAATAAAAATCATGATCATCTCAATAGATGTGGAAAAAGCATTTGACAAAATTCAACATCTATTTGTGATAAAAACCCTCAACCAAGTGGGCATAGAGGGAACATATGGCAACATAATAAAGGCCACATATGACATGCCCACAGCTAACATAATCAACAGTAAAAGCTGAAAGATTTTCTTCTAGGATGGGGAACAAGACAAGGATGCCCACTCTCACCACTTTTATTCAACATAGTACTGGAAGTCCTAGACAGAACAGTTAGGAAAGAAAAAGAAGTAGACATCCAATTTAAAAAGAAGTAAAACTGTATCTGTTTGCAGATGACATGATCTTATGTACATATAGAAAACCATGTAAAGATGCTTCCAAAAACTGTTAGATCTAATCAATGAAGTCAGTAAAGTTGCCATATCCAATACTGGTATAAAAAAATCTGTTCCATTTCTATACACTAATAATAAACTTAAGAAAATAATCCCATTTATAACTGCATCAAAATGAATAAAATGCCCAGGAGTGACTTTAACCAAGGAGATGAAAGGTCTCTACACTGAACCCTATAAGACATTGTTGAAAGAAACTGAAGAAAACAAATAAATGGGAAGATATTTGTGCTCAAGAATTGGAAGAATTAATATTATTAAAATGTCCATACTATCCAAAGCAACATACAGATTCAGTGCCAACCCTATCAACATTCCAATGGCATTTTTCATATAAATAGAACAAACAATCCTAAAATTTGTATGGAACTACAAAAGACCCAGAATAGTCAAAGCAATCCTGAGAAAGGAACAAAACTTGAGAAATTACGTGCTCTGATTTTGACTATATTACAGAACTATAGTAATCAAAGCAGTATGGTATTGGCATAAAAACAGATACATTGACCAATGAAACAGAATAGAGAGTTCAGAAATAAGCCCATGGATATATGGTCAAATAATTTATGACAAAGGAGCCAAGCGTATACAATGAGGAAAGGACAGATGCTTTAATAAATGATGCTGGGAAAACTAGGTAGCCACATTCAAAAGAATGAACCTAGAACACTATTTACACCATACACAAACATTAATATAGACTGAAGCCTTGAATGTAAGACCTGAAACCATAAAGCTCCCAAAAAAAAAAAAAAAAAAAAAAAACGTAGGTAGTAAGATCCTTGATATAGGTCTTGGTGATGATTTTTTAGATTTGATCCAAAAATCAAAGGTGTTGCCTTTAAAGCAAAAATAGACAAGTGAGACAACTTCAGACTAAAAACTTATTCAAAGCAAAGGAAAACATTGACAAAATGAAAAGGCAGCCTACTAAATGGGAGAAAGTATATGCAAATTGGGATTAATGTCCAAAATATTAAGAACTCATATCGCTCAATAGCAAAGAAACAAACTGATTAAAAAACCACAATGAGATATCACCTCACACCTGTTAGAATGGCTGTTTTCAAAAAACAAGAAATAAGTGTTGGTGAGATTGTGGAGAAAAGGGAAACCTTGTGCACTGTTGATGGGAATGGAATTTGGTAGTCACTATGGAAAACAGTATGGAGGTCTCTTAAAAAATTAAAATAGAACTACTGTGTGATCCTGCAATTCCACTTCTGGGTATTACCTGAAGGAAATAAAAACACTGACTAGAAAAGGTATATTCAACCCAATGTTCATTGCAGCAGTATTTACAATAGCCAAGATATGGAAACAATCTAAGTGTCCATCAGTCAATGAATGGTTAAAGAAAATGTGTATATTATACCATGGAATATTATTGAGCCATTAAAAAGAAGGAAATCTTGCCATTTGTGACAATATGGAAGGACCTTCAGAGCATTGGGCTAAGTGAAATAAATCAGACAGAGAAAGACAAATATTATAATCTTATATGTGGCATATTAAAAACAACACCTAGGAGCTATAGATACAAGGACTGGGTTGCTGGTGGCCAGAGGCTGGGGGTGGGGGCTGGGCAAAATGGTTGCAGGGGATCAAAAGCTACAGATTTCCACTTATAAAATAAATGTCATGCAGATTGACTATAGTAATAGTATATTACATATTTGAAAGTTTCTCTGAAAGACTAGATCTTTAAAGTTTTCATCAGAAGAAAAAAAATTTGTGCTTATGTACGGTGATGGATGTTACTGAGACATAATGTGGTGACCATTTTGCATTATATACAAATATGGAATCATTACATTGTGCACTTGAAACTTGTGTTGTGTCAATTACACCTCAATGAAAATGAATAAATAGCATCCCATATGGCAAAGGTATTACTATCATCACCATCATCACCTTTTACATGATCACCCAAATGGGATACTACATGGCTTTAAAAAAAAGCTGATTTTTTTCATAATATACCTTGTACACTATTTAAACAAGCACACATCAGAAGAAGTGAAACACACACAGTTGCAAAAATAAAAATGGGAAAATACTAAGTTAAGCTTTTGGGAGAGATTTCTTACATCATTTTTATACAAGTATATATTTTCCTTAAACCTAGAGGATTTACTTATTTTTTGTCCTAACCATAGATGATATTATGACCAACTTTAGCAGTCTGTTTATACAGTGATTCTTTCTAGGAAAATGCTTTTAAGATCTGAAGTAGATTTTTTTATCCAAAAGTTATATTCAACCTTCCTATTAATTAAACTTTTTGGATTAGAGATATTTCAACTGGCCAACTTAATATTGTTAGCATTGAGTAGGTTCAAGTATGGTTTTACTCTGTTTTTGCTCTCTAGCTTCCTGAGAAAATAAATGAATAATAGTTTAAATATGGAAAAAGATTATTATTTTAAAATCTCCTGCCATAGCCAAACACAAGATTGACTAAATCTTTCCAGGCAGATCTGCTGAAGATTCTGTCTCTTAGAACTGCCTTCTTGATTCTCTCTTTTTAAGTATTTGAACTATGAACAGAGTCTTTTATAAACCTACGTAAGTTAAAATAGAATGGCCCTATTTTCGTGTGGTAATCAGAGTGAATGAAACATCGAAAGGTAGAGAGTTTTAGCCTCTCTAGAATATTTTGCCATCATCTTCGTTGCTATCACAGTAATATTTAGTAAGTACTTACATGATAAATTCTTTACTGAGTACTTTATATACATTGTCTCTTCTAATCCTTACCTTAACCCTATGAGGACAGTACTGTTATTACCAGCTATCAAATGTGTGATCTTAAAGTGTTATAGAGATTCAGTAAACGCATATAAATAATACTTGCAACATTGATATTTTTTCACTTTTCTTTCCCTGCTTCTCTGCCCACATACTAACTTTGCATTTAAAGAGTTTTAAATAAACACCTCTACTCACTGTGCATTTACTCCCCGGCAGATTTCTGTGTAAAGCTCCTGGGAAATAAAAGGTGAGCTGATATACGTTATCTTCCTAGACTTTATAAAATGTGACTCTTTAGAAAGGACTGCTTGAATCAGTGCTATAGTTAAGTCATGACCAACAATTACTGGTTGAAGTCTCTTGAGAGTTTGGAATGTTTAGTGAATCAGCAACAGATCAGGCATCAGGATAAACAAATAAGAGAATCAAAAAATCTGTGCTATCCAGTTACTGTAGTTTAAAATACAAATGCACTTCCCATAGGAGATGAATGGATTCTAGGATTGGGACGCACGTTAGGAAAATGATTGAGAAGTCACTTTGTGGGGTGTAGGAGAATGGTGCTGTTTTTTTTCTACAGTTCTTTTGAGTTTATTGAGAGGAAAGTTAATAGTAAAGGTGATTGTTCAGTTTCTCTAAGTGTGGTCTTCTTTGTGCTGCAGTGGAAAATGTAGCTGCTCTCTTTCTTTTACCTCCTGACCTATCTCACTTTCTTCCCTACTAGGAAAATGTTGACTGTGTTTTGGCGAAGATGCATGGCCTCGCGGGGACAGCTGTGTGCCAGAGGGCTCTGTGTGGGAGGCGTACTTCAGGCCAATTTATGCAAGCAGCAGGTCATTCTAGGGCCGTAGGCCAGAATGCAGTGTGTCCTCTGGCTTGGAGACACGCAGCTCCTTGGAGCTGAGCTACCGTGCCGTCTTAGTAAATATTTCCTGCCCCCACGATCACTTGAGGAGCGGAACTCCCTGGAGATGTCTGTGTCTCGTCCCTCACAGCTGGCTTTTTCACAGAGGCCAGATACTGACTTAGCCATCCTGGCTGTGATTCAGGATGACCAAAGCCCACTTTAGCCTGCTTTCTTGATTTTGTATTGAGAAACAGTTGCAGCAAAGCAGTATCTGGGAAGAGGAATGCCTCTTCCTCTGCATGGTGAGTCCCGCTGTGCCCTCCCAGGGCAGATGTGAGCCTTAGCAGCTAAAGACATGGCCTCACCTGTGGGTTCTCTGTGCCTTTTATTGTAAAGCTGGAGTCAGGTTTGAACACAATACAATTTCCTAAATTACTGATGACACATAACTGACTGCTCATGCTTAAATCTGCATTTGCTGCCTGGCATACTGTTGACCTGTTGAAAAAAATAATGAACCCTGTTTCTTAGTATCTAGTTTACATGATGGGGACCTGATGAAGGAAGTATTTTCAAGCATTTTCAGTCATAGGAAACATTATCAGAGATCAGTCAAGATAAGACAAATACAAATCTGCCTTTGCTCAAAAATGGGTTGTGGGTTATTCTCAGAATTCACTGTTCTTTGCCTTTCCCTGTACTCTGCTGTTCGGTGTCTTTTTCCCAGAAATTCAAAGCACCTGTCGTACCACATCTTAAAAGAAGGAAACTAAAAAAAATAGACTTATTTAGAATACAGCTGGGTTTACTGTGCAAAGAGTTTGCTGATGGCTCTTAGGGTTCCTTTCACTGTAACAAAGTGCTGTCCTCATATTTGCCTAGTGTTTTGGGCCACCTATGATTGGGTGAATCAATTTGGGATACTTTTATTATTCAACTCGTGTATTCTTTTAAAGGCAAATCTTCAGTCTCGTTTTAAAGAGAACAGAGGCCCTCAGCTCAGTCACAGATATTTTCACCAGTCGTCTAAGATGCTGTTTAAGTAAGTTTCAGTTACCCTCCCCAGTAGGGAAGCTAGACACGTTCCAGATATGCCAGCTGCATGGATTTAACATTGATGACCTTTCACAGGACTTGGAGATTTTGTTTGGGTTTGTGTCTGCAAGTAATTCATAACAGTTTTTTTAAAAATCAAACGTTGTGCTAAAGATTTCCTTTTATGCTTTCTTTTCAGCTCCTTGGCTGCTGGTATGTTTCTTTGTTTTCCTAAATTTACAGTAGCTGTCAGTCTTATGCTGAGTTCTCCTCTCAGTAATGCACTAAATTGTGCAATTCTTTTGGGCTCATTTTGGAACAGGCATCCTTCCCAGAACCTAGTTGGCTTCTCAAAGGTTAAACACTTTTGGCAAAAAACTGCAAATATGACCGAATAAAACCATAAAAACTAAAAACCACAAGAACAGAGGGAAAAACAATTATTTCTGACAGGGAACTACATGGATGCAGAGGACACATCTTTTTTTAAAGTTTGTTTCTCCATTTAAGTCTCCTTAGTTTGTTAATTCTTATAATCCTCTCTTTGCTTCAAATAAACCAACAACTTAATGCCTTTTATGATTCTTCATTCCCTTGGGGGTAGGAGGGGTGGTGATGACAGAAACTATAACAGCTATTTCTTCTTTGTTTAACCTTTTCATTACCCCAAGTCACAATCAGACTAGTCTTTTAGAACACAACTGAAAAGAAAAATGCTTTTGGAAAGGAATACAAATCAGGTTATTAAATTGATTTGACAGAATTTAGGGATTCATTTTTTGGTTTGCTTCTTTTGTTGTCATGTCTAAGTATTTTTCTGTTTATAAAGTACAGAAAATGAGTGTGTTTCTGGTAGATGTCTCTATAAATGCACCTTGCTTAATATCACTTCAACCTCTAAAATGAATTTTGGTTTCTGACTTCTTTAGGTGCCCTGTTCATAGATTTGATTTTTCAGAGCAGCCCAAAGTGCTTTTCTAGTAAATTATGTAGGACCTATGTTTTAAGAGGATGACTATTTTTGTAAATTTTAATGTTTATATAAAGAGCTTTTTCTTTTGAGACCTCTGTCATAACTGTCTATTTACCAGTAGAGTTCCTGTGTAATCTCTACATTGCTCCGGTTCATATAAATATGAACCTAAATTTTTAAGTTTTAAATTTAGATTTCTTTTGATTGAGACATCATCTCTCTCTTGGCTGCCTACCCTCTGATGTCTATTTCAGCAGTGTAACTTGAAGTTTATGAGTTCACAAACTCATCAACTTTGTTCTTAATTTGTTGAAGGATAACAGTTACTATCAAGTCTTCATTAAAAGCAAAATTTAGAATCATCTTTGGGAAGGAAACGTGAATCGAGGCTGAAAACAGATCAGCAAGACAAATCAGCAGAAAGCAGTTGGATTTATAACTGATCTTCCCCCAGGAAGATGAACTAGGGGTTAGAAGTGACCCATCCCTGCATTGGTAGCACAGCATGCTGGGTTAGACCATGGATTGTAGAGGTAGATTGTGTGGGTTCTGACCCTGGCTCTACTACTTCCTGCCTCAATGACTTTTAGCAGATTTGCTAGGTTTTCTGTAATCTGTCTGTGATAAAATGGGAATAATACCATTACTGCTTCTTAGGGATGTTATTTGAATCAAATGAATTAATTTCTGTAAAGAGCTTAAAACAGAATTACAAAGTTTCTTAAATAGTTAAAAAAGTGAAAGAGTGATGAAAATATCTCTTCTCCTAAGATAACACATTTCTTAATTAATAAATGCTTTTTCTTCATTAATGCCAAGCTTCTTAGTCTATGTAAAACCACCGTTTGTATCTGTTATAGAAATTACACTATGTTGTCAAAGGCAGTCTAGAAATGGAGTGTTTGATCTATTTAGCACTGAGAATTTATTTTCTCATGTTCCTTGTTTACTAAAAATACAAAGCTTAACAGACTTAAATTACTTTGTAGATCTTGTAGGCTAAAAGTAGGAGTTTGGAGAGATTCTATTCTTGGCTTAGGACTTCTGATTTTTGTATCACAACTGTCATTATTGTCTAAGATATGGAAGAGGTTTTGATTCTCAAATGAATATGTTTGGGGCTTCCCTGGTGGCACAGTGGTTAAGAATCTGCTTACTAATACAGGGGACACAGGTTTGATCCCTGGTCCAGGAAGATCCCACATGCCATGGAGCAAGTAAGCCTGTGTGCCACAACTACTGAGCCTGTGCTCTAGGGCCCATGTGCCACAACCACTGAGCCCATGTGCTGCAATTACTGAAGCCCACACACCTAGAGCCCATGCGCTACGAGGAAGAGTAGCCCTTGCTCACCACAACTAGAGAGAAAGCCTGCCCACAGCAACAAAGACCCAACACAGCAAAAAGAACAAATTAAAAAAAGAAGTGAATATGTTCTGTGAGCGGCAATGAGTTGTTTAGTTGGGAATATCACTCCCATTCCTCTTCATCCTGAGGGCAGCTGATTTCACACCAGTTACATTCAGTTCCTCCCTCCTGATTATTTATTGGTTTCCCTTCCCTTTCTGTATATCAGAATAGCTGGACTCCCTTGTTTTGAATCAAACACTCAAACTTTTTATTTCATTCTGCTACCAAATCTTGTTAATGCCTCCTCTTCTTTTCACTGACCCATTTGCCAAAGTTGGCTATCTGCCACTATACTTCTTCAGCCATGTAATCCCGTATCTCCAGCTAAAAATGAGATTTGATTTTAATTTCTCTTCATCAGTTCAAACTCTCAAGGTCAATCATTAACTCATCTGTCTCTTATCTCTTTTAACTACAAAAAGCCACATACTGAGAGAGGACAATCATATTTGACAAAGGACTGATGTCTTGACTATATGAAGAACTTCTACAAATCAATAAGAAAAAAAGGCAATTCAATAGAAAAGTGAAGGGAATACATGAACACCTGTTTCAAAGAAGATAAAACACAAATGGCCAACTAAATGAAAAGATGTTCAAACTTATTAGTAAACAAGCAATTGCAAAGTAAAACCCCCATGAGAAGCCATTTCACACTCAACAAATAGGCATATATGAAAATATGGCAGTTTCAAAGATTGGTGAGAATGTGGAACGATGAGCATTCTCATGCTTGGTTGGTGGAAATACATTTTGGAGCAATCATTTTGGAAACAAATGTGGTATTACCTAACTCAAACATATGCATGTCCTGTGGCCAACAATTCTACTGCTAGTTATTTAGCATGTGTGCTCTAGAAGACTTGCACGGAACTGTTTCAAACATTAATGTTTGGGATAGCAAAACACTGGAAATGACCAAAATATTCCCAAGCAACATGGATAAATAAGTTATAGTGTATTAAATCAATGGAATATATACATCTGGAAAACAAGTGAACTTTACATGAATCAAGAAGGGTAAATCTGAAATACATAATATTGAGGAAAAATGCTACTTCTGGGAATTTATATGGTATCATTTCCTTTCTGATACATTATGTAGGGATATTTACACATTCACTATTGTATAAAGTACAATGAAAAGCAAAGGAAGAGAAAGATGACTTAGGAAGGGACCAAAGAAGGCTTCCAAGGTATTGTGACCCTCTATTTCTAAGGCTGGGGGGAAGGCCATTCTTTCACCTTTAAGACTGATAGATTCATTACATATAGTTCAATGTATATTTTATGATTAATACATAAAGAATCTAATGCTCAATAACTATACTTAACATTCTTCAGTATCAAGTGAGTTTTTGTGGATTTCCCCTCTTAGTCTTGAAATACAAGCATTTCACAGCAGAATACAAAGTGAAGGCTGGAAGTATCCTTAGACACTAAGGGGGGAAATTGGGGGGGAGGGGCAGTTAGGGTGGGATGAATTGGGAGATTGGGATTACCATATATACACTACTAATAAGAAAAAAATATCAAATCGTACACTTTAAATATATGCAGCTTATTGTATGTCAATTATATCTCAATAAAAGTTCTTAAAAAACATGTCCTTAGAATTAATATGGATATTTGTTTGAAGGCATATTGAATAGAACTGAGTTGCTTGCCAGTTAAACACTAGTTTCTTAATAGGAATAATAAAAATAAAGCTAGCTCTTTATAACATTTCAGATATTTTACAAATCATGATGATAACATAATCCTGGAAAAACTCTACTGAATAAATACATATAAGATATTAGGATAAAAGTTTATAGAAAGCATGTAGAAAGAGGGAAACTATAGACTCTCTAGAAACAAAGAACTTTCCAAGGCCGTGGACTTGGATCCATGTAGTTGATTTCACTGTTCTCCTAATACGATTGGCTATAGTAATCCCCACTTATCTGTGGTTTTGCTTTCCACAGTTTCATTTACTCACAGTCAACTTCAGTACCAAAATATTAAATGGAAGACTCTAGAAATAAAGAATTCACAAGTTTTAAATTGCATGCTGCTCTGAGTAGCATGATGAAATCTCACACCGTCCCAGTCCATTCCACCCAAACCATGAATCATCCTTTGTCCAGCATGTTCTGCCTTTTCATCATTTAGCAGCTCTCTTGGTTATCAGACTGACTGTCGCAATATTTTAGTGCTTGTGTTCAGTAACTTTTATTTTACATAATAATGGCTCCAAAACACAAGAGTAGTGATACTGGCAACTGGAATGTGTCACAGAGAAGCTGTAAAGTACTTCCTTTAAGTGAAAAGGTGAAAGTTCTCAACTTAATAAGAAAAAAAAATTATATGCCAAGGTTGCTAAAATCTATGGTGAGAATGACTCTTCTATCCATGAAATTGTGAAGGAAAAAGAAATTTGTGATAATTTTGCTGTTGCACCTCAAACTGTAAAAATTATGGCCACGATGCATAATGAGTGCGTAGTTAAGATGGAAAAGGCATTAAATTCGTACAAGATATTTCGAGAGAGACTACATTCACATAACTTTAAGAATATTGTTATAATTGTTCTGTTTTACTAGTAGTTATTATTGTTCATCTCTTTGCCCAATTTATAAATTGAACTTTATCATAGGTGTGTATGCATAGGAAAAATATAGTATATATAGAGTTCAGTACTATCCATGCATTCATGCATCCACTGAGGGTCTTGGAATATATCCCCCACTGATAAGGCAGGACTACTGAACTACTAAACACATTTAGGGAAAGATGGAGAGAAACTCACAGACTTACAATTCTGCGATCTTTTTCCAATGGTTCCATAGACAGTTTTATATGAGAGTGGGCTTGGCACTGAGAAGAATGGGAGGAAACATTGGTGTATTTTTTTAGCCTTTAATTTTTGGGGGGGATGGGGGGTGCACACTGAATGGCTTATAGGACCTCAGTTCCCTGACCAAGGATTGAACCCAGACCATGGCAGTGAAAGCCAGGAATCCTAACAACCGGGCCACCAGGGAACTGCTAGTCTTCAATTCTATAAACAACTCTGGAGTTTCCTTTTTGAGTTTTTTATGACTCTCTCGCCTTTTTGCCATCTGGCATGTAGAGTATGTATTTCCCACATTTCCCCCTTTTACAAAGTTATAGACTTTCTACAAAGTTAGAGCCTACAGGGAAACAGGGGAATGTTCCAGGAGTTGGGGGGTTTATGATGGAATACACAGTTTTATGAAACTCCATCAAAGGCACTCAGTCTTAAAGCCAGATACAGAAACACACAAGTCATGTGACAGTGGGATTCAGGTAGGGATTGTTCTGTACTGTTGCTGTTGTTGGAAGCAGAATCCCCTCATTAAAGCTTCCATTGTAAAAAATTAAAAAAAAAGAAGGAAAGGAACACAAATACAAAGCCAGAAATAATCCTGCTAAAAATTCACAAATATTTCTGAAATTAGACAAACATCTTGTAACACTGGTCTTAAATTATTTTATTACGTGTTAAAGTCTTCCAGAAATAGAAATTTTCTTCAATTGCTCCTTTTACTTGCCCCAAAATTCTAGAGGAAAGAAGTTTAGAATATGGTGTGCTAAATTTATTAGCTTGTAATCTGTTTGATTTCTCACTTTTTTTATATCAGTTCATGACATTTGTTGTTTAGAGAGGCATCATTAGATATGTCTCAGGAAATAATAGAAATGTGAAGTACTTTGCACACAGGAAGTGGGAAAGCAGTGTTACTGTGTCATTATTCACATTTGCTAAGGTACAAATCCTTTGTTAGAAATAGGCAGAAGAACCATCCCAGAAACAATGGTTGGAACCAAAGAGTCTCACTGTTTTTAATTCTTGTGAAACTGAAAAAACTTGAGACCATAAAATTGAGCCAGTTTTATTAGAAAATAAAACATGTTGATCCCAGTTTAATGGATTCCAATTTAACTGTTGAATTAATTATTCAATAGCATACTGAATGTCTCATATCTAAAATTTTTTCCTTGTAATTTTGGAGCAGGTGGGTGGCGCTGAAGGAAATTTCTGTTTTCTGAAGGACTGTAATGTCATGGAGTCATTTAGCTGAAGCAGTAGGATGTAGGGAAGATGGATGAGAAGTGGAACCCAGGACCAAGGACCAGTGCAGTGTGTGAATAATACTGTAACCCACATTGCACACGCACATGTATACACAACTACAATCTTTTTTTTTTTTTTTCAGATGCAGTATCTATTTCTAAAGATTGCTCATCTAGAATTTAACTTGTTTCTTTTTACGCTTCCAGCCCACAAAAGACTTCTGGGACTACATATCATTAGGTTCTGGATTACTTAATTATTTTCATCAATTCTTATTATTCAGTATATTGATGATTTATATATTTTGTGTTCCTCCTTTTTCTGACTATGTGGTCTCCCCCCAACTGAAAATGAAGATTGCTGTGTCCACTGTATCCTGGCCTGCCTGTTCTGTGAATTCCTGACCCTCTGCAATATTGTCCTGGGACAAGCTTCGTGTGGCATCTGCACCTCAGAAGCCTGCTGCTGTTGCTGCGGAGATGAGATGGGAGATGACTGTAACTGCCCTTGTGACATGGACTGTGGCATCATGGATGCCTGTTGTGAATCATCAGACTGTTTGGAAATCTGTATGGAATGCTGTGGAATTTGTTTTCCTTCATAAATATTTATCTTTTCTTTGCGTTAAAACTGGAGAGTGTTTTAAAATTGTGCTTTTAAGGGGAAAGAAAAGCACATGGTAAGATTCTCATCAAACAATCCAGTATTTTGCACTGTTAACTCATTATTTTAGGTAATCTCTAAAAGCCTGTTTTTTTTCCCTCTAACCAAATCTACATGGTTTAATATGTGAAATTTTAACTACTTTTAAACTTCTTAATAGGTTACAATGACTGAGGGACGTTTTGACCAAAAAAAAAAAAAAAAAAAAAAGAGAGAGAGAGAGGGAGAGATAGAAAGAAAGAAAGAGAAAGGAAGAAGGAGGAAAGAAACAAAAAGCCAAAATGTCTCCTCCTTTTTATGCTTATTTCTATTTCTTTTAACCATCCTTAGGAGCCCCTTGCTCCAAATGTATTATTTCTCAGTGGGTATTTAAATCAGACAATTTTTTATTGATGTTTATTAATGGCTAAAAGTATGCATTCTTTAAAGTAAACTTGGGGAAACAAACCCACACAATCGTTGAGCACCCAGTATTCATCTCCATGCTCTGTTCCCCACTTGTTCAGCAGAGACTGAGTGCCTACTGCGTGTAATCTCCTGCTGCAGCACAGAGATGCATGTCATTCAGCTCTCATCCAGAGGAGCACAGGAAAGTTTAGCAGAGGAAAGAGACCTGTAAAGAATAAACCAGCCCACAAGGCATACTGAACTGAGAATTATGAGAGAGAGAAACTCAAAAGGCTATAGGAATACACAGAAAGGAAGAGCTAATGTCTACTGGAATATTCAGAAGGCTTCAAGGAGAATGTGGCATTTGAAGGAGGCCTCTTAGGATGAGTGATTCATCTGCTGCTTGAGTGAATTAGATTAGGGCAAGTTTTAGGTGACTAGCCTGAGCTGTGTGTGCCCTTGAGCAATTACAAGAAAAAATGCCTTAAGTATGTATTTTCTTTGGTTGCAGCAATACACCTTATTTTTTTTAACTGTAAAATTTAAATTAACAATATGCATTGTTTTACATAATTTAGATGTTATGATAAAGTTTTGATAAACGCTTTATTAAAAAAGCTATATTTTTTAAAGAATGTGGAATACTTTTGAAAAGTTGCACTTAAATTAGGAGATTTGTTTAATATTAAAATCTCAGCATTCTGTTTTTGATTTATTCAAAAGCTTTTCTTTTTGAGAGCTTTAAGTCTTTTGTGGGGGGTTGTTTTATTAAGAAACAAACCCCAAACCCAATATTTATAAACACAGTTAATCTTAAATGCAAACCATTCCTTCCAATGCAGTAGGAATCTTGACATCCACTGCTGTGACCAAATTTCACTATTGCAACTTTATATGAAATTAAACCAATATGGCAAGTTATAAAGATCCTTAAGTATAAAGAAATTAGTCAGTTACAAGACTTAACTAAGTCCTAGTGACTTAGTAAGTTACTAAGTTACTAAGACATGGAGACTTTGTGAGGTGCAGATGAAAGGGAGAGTACATTTTCACAGTACGTGCTCTCCTACTAAGTTTGAGGTCCCCAAATTGTAGTTTGGTTTGATTTAATGTAATTCCTTGTAGAAATTTTAAAAGTATACCTTTGGATGAATAGTTACTTTTAATTCTTCCAGGTGAATATCAAATTGATAGAAAAAACAAATGCAGACTTTTAGGAAGCCTTTTAGCAAATTTAGGCTTTTAAGAAAGATTTTAAACCTAAAGCATGGGTATGTCACTGATGGTTTTTCCTTTGAGATGAAAAGTAGTTTCTACTTATCATTATTTAAAGGCTTAAAAAAGAAAAAAAAAGTTAGCAAACTCTTGAATCCCCCTTTCAGTATTCTTTAAACACACACACACACACACACACACACACACACACACACACACACACACACACGGTTACATTGTCAGGTTTAGATAGAATTCTAGTAAAGAGCTGTCTTTCTCTTGTCTAAAGAGCGCCTTTGATGTAACAAATGAAATATAAGAACATCTTTCTACTATTTCATAGTAACCAGAATCTGAATATTTACATATACCCAAAGTTAACTTATGCATATATATTAGGATGTAAGAGTATCAACTTTATATTGAAATATAAAACCTTCTAATGACCTGGAATCATTAAAATATTATTTTTGTCCTGCAAAATTTTTCAGCCAAATTGTTTGTCTAATATTTAAGTGTATTCTGCTACTATTTGCAATGACGATATTAGCAACTTTTAAAATAATGTTTCTCTGTAACAGAGAGCATTAGTTGATAGCAGAATTTTATTCTCATATTTATATTCATAGTACTTTTGCTCTATTGTCTTTTCTGCAGTCATTCCATAAAGTACCTTATATGATTTTTTAAAAATAAATGAAAAAAACAAGAGTAGGCAAATGTGAAAATAGTTTCCATATGTATTTTAGAATTTCTGTATGGAACATATTTTGTTGTATGATATGGCCATCATGATGCAGTGCTCTAGTTTACAGTTATAGATTTGGTCTCTTTAAATGTGGAAACAATCTTAAATATTTTTAAACTGGATCTGTATTATCCTGAATATATTATTTTGAAATAAAAAAAATGACTTCTCTATTGTTCTTTAGCCTATTTTCAATCTAATTGATATATTGATATTTAAACAAATTTAACTATAATTTAAACTCTTGAGCTTTTCTGTTCTTGTTACCTCCCTTGCTAAAGATTTCCTAGTCTCCTTATGTAAATCACATGACTCATGCCCATAAATGAACTTTGAAAGATTCAAATCAGTTTATACTGCAAATCATAGCTGACAAATGATTTCAAAACAGTTTTCTTTTAAAAATTCACAATAGAGCAAAATGCACATTTTGTACATTTCTTTTTAGTAAATTGCTTTTATCTATTTGCTTTGGGATTATCTCCCAACTGATAAAAACCATGGTAGTTTTTTTTTTTTTTTAATACATATACTGAAATTAAACAAACGATCTATGGAACTGGGTATTAAATTGAATGAATTTCACCCAAAAGTAAATCGTCGTAAGTACTTTCAACTAGGGTTTTTAGGGGCACAATTTTTAAGGAGTAGGAAAGGTTTTACTGTTAGTATTTAACTCCCTTGCCCACCCCCCAACCCAAGTCACTTTATTTAGGAGAAGACTTTTTACTTAGGAATATAATAATGTTATTTTTGTGTTCTTACAGTATATTGACTATATCCATTTTCCTCACCTGAAGTAGTCAGTGTTTCTCTGAACAGTTCAAGGAGTAACCAAGGCAACCTTATGTAATAACTTTTCATTCTTTATCCATGCAAACTCTCTCAGTGCCCTAGGTTCTAATGTTATAAACATCAAAGTCACGGCCTAACATAAATAAGACTCGAGTCCAGAGTCTCTGTGGCTTGCCTTCTTGAATTCCAGTTTAAATCCCTAGATTTACCCAACCACCTAATGAATGTTTATTTATTAATGATTATTTTTCAAATTATTCAAGACCTTTATGCCCTTTCCAATTACTTGTGATTTGTAGGCCTGTAGGTTTATTACATCTAATCTGACAGGCAAGATAAAATTTCATCAGATACTACAATATCCATTTTTCTCTTATTTTAATACTAATATAGGCAAGCATGCCATTTTTGTTTTAAACACCAGTTAATATAGGGATAGGGTTTATTCCATACTTACTGTTTATATTTTAAAATTGAGGATTAGGTCCTACAAGGCAGTCTTTTTAGCCCTTCATCTCCATGTCTCCTATAAGCAATAAATTCATAGTGACTGTTTTCTCTAAGCCCTTCAAGGGAGTCAAAAAACCCTCAGGATGTTTCATCCTAGGGAAGGAGTTTGGCACTTCCCGTGAGAAAACTGTTAGTTCCAACAGTGAGGCTACTAATATGTACTTCCTCATTTCAGATTACTTTTAGAGATTTTGGTTAAAATGGAAGGGGTTGTGGAAAGGGGGTACCATTATAATGCAGCCCTAATGTGGACGGCGGTTTTTGCAAAAACTATCATTGGTGACTAAATCCAGCAGGTATTTTCACATTGCAAAATTCCCAGTGAACAATGGCTGCTCTCTCTACTTTAAAGGACTATGGATCAGTATCATGTGAATGATCAAATTTTGATAAAGTCAACAGGCTCTCTGGAGGTGAAAAGCATTCTAAGCAAAGCCACATCTGAGCCTCACCTGGAAAGCAGGATCTCTACCTAGGCAAGCAGAAGTCTGCACCACCTCATTCTTCATCAAACTGGGACAACCGTGTGACATTTTCCAGTGGGGCAACAACTATAGCCCCTAAGCTGCCAAATGTCAACATGAGTAGTTCCCTGCCTTCCAACTGAACTGTAGCCACGAGTTCTAGTTCTGTTGTTTGTCCATTATTTATGCCCTTGACCTCAGCCCTCACTAAAAGAGAATCTTGAATTTCTTTGTGAGGCGGACATGAAGAAATCACTTTAGATAACCATGCCTCGACCTATTAGCAACATGGGGTATAGATATATGTGTTAAAGACGAAGTATAGCTCTGCAATTAAGTGTTCACTTTCAGGCAGGTCTTTGTTTGAGATTCAGCGGAGAAGGTAATTATTAGGAAAATAGCGAAAAGCAAATTCAAACAAATTCTAAGTTTAGCTTGAAAAACTGAAAAGGTTCTTAAGTTCTGTCTGATGCATAAAGGGGTAGAAGCAAAGGAATTACATTCCAAAGCCAAGAAAGAGGGTGTACAAAAGCAGCTGATCCACTTGACATAGTTCATAGCCTTTTGCAAAGGAATAAAAGCCCGTTGAGCAGGGAACCAAAAGATCTCATTATAGGATGAAGCCAAGCCATATTAAAGCTTGTGCACTAGTAACTATGTCTAAAAACAGCCTGCTGTTTTATATTGAACCAATACATTTCTTAACTTGGTAGGTTGCAGTGTAAAGATGTACAGAGCCTGTCTGCTGGATGCTATGCCAATTACAGATGTGGCGGAGTGGTGTCAAACACCTACAAATAGTTAGGATCTCGAGCAATCTTAGAGTGAAACAAAAGAAGTCTTAAAATGTCACCTGAAAACCTAGATGGCACAGTTCATCATGTGTGTCTGACTCCCAGTGTCTCGAGATCACCTTTATTATATAATTTAATGTGGACGTCATATGATCCCTCAATCAGAATGCACAATTCTTTCAAGGACATGAATAGTGCCTGAGAGATAAGGAGAATATCTTTTAAAAGTAATACCTTCAGATGACAAGGCATCTGTGATCAGCTCTGCAGGAACTGTTTTATTGGTGTTGAGGTGAAGGAGGAGGGAAACGCCCACGAATACATATTATATTAGATTTTGTTAGAGCACCAGGAAGAATAATTGGGCATATTTACACAATTACATTTTAGTAAACTATTATGCCAGCTTAATGATAATACATCTTCTGGTAAAAGTACATTAAAGAGCAATCCTAAAGCAATCCGGCTGCTGAGGGCATTATTTTTTTCATCTAATTATTCACAAATTAATGAATAAAATTAAATTCTAATCACTGAAGAAAATGAAGCAATGGTGAGAATCAGAACTACAGATTAGTTAAAGCAAAGATATGCAATGCATAACAGAATTAAAGCATTTCTTTTATTCAAACTCGGTGCTTAAAAAAGAACAAATCCATCATCTTGAAATTTGACTTGTAGCTTGACATTAAAAATAATATGAGTAGAATTTTCAGTGGGGTAAGCACAAAACTAGTTCAAGTTGTGTCACTCTCAATTACTGTACTCAGGTGGTGTGCCCATTAAAATTCCCACTTGTGGGTTCCGCTCACTATGCAAATGGGGTCATTACCTGGAGAATTTAATTGGTTATGACACTGGGAGTAGGACTTTTCCTTTCAAAATAAACCTACTTACACACATTTTCACTAGAAATTTGATATATATACTTTGGATTGTTTTGCTCTATAAATATTTACTAAAATTAGACTGTCTTTGCTTCCTTATTTCTTACAAATAATTCAAAGTGGATCCAAATTACTTTGTGCATGTGGTTTCATTCATTTGCCTATAAGGCTAGCTAGAATGATCTTTTGTAAGTCATATTGCTTAACAAAATAGTATTTAAAAAGATCTTTGTGTCTTTCACACAACCCATCATATGTGGGTACATTGCCAGTGAAGGTTTTCATCATTGAATCGTTTCTGTCTTCTCTTTCATCATAGTTATAAATATTTACTTTGAAGGGCTTCTTCCATTTTTCTCCTTTTTTGTCACTTCAAAAAATGTACAGTTAAAGAGCTGACCTGCTCTCTTGGGGGTATAATATATAGCATTGCTGAGAAGCCATGCCTATAACACCTGCAAGGCCCTTATATTCACTGATAAGACCAGGTGAAGATATTAAGCTGTTTGTCAGAATTAGTTCTAGAGACAGTTCCACCAAGAACCACGAGACAACTGAATTTAAAAAGAACAATCATTATGAACAACTCATGAAAGGTACAGTTGTCCTTACATCTACCATCTGTTTCCACTAATTGTGGTGATTTCAACTAGAAAAAACCTGAGTTTACAGCTAGATAACAAGAATATTGATAATGGCCTGAATTTACAACAAACACTGAAATTACAGTATGGTTTAGTGAATGTAACATTAAACTGGGCACCCAGGAATTTAGTTCCTAGACACTGTCTCAACCAGCAGTTCTCAGAGTGAACTTGAAGTGGGAACATGATTGCTATAAGTATTAATGATATACTCTCAGGGAAGCATTAAGAGAGAGGGGTTCTGCAGTCCAAATTGGTATTACTATACCAAGTTGTACAACAAGCCCAGATTTTATCACTAGCTTATCTGGACCTAAAGAGAATATTTTTCCTTTAACGTAAAAAAGAATATTCTAAAATCAGAGAAAAAAATAATTCCAGGGATAATAGAAGAAGAAATACTACAAATTTGTAACTGGACTATTGGGCAGAATTTTTAACAACTGTAACTATGGGAAATTTCCCATAGAATATCAAACATGGATCCAAGTCTCTGACATTCATTTCTCTATGATATTTCTAATTGTGCCCAGAGGATAAGAAGGAGTTGGCGCATCCAATAAATATAATCATTTACATGCACGGAGCTCCCTTTGAAGTTAATAGGACCTATGGAAAGGGGAGTTATGCACCACGAAAACGGAGTTCAATGTGAATCTAGTTCTTTCTTTTTAACATGCAGTGGTATTGCCAACACATTTGGATATTCTTACTGCTTATCTTTTCTTTGTATGTGATGTTTCAGTTGGAGTTGAGTGAAGTGCTCCATGTGTAGAGGAAAGATAGCCCAAAAGAGAGGATGTGATGATTGGCAAGCTTATACTCAGGGACCAGCTTCATAAGATAGTATCCAAAAGTGATAGGGCCTGACATTTGTAGACCTTGTTTAACTTTTCAAAAGGAAACCACGTATATTTTCTCATTTGATCTTCACAACCCTATGATTCATCCAGGATATACATTTTTACTTCCATTTTACAGATGAAAAAACTGGGACAGATTCCTGAAGCCACACAGTTCCTGATAGAATGTAGGAAAACTGATTTCTATTCCCAGGTCTTTCCATTAGAAGGGTATATGTTTTAAGAAATCTTATATATAATGTAATATAATAAAGAGATTTAATTACAACTGCTCTGATTGAAACTGGAGTGAGGAAGTTGGGATCTGAATTCTTACCTGCCTTGTTTCTTGTCTCCCATCTTTCTTACCTTAACTCGGTATCCTGGCATGGGGGTCCAAGGGAGACTGAAAATCATAGTTATCTATCTGAAGATACTTATATGTGCTACTTATTTCTTATTACACACATTGACCCCAAAGTCAATCAACTCACAATATTTCACTGTTCTGTTCCTACTTATCAATGACTTTTTTTTTCCCTAGATGGATGAGGAGTCAAGAGTTAGATGTTCTTCATAAGACTGTTTGCTGGTCATTCTCCATATGCTCCTGCAGATCTGTTCTCTTCCTCTGCATTGTGCCAGGATCCCTTGCTTTCAGATTGCTAGTTGGCTTTGGCTAATGGGAAGCCAGGACTAAAGGGAAATCAGAGGGTGGGAGGAGAGAGAGGTCAAGCTATTAATTCCCACCCTGCTCCTAGGCCCCCTTCCTGCCAGGCAGTGATTTTTAACAACTCCATTCTTCCATATAAGGTGACCTTGTTCAGTGACCCCTCTCCCATAGCTACAGCTCCCTGATCTTGTCCCCTCCGGCATGAGGGAGTAATGTTTCCCACCGTGGCTAGTCCCTGACACTTCAAAATCCCTTATTCGTTACTTTCAACTGATTGCTCCTCTTAAACAGTCCCTTTTATTAAACGCTCTTCAATTAATCCCTTTGAGTGAGCCATCTCTTTCCTGCCAGTACTCTGACGAACGCGGGAGTGAGGAACAGTTTGTGTGTGTGCAAATGCACATGTTGTCTGAATCCAAAATTGTTATCATGTGTTTCTAAGATTTACCAAAATAACGTAAATCCTAGTGGTCTCTTAGATATTTTTTTCTTTAACATAGTCAAATCTAATATCGCCAGAATTACACTAGACTCTCCAGAAATGTACTTAACGATTTCGGGTTCAATGATCACACCTCTCCATGTTAATATTTGACACTATAACAAGTTGAGGGTGGGAGAGGGAAAGAAAGAGGGTATCATTACCATGAATGGTCCAAAGTTTATTGAGTTTATAAAGCTTTAGGATCCCTAGAGATAATGAAGTTTTCCTGTTTCCCTGAAACCTAAAATGATTCAACATTATTAACATAAGCAGCCCCACAATAATAGAAAGCTTAGCCTGGAAACAAATCCCTCCAGATACATCCTATTTGGGGACTCTATGTGAATGTAACCAGTAGTAATAAAAACAACTCAATATGACATCTGTATGCCTTCAGAGAAAAAAATTCTAAGCTAAAGTAGGTCCAGTATCAACCTTAGTTCTCCAGTTCAACCTCCAAGTTGGGAAACTGAGAACATTTTAATTGATGCCTCAATATTCATCCAGTTAGTCAAGAAGAACTTACTGATAACCTGTTTGTTCCAGACCCTGTGCTGGGAATAGGGATAGCAAGATGTCCATTGATGAATTCTCAGTTTAGAGAGAGAATGCAGATTAATTTGATAGAATTAAAGCGTTAGAATAGAGACAGTATAATTGCTAAGAGGGGAGAAGTGGAGGATGACTAACGCTCCCCAGGAGAGCCGCAAAGTTTTCCTAGTAGAGGTAATATTTGAACTAGGATTTGGAGAAAGTAAACAGTTACTGGTATATTCTGAAGCTGCAGTAATGTTGGAAAGGGTAGAGTTGGTGATGATGGGAAGAAGCAGAACTGAGTCCAACAAGGTAGCACTTTAACTGCTTTGTTGAAGTCTTCTAAACTCTGACCTGTGGGTAAAGTGAAGCCTTCTGAGGATTTAAATCAAGGGAATGGCAAGATCAAATTTATATTTTGATATAATTTTATTGGAGCAGCAGATGAATGATGGATTAGAGGGGACTGAGGATGAACGTGGGTAGGGAGTTAGAAGATTGCGGGTTCATCTACACAAAAGATGGTGAGGGCCTGATCTAAGGCACTGACTATAGAAACACATGAGGGGGCAGGGGGGAGATGGGGAGGGACTGAATTAAACACATTTCTGGAAAAGAACTGGAAGACTATTCCAGGTGAATATGTTAAATGTGCCCAGTGTTTGCATACAAAACCAACTGTATGGGGAATTCCCTGGTGGCTCAGTGGTTAAGAATCCTGCCAAAGCAGGGGACACAGGTTCAATCCCTGGGCTGGGAAGATCCCACATACTATGGAGCAACTAAGCCTGTGTGCCACAACTACTGAGCCTGTGCTCTAGAACCTGCGCACCACAACTACTGAGCCCATGTGCCACAACTACTGAAGCCCACTTGCCTGGAGCCCATGCTCCGCAACAAGAGAAGCCACAGCACTGAGAAGCTGGCACACCACAACCAAGAGTAGCCCCCACTCTCCGCAACTAGAGGAAGTATTTGTGCAGCAATGAAGACCTAATACAGCCAATAAATAAATAAATAAAGTAAATTTCTTTAAAAAAATGGATTACTTCTTAAAAAAACAAACAAACCAACTGTATGAATGTTAAGTGAAAGTCAAATTCATAGAAATTTTAAAGTGTATACATGTTTCAGGCCACCCATGTCATGTCTTCATTAGTGAGATAATGGATCTCAAAGTACTCCGTTTCACCAATATTGAGAAACTTTGTCAGAATTCCATTTAGGGTTTACATGATGGGAATGGTAGCATACATAGTGCTCAGGTGGGTGAACCAGTGAGAAAAATGCGAGAGTAAAATTTTCCACTTCCCTACCATGCTAGGGATGTACGCTAATGGATGTAAGCCAGGGGTTGGCAGAAGTGAGAGGAAAACAGAAGCAAACAGATATGAACCAAGGATCTCCAGAGTGCCTGGCATATAAGAGGTGTTCATTTATATATGTACTGAATTAATATGTGAACAAATGAATTAATAAATGAATATACGTGTATATGTATATCATGAATAACAATGTACAGAATAGGACTTGTGTTACTACAACACACTGGATGCAATTACGAGCATAATAATTGAAAGGGGAGAAATTTTCACTGGGCTACATACACAATGGATGGATCATTTTTAACTAAAGCAATGGATCACTAACCAGTTACTGATTACTGACTGGTTAAATGAATCATTCTTTCATTGGCTTAGTGAGTAAGTCCAGTTCCCATCATAAGTCTTAGGTAATGTATGACCCAAATCTCTTTGGTTGGCCTCCAGCAGCCCTAAAATTAGTGAGTAAATCTTCCAAAGTTATATTCTTGCCAGCCTTTGTCTTTTTGCACAACCTGATTCAAATTTTCGACTGGGCCTGTTCCAAGTTCTGTGTTAGTTTGGGAGGGTGTTTACTGGCCCCAAGAGGTTGCCTAATTTGTCTAAAGTTATGTGCATCACATATTACGTTTCCTCAGTTCTAATAAAGTGACCCAAACCTGCCTGAAGTATTTTATTCTTCACAAAAAATCTGCAAAAGGATCATAGAATTCAATTCTGTTCTTACAAAATAATTATGTTAAAATGTAAATATTTAAATACATGTTGCAGAGACAAATACATTTTCAAGAAGGTCTTTACAATGTAGGTGTTTCCTAAGGATCATATGGGAGAAGGAGTCACCAGCGCAAAAGGAAGCCACTTAGACTCTTTCCTGCCCCTAGTGGTGGAGGCTGGTACTTGAAGGGAATCACAAAACAGCTGCCCAGGGTGAAGTTTGATTTGCATCGGGAAACTAGATTATAAAATATGAACAGAGGGCTTTTATCTTTTCATGAAAATATGTATTAATTATTGAAAGTATGGAGGACAAGGCAATGGAAATCCAAACCAAAGCTTAAATTGGCTAGATTCTTAAAATGTTGTATATTTTGATTCCCTGAGAGTTTTTGTTTTCAGAGATCATGTCATAGAATAAAAGGAGTCATGTGCTGAGAATTTTCATATATTAAGAAGTCAAAAGTTTGCATTTATTTAGATTACATTTTCTTTTAAACAAAACTTTTTGTTGTTTAGGTTCTTTGACCTAAAATATGATAAACTGTACTGAAGTATATAGGTGGTACTAGAAATTAGTCAGAGGCTACCTCAAAACATATTTTTAAAATATTTCAGTGCACTGTATTGGCATATTAATCATTTCTTCTTTGAAGAAGAGTATCTGCCTGGGACAAATGACAATTTCCAAGGGGAGTAAAGTTAATATTTAATAAAAGAAAACGTTACTTCTACGCTTTCTTAATTTTCAACAAGTATCTGATTTTGAAAAGTATCAAATGCCTGCATATATTTGTGACAAAAAAAGTTCTATTCTTCCTATATTCACTCAAAAATTCCCATCATTTGGAAGTTGGCAGATTGTCTTCAAAGCTTTTCGAAATGAAAAATATGGTGGGATAACACACTGCATAATTACATTCCAAGTTTGCATTAATAAAGAATTATACTTGTAAGTTTTACAACTAGAAGTAGTACCGTGGTTGTCATATATTACAGTACACACAATTTGATTGTTACAGAGTAGACATCTGCCAGAAACATTTCAGTTTAGCATGATGAATTTACCTTAGCCCTGTCAGGAATCACATTACAATGCCAAAGTATTGCTTTGAATATATGTTGAAAAACAGAAATAAATTTGTTGAGGTAGGGTTTCAAATCCCCTCAGAATCATGTCATTACTGGTATTGTGGCTAGGCACACACGAGCTCACGTTACTCCAGGGGGGATTTGCTAGCAGTGAATGTCACTCATTTAATCAGGGCAGCTAAAGAAAAGATATTGTTGACTGTGGATGATAGAAGAGTTTATCAGCATCACAGCAAGGATGCTAGCATACTCAATTTACGTGAAGGTATAAGAATATTTAAAACATAATCCCTTTCTAAGCCATTTAAACACATTCGCACGGGAAGTGGTTTATCTGCGGCCCCCTTTTCAGCTTAATGGTAAACTTCTCTGAAAGATTTAACTAAACTGTAACTAAGAGAGGCCATATTTGTCTCAAAACACCTAATTATAGGCATTATTTGTTCAAATAGTGGAATTTATACTTTCCTTGTGTGTGAGATATAGGATTATTATAAAGTAGACAGCAGGAGATGCAAACAATTGGCAGATTATTCCCAAATCACTCAAGAACGATTGATAAGTCCATGTCTAGGGTCTTTGGGAGCCTAGGTAGACCATAGTCTCTTCTACAGCCTGCTTTGGAAATGCAAGGCAAAATTTTACTCTAATTTCTTGAAAGGCCTATGAATTCTATCAAAAATTTGCTGCGCACTTTGGAAAGATTTTACGGTGTAGACATGACCACATGATAGATTTCTTATATCCATAGCAACTTTTAAAGTCTAAGATACAGAATAAAGACCACTGCCTTAATAATACCAAGGGCCACATCCACATAGGCAAGATTGTGTGCAAGGTTCACAGTTTAAGTACCATAAAATTTAGCTGCCGCTTTCATTTGAGAAATGTGGCAGATAAAAGCAGTTTCAATATTGCACCATTGCATTAATGTAGATGTAGCACAGATATATTAAATTTTTTCCTCTCAACACCATGCTCTAAGAAAGTAGTAAAAGTATTATGTTTGCATGATACTGATTTGACACGTAGTCTGAGAAATATATGAAATGTTGTATTTTTAAAGGACTTGGCTTATGAAAAGTCATATTTGAGCGAGTGTGGAATCAATTCGCAGGGATAGTTTATGGTCTAGAAACTCCTACAAGGTAATGGGGAAACTGGTATATATGTATTACAAAAATCTGGCAGAAGAAATATTAATAACCTAGACTGAACTTCATCAAGGAAAAATAAAAATCATACAATCTCTAAGTTTATATGTGCAACATATCAATAATATTCAATTAGTCTAGGAACTATGTTTGTATCATTTTTCAGTTTGTCTTTTGTATCTTCTGATTGCCACCAGTTCAGCTACAAATACAAATTTCTATCATGTTCACATAAGCTTAGTATAAAAAGATAAGATTTAAGTACAGAAAGATCCCAGAAATCAGCTTTTTATGTTGTGTTGATAAAAAATATATGTGTGTGTGTATATATATGTCCTTGTTTGATGTAATCGCCTATATATCCTGGAAGAATAATCAGAATAACTGATTTGAAGAAGGTTTGCTGACTCTTCTCTACCAAAATCTGACTGTATTATAGGCATTAGAATCCTAGTTGTCTCCTTCTAAAAGGAAAAACTCATAGCAAAATAGCCCAGATAAACAGAAGACACGGATAGGAAGAGAACAGATAAATACAATGATACTGTACTAAGAAACTAGTAACAGAGACCATCGACAGTATATCCAAAAAAAAAAAAAAAAAAAGGGAATTCACAGAACATCATATCATGGCACAAAGAATATCATGTCAATGCAAGACAGCGACAAAGAATGCTGCTCTCATAGGGGAAGTTCTTTTTATTAGAACTTTGAGAAACCCTTTTTCATATGAATTCAGAAATCTCGGACATCCTAATAGGTCTGATATCTCTCCAACATATCTTCTATATTAAAATCAAAAAAAGTTTCAGATCTTTTCTACTTGCCTGATATAGTCTAGCAAGGGGAATTAACATTATAAATCAAATCAGTTTCCTCTGAACTTACTTGTATGTTGAAAGCATGTCAAGTTTTTCAGTTGTGAAAATTTCAGACTTTTTGGCAGCCCGATACCATGCTCATTGGGCTCCATCTCTGGCTTTTGCATCAGGTAAAATATGAGATACACAAAGTGATACTCAACGTTCTTTCTGAGATAGAAGCCTGGACTGTCAAGATTCTCAAAAGGGAAATTCCAGTTTGTAGAATATTTTCAAAATAGAAATGATCATTTAAGTCACTTAACATTATTTTGTACATGTTGCCTTTATGTACAAAATTTTTAAAGGATAAATTGAAATTTGAAATTAAATTAACCCCTGAGAGTGCCACAGTTTGTATAAATAATAATAGTACTTAGGAAACTTAGCTCTAATAACCTGTTGGATATTTTTTTTAAACTACAGCAACAGCCCTGAACATCTATCTGTATCACCTTTCTCTTCGCATTCTACCTGCATTTTTCTTCTTCTCACTTTCCTTTTATATTCAAGCTCCATTTTCATTCATCATTCTTCACTGCTTCCTCCAAATTGCCTGTTTATAAATATCCTCTCCTAAGTCCATCATCCTCTTACCCCGTGCCTCTCTTCAATGTCTAATTCTCTCTCCACATTCTCAGTACTGTTCAGCTAGGTTTGGCACACATTTTTAAGTGGCCACTTTCTACTGTGCACTGGGAAGACAAGCTAAATCAGAGTTGGCTCCTGCATTTCCGGAGCACACAGGAGACTGAAGGAAATAAAGACGTGAACAAATTACAAAAATGCATTGTGAGAAGATTTAGAGAAATGTGAAAATTGTATGGGACTGCAGAAAACCGAGGCATGGGAGGACCAAGAATTTGGATGAAAATATCATTTGAGCCAGTCCTTGAAAGCTGATTTCACATTTCCCAGGCAGACAAAGAGAGGAGGGAGGAGAGTTCAAGCAGAAGGAACAGCATCTACAAATAAATGAAGCTGCGAAGAGCATGCATGTCCTAAGACAAGAGAATGTTCAATGTGGCTAAAAAAACAACTCACGTGGGAGGGACAGGGTGGAAGATGAGACTGAGAATATAAGCTGTGGCTAAATTGTCTTTTTATGCTATGCTAAGTAATTTAGATTTTATTCTATTTGCCATAATTTAAAGCAGGAAAAAGTTTCAGACTTGTGTTTTAGAGAGGTCATTTAGGCAAAGAGATGGGAAGATACTGGAAATGAGAGAGAAGGGAGAAAGTGAGCCTAGCTATGCTGGTCTGTTATTATACAGGGTCAATGATGGTCCAATACTTAAAGCTCCCAGGTCTATGGCAGAGGGGTTAAAGGATGGGGGATGAGACATTCAGGTGATAAAGTGATGAGTGAATATATGGGACTTAGTAACAGGATATGAAAATGAGGAAGAGGAATGAGTCAAGGATGACACCAAAGGTTTTATCTTGAACCGCCTTATGATCATGTCAGCAACCAATATAAAGAAAGTCTGATGAATGCAATGTGCTAAGAATGAGGGTCCCATACACATGGAATATCCAGGCAGTCTGACACGCAGAACAGGAGCTCAAAAAAAGAAGTCAGGACAAGAAAAGTAAATTTGAGAGTTATTTTAGTTTGGATAGGGCTGCTCTGAAAGCAGAGTCTGAAGCAAGAATTTGTATTTAGTTTATCTGGGAGGTGATCCAGAGGGAAGGATTGAAGGATCAGGGAGAGAGACACAGGTGAAGAGGAAAAACCAATTTCAAGGTGTTATTGAGGTTGTCACTGTGGGCAGTGGGTCTCAATTCTGCCAGTACCAGCTGAGAACAGCATAGAATGTTTCCCAGAAATGTGCTTCTGAGGACAAGAGGCCAGGGCATTAATCTATAAAATCCATTGGCCAGCATTCCCCAAGGGTATTGACACCCCACACTTCCAAGCTGTGCTTGCTCTGGCCCATCTAACTTTCACGGGTCTGAACCAGAAACCCTGGTGCAGAAAGCCAGTAAGGGGTTACTTGACGCCAGATTTGGTCACCATGGAACTAGCGACCCCACTGACAGCTGAAAACAGAGGTGTCACTTAGCAAATGTGAGTCAGGGCATCAGATTAATTTGCTATAAAAGATAACCACAAATAGGTGCTCGTTGAAGCTCCTCAATTAAATGAGAGTTTAAGAGAGTAACTCTAGTTACTCACTGGAGTAAACACACAGATCAGCACCTCTGGACATGGTCAGATTTCACAGTAAACCCGTAAAAAGTACGAAACATATTTGTATTTATTTTTAGACAAATTTTTCTGAGAAATAAGTCCCAAGCTCTCATCAAACTCTCAAAGTGTTTCTTGACCCAGAAAAGTTTAAGAAACACAAATTTGGAGCAAGAACGGAAATACAAAAAAAGAAATTTTGGAAAAATAATATTTAAGGGTTAGAGAGGAGAAGATGCGGAAAGAAGTGTTAGTGCCCAGGCTATGGGATCATAAAGGCTTGGGTTTAATCTAGGCTCTATTTGAATTTGAGCAGATGATTGCATTCTTTGATTCCCATGAGCTCCTTTGTGAAATAGAGATAATAACATTTAGATTACAGGGGTGTTATGAGTATTATAAATAGGAAATGTGTGCAAAGTACCTAGGAGAAAGTAAATACTTATTAAATGTTGATTTATCAGAAAAGGAGAAAAATGCTAGGAAGAAACTATGTAATAGAATTCAAGAAACAGTTATAGAAAAAGAAGCAAATGATAGTTTTCATCAGGCAAATATTTAAGAGGACTTTGAAAAGAGTTCATTGAATTTTTTATGATTTTTGTCAAGAATAATCAAGATACATTGGGTAAAGAAGTTCAGAAGAATAGTGGGTTGGGGAGTAAAGTATTAGATTACTAAAGTAGACTCATACAAATCTGATATCTCACCAAGTACCAAGCTGTACAAGTAATTTTAAGGATACCCTCGAAAAGAAGCACAGATGAAACAGAGAGGCCTGGGACTTCCACACAGCTTTCCAAGTCATTCCTCCTGCAAAAGATATCCAGTCTCTGGTCCCAAATAACATGAGACGGCCCCCCAAAAAGTTTTACAGATACCTGACACAATCAAGAATGTTTAAATTATGGGATGTCTCCATTTTACACTCAAGAGAATTTTATAATTTATGGGACATTTTCCAAGAGTCATGCCTTATAAATCCATATATAGATCCTGGATTTACTATAGTAATCCTTTAGTCAGGGACATCCTGCTGAGAGAATTCTGTGAATAAGGTCTCTTTCTTCTAGCAAATATTATTAGTCTATTTACATGTAAGTCCAGTTAACAAGGAGATTAGATCAATTCACTTCTCATTTTCTTTTACCGAGGAGTGCTCCCCACCCTCAAGGAGACTGAATGAATCATAAGCCAACTGCTTGAACTTTTTTCTCCACAGCATCCTGTTCATTGCCCCACCTACTTCTAACTCAAATGCCCAATCATATTTCTCTTCCAATAGGTAAGTAATCCTTTTAAAATTATTTGATGTATATCCTTCCAGAATTTTCTTTAAATATTTACATTTTATTTGTGTATGTTGGGCTCAAATATGGGCTTATACTGTATGTGGTATGTGTCTATTCATATACACATTCTTGTTTTGTTTTGTCCTTAACAGTATGTCTCAGAGATCTTTCCACATCATACTACTATAGAGACTTAGTTCAACTTTTTAACAATGTCAGCAGCTGTGAAGGGTCTGAGACTTCATTTGCAAGTTAAATCTAGCCTGCCACAGTTTCATGGATGCCGGTAGACAATAGACACCTTTGTTAGAGACAAAGAACTTTTTTACTAAGTGCAAGAGCAACATCCAGAGCATCAGCGTTTATATGAATTTCCTGAACTCCAATACCCACAGGGTAACCCAAAGAATAGGCAATGCCTGCATATGCAGAAAATTGAGTGACCCAAGCTTAGAGAACCCAAATATTTATTAATAAGCAATAAGCAAACCAGCTATACTTTTGCCCTGGAGGAAGATAATATGTTTATTATACTGGAAAGTAAGCAAACATTGTCTGTGCTCCAGAGGGAGATATTATCTCTATCTTCCAAGGCTATTCATCACACATTCTTGCAACAAGACATGCAGAAGTGTGAACCGTGCCATGAACAATCATCTCCCAACAAACAAGTTTAAACAATTTCACAGTATGGACATTGTTTAAATATTTTCCTATTAATGGTCATTAACAGTAAAGGTAGGACAAATTTTTACTTCTCAAATAATTATTTTCCCAGGGTTATTTATTGAATGAGCCAAACTTTTTAAGTTGTCAAATTGTTCAATTATATTTATTTTATGTGAATTCATTTTCTAAATTTTGATTGTTGTCTTTCTTAGTGGTAGTTTCTCATGTGTTTTGAATGTTTATTCTGAATCTTCCTCTTGAATGCATTTCTCTCTCTCAATTCCAGGTCTCCTTCTCTACTTTCTAAGAATGTTTTGAGCTCTTTCATCTGGTCGCCTAGGACCACCTATCAGACTCAGGTCTTAGATTGATGACTAGTGGCTCCTGACTGGGAATATTTCAAATTGCTTCATTGAGCCAATATCTGGTTTGTGTTCAGGCTTGGCTTGCAGTCTGAGTTCCCTCCCTCCAGTCTCTCAAAGTATGGTGTCATCTTTTAAACCACAGTCCTTAGTGATCCAAAGCAGCTATTTTCATTTTCCTCTCAAAGCACAGTGGGAATAGGGGGCAGGGAGAGGAAATAATATCCCAAATCTTTGTTTTAAGAACTGAGGCTGATGTAATATTCATTACATCATAGTAAATGAACTTCCTGCTGTCTTGACCTGACCTGGGTGTGGAGCCCAGCAAGCCCACAGCCTCAGCTTTACTTATACTCTATGTACCTGTTCCAGGAGTCTACGCCACAGAGCCAATCAGCTTGTTATGAGCTCTGATACACAGAGGAAGTGATATATGTGTGTGTATAAATCTGTGTGTACATATATATAGTTCCTTTTTCTAAAAATTATATTTCTTTTTTTAAGAACTTTTATTGAGATACATACAAGTGACATACAATAAACTGCATGTATTAAAAGTGTACAATTTGATACTTTTTTTTCTTATTAATAATGTTTATATGGCAATCCCAATCTCCCAATTCATCCTCTCCAACCCCCCTTTCCCTGCTTTCCCCACTTGGTGTCCATATGTTTGTTCTCTACATTTGTGTCTCTATTTCTGCCCTGCAAACCAGTTGATTTGTACCATTTTTCTATATTCTGCATATATGTGTTAATATACGATATTTGTTTTTCTCTTTCTGACTCACTTCACTCTGTATGACAGTCTCTAGGTCCATCCATGTCTCTAAAAATGTCCAGTTTCGTTCCTTTTTACAGCTGAGTAATATTCCACTGTATATATGTAACACATCTTCTTTATCCATTCATCTGTTGATGGACATTTAGGTTGCTTCCATGTCCTGGCTATTGTAAACAGTGCTGCAATGAACATTGGAGTGCATGTGTCATTTTGAATTATGGTGTTTTCTGGGTACACGCTCAGTAGAGGGATTGCTGGGTCACATGGTAACTCTATTTTAGTTTTTTAAGGAACCTCCATACTGTTCTCCATAGCGGCTGTATCAATTTACATTCCCACCAACAATGCAAGAGGGTTCCCTTTTCTCCACACCCTCTCTAGCATTTACTGTTTGTAGATTTTTTGATGATGGCCATTCTGACTGGTGTGAGGTGATGCCTCATTGTAGTTTTGATTTGCATTTCTCTAATAATTAGTGATGTTGAGCAGCTTTCCATGTGCCTCTTGGCCATCTGTATATCTCCTTTGGAGAAATGCCTATTTAGGTCTTCTGCCCATTTTTTGATTGGGTTGTGTGTTTTTTTGATACTGAGCTGCATGAACTGTTTATATGTTTTGGAGATTAATCCTTTGTCTGTTGATTTGTTTGCAAATATTTTCTCCCATTCTGAGGGTTGTCTTTTCTTCTTGCTTATAGTTTCCTTTGCTGTGCAGAA
The DNA here is from genome assembly GCF_030028045.1 of Hippopotamus amphibius kiboko. Classification (NCBI taxonomy): domain Eukaryota; kingdom Metazoa; phylum Chordata; class Mammalia; order Artiodactyla; family Hippopotamidae; genus Hippopotamus; species Hippopotamus amphibius. The sequence goes on along the minus strand of NC_080189.1, from coordinate 35,867,053 downwards.
ACTTTGAAGTTTCATTAGGTCCCACTTATTTTTGTTTTTATTTCCATTACTCTGAGAGGTGGGTCAAAAAAGACCTTGCTGTGATTTATGTCAGAGTGTTCTTCCTATGTTTTCCTCTAGGAGTTTTATAGTGTCTGGCCTTACATTAAGTCTTTAATCCATTTTGAGTTTTTGTGTATGGTGTTAGGGAGTGTTCTAATTTCATTCTTTTATATGTAGCTGTCCAGTTGTCCCAGCACCACTTATTGAAGAAGCTGTCTTTTCTCCATTGTGTATCCTTGCCTTTGTCATAGATTAGTTGACCATAGTTTATCTCTGGGTTTTCTATCCTGTTCCATTGATCTATATTTCTGTTTTTGTGCCAGTACCATATTGTCTTGATTACTGTAGCTTTGTAGTATAGTCTGAAGTCAGGGAGTCTGATTCCTCCAGCTCCATTTTTTCCCCTCAATATTGCTTTGGCTATTTGGGGTCTTTTGTGTCTCTATACAAATTTTAGTACTTTTTGTTCTAGTTCTGTAAAAAATGCCATTGGTAATTTGATAGGGATTGCACTAAATCTGTAGATTGCTTTGGGTAGTAATTTTCACAATGTTGATTCTTCCAATTCAAGAACATGGTATATCTCTCCATCTGTTTGTGTCATCTTTGATTTCTTTTATCAGTGTCTTATAGTTTCCTGAGTACAGGTCTCTTACCTCCTTAGTTAGGTTTATTCCTAGGTATTTCATTCTTTTTGTTGCAATAGCGAATGGGATTGTTTCCTTAATTTCTCTTTCTGATCTTTCATTGTTAGTGTATAGAAATGTAAAAATTATATTTCATTTTCCACCTTGCTGTGTATTTTGAGCATATGGGGACCTCAAAGGATGAACTTAAAATGCTACCTTGACCACTTGCCTGGAAGCAACTATAACATAACAAAAACTAATTCCTACAACTGAAAAGCAAAAAACCAACCAACCAAAGGGAAAAAAAAAAACCCTAAAAAATAAATTAGAAATCCCCAAGAATTTGATTAAAAAATGGGCAGAGGATCTGCATAAACATTTTTCTGAAGACAAGCAGATGGCCAATAGGTACATGAAAAGATTCTCAATATCACTAATCATTAGGGAAATCAAAACCTCAACAACGTAGTACCTCACACCTGCTAGAATGGCTATAACCAAAAAGTTAAATAACAAGTGTGGTGAGGATGTGGAGAAAAGGGAACCTTGTGCACGGCTGGTGTGAATGTAAATTGATTCAGCCATTATGGAAAACAGTATGGAGGTTCCCCCCAAAATTAATCATAGAAGTAGCATATGATCCAACAATTCCAATTCTTAGTATTTATCTGAAGGAAACAAAAATACTAACTTGAAAAAACATCTGCACCTTCATGTTCATTGTAGTATTATTTACAATAGGCAAAACGTGGAAAAAAAACCTGTGTTCATCAATGACAAAATGGATAAAGTGTGCTACATATATATATCACATATATATTTATATACATATTTTTTCAAATATATATCTCTCACACACACACAACGGAATATTATCTAGCCATAAAACAACATGGGTGGAACTTGAGGGCATTACTCTAAGTGAAATAAGCCAGAAGAGAAAGACAAATTCTGTATGATCTCACCTATACGTGGAATCTGACAAAATGAAACAAAACAAAACAAAAAGCCAACTCCAACTCCTAGATACAGAGAACAGCTTGGTGGTAGACTGAGGCATGGGGTGGAGAGTGGGCAAGATGGGCAAAGGTGGGCAAAAGGTACAAACTTCCAGTTAAAAAAAAAAGTAATTAATACAGAATTGTGGCAATGCATATAAGCCTTTTATAAGGTTATAAACTGACATCTAAAGTTTAGAATTATTTTTGAGCTGGGTTTAAATCAACAGAATTCTTCTATTAGAAGAGCAATTATTGATTGTATTTCCAACCTCAGAACTTTCTTCCATCCCTAATAATCTGATGACCTTAAAATACTTACATTCTTGCCATATATAAAATATTACTATTAGATCTACAAAGCCTACCAATCACCCAGAATCTAGACCCAATTTTCTGGAGGTGGGGACAATGGAGGCAGGAGAGATATGGAATCAGCATGCTTAGTTTTTAAATGTATCTGTTCTATAAATATTAAAAAATGAACATTCTTTTCAGCTAATCATAACCATCTGTGGATCCCAAATAAAACAATTACAAAATTAGAAGTAACATTTGAATAAAGCTCCGAATCTAGTGAAAGCTTTTTACCATTTAGAAAGCTGAAAAATATATTAAAAAAAATAATTTGTCTTTTAAGAAATATGGTAACGCAAAATACAACATAGCCTTTAATTTCCTATTGTTATTTGTAAATGGTGTAAAGCATAATTTTTTTAAAAAGCTTTCTTTCAATAAATTGTTAGGCATAATTAGTGAAGGACAATGCAATCAGATTTTGAAGGGCTTTTTTCTCTAATATTGTATACTTTTTACTTAGATTGTCACTTACCTAGTGACAATGTGAATTAAAATAAGGAATGTATATATTTAAAAACAGCAGACCTACATATTCATTTGGGAAATAACTGAACAAAAAAATACATCCTTTAACTAAATCTTTATCTTAGCAAAAAACCTAGATCTATTCCCAGCCAATTTCCCTGTTCTACAAATAGATGAAAATAATGCCCTTTGAGAAGATGAGATTTTTTTGAGAGGTGTTTTTTACCTAATTCTTACGAGAAGCTACCAGAATTACAAGACATAAAACTTGTATTGCTATTTCACACAAGCAATATTTACATTAATGATGGTGCTTATTGAAATGCAGTTCCATACTGATATTTGGTACATTTTCTTCTGAATCTCTCTAGAACCTTGTAGTATATAGAAGTTTAAAAATCAAATTTTTGGATTTCTTAGATGAGTAAAATTTCCAGAAGCAGTTGTTTCTGAAACAAACATAAAATTTTCAACTATTTTGTTTTGCTAAGAAAAAACATTAAAAAAAGAAAAAACCCTGCTAGTTAATATCAAAAGATTTTAACAAACAATTAATCAAAGACGTAATGTCAAAATAAATTACAAGTTTTCTCAAGAAGCCGTGGTTGGCAGAAACAAATATATATTACTTGCATATCTTGTTTTGAAGTGAACCCATGAACAATTCATTGTTGACTTATTACTCAAAAAATATTTACTGAGAGCTGTGTACTAGGTTCTATTCTAAATGGTAAGGAACAGCAGTGAACAAAATAAAGTCCTACTTTCAAAAATATTAAATTCCAGGGAGAAGAATTAATAAACAAATGTACAAGTATAAATTTTTTCCATCTGATGTTACATCAGGTGGAGAAAAACAAAGCAGAATAAATGGAATAAGGTTTGCCAGAGTGGGACAGGTGGTTGTTATCTGATATAAAATAATCAAAGAAGACCTCTTTAATAGGGTGAATTTTGTGCAGAGTCCTGAAGAAGTCAGGGAATAAACCATGCTGCTATCTGGGAGAAGTATGTTCTTGGCAGAGAAAAAAGCAAGTGCAAAGGCCCAGAGGCAAACACATGCTTAATGTGTTAGAAACAGTGGCAGACAGCTCTCCATGGCTGAAACAAAGTGAGCCAGGGAAAGACTACTTAGGAAAAGATAATAAAAAGTTCATGGGTGGCCAGATTATATAGGGATTGTTAAATACTTCGACTCTGAGATGAGTAGCAAATGGAGAATTTTGAGCAGAGGAGTAAAATGATCTGCCTTAAGTTTATTTTCTCCCCCAATAAACTTTTCATTTTGAAATAATTTTAGATTTACTGAAGATTTGCAGAGATAGTAGTGAGAATTCCCATACGTATACATCTCACTAGTCTCCCCCATTGTTAACACCTTACATGGTTTCTTTGTCAAGGTAAATAACAACATTGGTGCATTACTATTATCCACATTCCAGACTTATTTGGATTTTATCAGTTCCTCCATTAACATCCTTTGTCTGTTCCATAATCCAGGCCATGCTTCGAATGGCTTTAGGTTGGCAGGTCCCCACAGTCTCTTCTGGTCCATGATAGTTTTCCAACTTTATTTATTTTTCATGACTGACAGTCTTGAGGAGTAGTTGCCAAATTATTCTGTATAATATCTCTCATTCTGGGTTTGTCTGATGTTTAGCTCATGATTAGATTGAAGTCACTGGTTTTTGGAAAGAATACTCAGATGTGAAGTGCCTATTCTGTCATGTCATATCAAAGGGTTTATGATATCTGCATGACCTCACTGATGATAATGACCTTGATCACTTGGTTATGGTAATATTTGCTACATTTCCCCACTTACAGTTACTATTTTTTCCTATCTATCATGCTTTGGAAGCATGATTTATGTTTTAATAGGATAATTTTGATTTCTATTTTGAGAATAGAGTAGATGCATGGAGACAGTTGGGAGGCTGATGCTGTAAACAAGGAGAGAGAGAGATGCTGCCTGCAGTGCGCTCAACTGGACTGAACCTTCACATAAATTAAAAGAAGGTGACTTTTCACTTAAGAATATCTCTGAAGAAGCAGTAATATTAACAGTATTAAATCTCAACCCTTAGGCACAAGACTTTTAAAATATACTGTTTGACAGAATTAGAAGAACACTTCTGCCCGCTGCAATAAAATGATTGTCTTGAGGAAAAACATTTGTGTGATTGAGTTGTGAGCTAAACAAGCCACTTTTTTCATGGTACACCATTGTTTTACATAAAAGAATTACTAATAGACAAACTAAGTTTATCCAGTCTTGGGTATTCAGCAGATATTGTCTTGAAAATGGATGAACTAATAAACCTTTCATGTCAAGGAACACAACTGGTGGTATCTGTTGCCAATAATAACATTTGAGCTTTTGAATGAAAATTAGAGTTTTGAAACTTGTAGCCAATACTCAAAATCTTTTTTTTAAAAATTAAGTTTGCCAAGATAGCAATGAATATGATTTTTAAAAATATTTTATAATGAAATGCGTCAACATTCGGAAGGTCTTATAAACTCAGGGAGCCAAGTTTTCCAAAGACCAATGAATGATGTTTGAAAATCATGTATGGGTCAAAGACCATTCAAAGCGTAAGATAGGTCAATGGATTTTAATGCGACAGTACAAAAAGTTTATTGGTAGGACTTCAGATTTCTCATTGCAACTAATCTTTAAGAAATTACTACTACTAGTAATTTTTTTTTGGTAAGGCATAAAAAAAAAGAATACCCATGATTATAGGAGAAGGCTACTATAATACTGTCTTTTTCCATTGACATATTCATGTGAGGTTGGATTTTTTCCCCTATGTTTCAACCAAATACCATATTGCAACCGATTGAATACAAAACCAGGTATCAGACTCTTGCTTCCTTCTATTAAGTCAGGCATGAAGGAGATTTGCAAAAGTGTAAATCAATGAAAGTGTTCTTCCTGAATAATTTTCTCTCGGAAAATACTGTTGTTTTTCACAAAAACTTGCTATAACTGTTAATGCATGCAGGGCTTACCATTGCTATTTTTGGATGAAGTAATAAATACAGATTTTTAAAATTTCTTGATTTTAATTTCTACCATAGAAACTATTGACAGATATAATCAACATAAATACAGATTCTTTGGAGTTCTCAATAATTTTTAAGGGAGTAAAGGGATCCTGAAAGTAAATGTTAGAGAATTGTTGCTTCAAAAGACGGTTCTGAGCAGATCACACCTTTTATGTAGATCTTTAGTGACTTAGGCCTAAAAGCAATGGAGAAATCCTTAAGAAAGAGAGCAACTAATGTGAATGGACAAACAATGAAATGACTACAACTCAAAAACACAAAAACAATTATCAGGCAAAATGTCTAAGTGGGAAAATTATTACAACAAATATTTACAAGCAAAGTATCACTATCTTTTATATAGGAATATATTGCTTTTGTTGTTTTTAACAGTCAGTTCTCAATTTCATAAGATATTCTCTCTCTCTCCACCCCCACCCCCCATCCCTTGGCCACATCTTGCTCACGCCTGCCCTATTCTTAGGAAAATATACTAATACTTAAGGGTGGTTGTCTTTAACTGGTGAGATTAGGATACTTTTAATGATTTTTCTTCTTCTTTTTGTAATCTGTATTTCTCAAATCTCTAGTTTTTAATGCCAGAAAAAAAGTGCTAACAATGTTTAAAAGCCAGATATTTTAAAGATCATTTTTAAACTGATGATTCATTTATATTGGTATTCTTTACTACATAAAACCAAAAATCACTTATCCTGAATCTTTAAAATTGTTTGAATAAAAGAGTGAGATTGCTTAAATTCATCAGTACGTGGTTTCCTTATGGACAGTAATAATTATAGATGTTTTTGATGCTTCCTTCAAGCACTTAGCACTTTGTCAACAGTGAAATATATGTAACTTACAGAGTCCTAGTTGTTAGTAAATTTATAAATGTCTGATTATTAGCAGTTCTGATGTAAAAAATAAATATACTTGATAAAAGAAACATGGAAAACATTAGTTTAAATAGTTTGGGGTAATGAATATAGATTTTAATTTTTCTTATCAGCCCCCTATTACTAAAATAAGTCAAGAATTGTTACTACCTGGTTGCATATGATTTGAAAGCCTGGCCCAATAATCTGAAGTGTAGAAGAATTTCAGTAGTTTGTTGTGTTCATTATGTTTGCTTTTATTTCAGTACAAGATGATAAAGAAGAAAGAATATTTTGAATTCTTAAATTTTATCTTATTTACATGTTTAACATCTTAGTATTTCCATAATTTTTAACAATTAAAATTTTAAAAGTTAAAATGAAAAAAATAAAACATTCTGTCTTCTCTGCAGTGCAGTGACATTATAACACTTTTGCTCCACAAACCCTCACATCCATCAGCAGAACTTCTGTGTAGTAGCTTAAAAATGTTGGTTAATGTATAGTTTTAATTTCTTTTATTTATCCCTGAAAAACAGTAACTAACCAAATTCAACCGAACTTAATGAAATTCAACCTCTCTCTTCCCCAAATGGTTCATGTTTTTAAAAAATGTGCCTTCAGAGGATTTGAAATGAATGGCTTGGCACTATTCTCTGATATCTTCAAGTACTCTAGTACTCATTGAGAAATTAAATGGTGAGTTTACTAATAGTATCCTCAATTTTGAATTTCTTTTACCTGCTCCAACATCCAAAAAATAGTTGAGCTTCTAGTGATCATGCCCATGAAATTGCCTTGCAAGCATTGTCTTTAGAAAGTTTTATGCTACACTCAACACCCAACAGAGTACTCTCTTGGGTGATTAAATTCACAATAATTATACTTGCTTCTTTTTATGTTATCCCATAAATGCTGCTTCCATATTTCCGTTTTTACTAGGCAGTAAGGTATCCACTTCTATTGTAGTTTCCTATAGTTATGAGCCAGAAGAAATATCTACCATTTGAATTTCTTCTCCTAATGCTGAAACGCAGCCTCAGTTTCTTCCCTTTTTTTCCCCACTGTTCTTTTATTTCTCACTTGCTTTTGGTTTCTTTTACTTGTCTGCATCATTATTCATCTCTTCTTTTGAGGAGACTGCTTCAAAATAGAGTGCCATCAGGTCAAAAGTCACAGCTTCCTTTACCTTGAGTTTGCTTTTCAGCTTCCTTAACCAAGCCCATGAGCAGATGGTCCTATTTGTTGTTGAACAAGTTAGACAACAGTACAGAAAAGAATTAATTAGGGGTGGTTCAACCCCTGATGATAATTCGCCTAAAAATAAAAATCTTGAGGCAGTTGAAGGGAAGATGTTATTTCTCCTTTTATCTTAGCGTTTGGTTTGATCAACTTATCTACTTCTGCAGAGGTGTTGAAGAGGTCTCATTTTCCTGTTTATTTCTCCCAAATGAAATACAACTTTTGGTATGCCTTTATTCAACTTTGTTCCTACATACATTTTTATTTTAATCAAAAGCTTTCTTGGAGTGAGTGAAGGCCACCTACGGAGCTAGTTTATGTCTTTAAAAGCTTTGTTTATCACCGAGAGTGATAGTCTTTCATAGAGGATTCATTTTGGTTCAATGACATATTATTGCCTTGATTGGGCTTATACATCAAAGGGAAGAATTAAAGCGTTCTGATGAAAACTTTCCACCTGACACACAGGTGGCTGAAAGTATGTGCTATCCTTTCTTGGGTCCTTTTGTCACCTTTCTTAGCTTTCTTGTTTTGAAACATGATAATAGTAGTATTTGAGTTTTCTGGGGATTTTTGTTCTATATTGCATGCTGTGAAAGGATTTTTCTAGGTTCTGCTTCTGGGCTCCCTCTGATCTTGTGATGTTAAACACACTGCTGTCTTCCCTCGGCATTACTCTCATCATTTTCTTCTCCACTTGTTCCACTTCTGTCCTGTGTATGTGGGAGGGGGCTGTATAGAAGATGTGAGAGGAAATTTAGTAGAATGGCAGAGTAGGGGGATGTCAGGGAATCACACTGCTGACAAAAAGGCCTCCACAACTTCTAAAAGAAAAAAGGATAGGCTGTACCGGTCTTTGCATTTTTTTTTTCAACATAACCACAAAAGTTAAACTTTTTCCAATGAAGCCTTTAGAAAAGAAATACTGTCACTTGTCTTTGAGTTTTGATACCATCTCAATCCTAGAGCTGTGTCCCAAATTCATGAAAATTCATGGTTTGTTTTCTAAACAGTAGAGAATGATTTACGCAACGCAAATCCCATATTTTCTAGTAAGACTGGTGTCATTTTGACCTTGAAGAACTGTGTGAATTGTTATGAAAATAAATATTTCAATAAAGCATGACATCATATCTTGATTCATTTTGCATTGTGTGTGTTTAAGGAAATATGAGAACTTCCTTCTGATAGTTTTAATACCTTGGGAAATATGTTGACTTTTGCTTTCTGTCTTGACCCAGGTCATGTTTAGAAATTCCACTTCGTATTAGAACCAGATTTAGTCAGTAAACAAAAACAAAAGAAAAGAATGTTGGGTTTTTTGGACTAGATATCACTTTTAAAATATTTTTCCTATGCCAGTCATTTTGGTGAGAAACATACACAGATGAACACAAAGGGAAGCAAAATGTTGACAAACATCTTGAAGAATAATTTAATAGGGATCAAATTTCTTGCACACAGGATCTTTCTAGTATCACTTTCTGCTATTCAGGGCTTCAGTTTAATCTTTCTTTGATATTATTTTCTGAAATGATTGGCTGGAACTATATAATTAAAACAATATGCATGTGCTAGCATAGATTTGATTATTCTAGACGTTAGGACTAAATTTAATACTAACCACGATAAGCTTTGATGGTTAAAGAAGAAAATAAAATCATTTTTAGGGAGTACTTCATACTTTATCATCATCAGAAGTATTTTACATTCATGAAAGAGCTTAGCATAGTTTGGGGCACATAGGAGGAGACAGAAATAGATACAGACATAATTTTGTTGAATGAATACATGAAGATACACACCAAGTGAATTAAAGAGCTAACAAGTCTTCAGAAATTTTCATTCTAAGAGAATCAATGCTTAAAAATAAACATGTGGTGGACAACTAAGACAACTGGAAAATGTAAGTGAGCAAATCATAAACTGACAAAAATAACTCTTTTTTTCAGTTCCCTAGCAAAACATAAGCACATTTGTAATAGCAGGAATGTTGCTAAAATCTCAACTTTAGCTCCAAGCTCCTTCATTCAGTAATGCACACAGTGTGATGGATTTACATTTTAGAACTTCTGAGGGCAATTACAATTGCTCTTATTAACATATTCCAATATAATGAAAACCATTTGCTGTAATTAACACATTGTTTTATTCTCTCTCTGTGTGTCAGTCTCTCTCTACTTTCTATCTCCAAGTCCTGGCATATTATAATTGGTTCAAACAAAAGCCTTCTTTAGATTCATTTGTTGTTCATTCATTCATCCATTCATTTTCATTCAGTCAGTCAGTTTCTTTTATCCATATCCCCCAATCCTCAGTGCCTCATTTAATCATCTTAATTATAAATATAAATATGTAAACATATATATAAAATATGTGTACACACACTTCATATGTCTTGAGTGTTTTTTCACATATAGTTTTTAATTATAAGTGATTATATCTAATTATTGCACATTGAATTATTTGTACTTTCCACTCAGATCAAGTTTTTAGAGTCCAATCATGCTGCTTATACATATCTCATCCATTGCTCCTGTATCCCTTCCTGCTCTCAAACTGTCAGTTATATAATAATGGGTAAATTACTTAAATTAAGGCTCAATTTCTTCATTTATAAAATGGGAGATGATATGTGTACCTCATAACTTAATTAAAATTAAACACAATTAATAATTCATTTCCTCTGTTGCACTAGCCACATTTTACCTGCCCAGTCATGTATGTCTAGTTATTACTATATTGGACAGTCCAGATATAGGACTTTCCCATCATTGCAGAAAGTACCATTGAGAACAACGTTTTCGAAAACTCATTCGAGTGGCAGGCATGGAGGATGCACTGGAAGGGAACAAGACTAGAGTCTAGAAGAACACCTTGGGAGTCCAGACAAAGGCCTCTATGAAACAGAGCAGTAAAGATAGAGAAGATGGGATATATATGAAAGACATTCTTTGTAACTAATTATTTGAAAATACATTTATATACATATTTTTTCCTGAAATTCTCCTTAAAAAATTAATAGAACTTTAATTATACTGCCAGTAGGACTTTTAAAAAGCTTTCAATAGATATTACCAGCTTGCTTTATAGGAAAGTTGTACCCATTTGACATCCCCCCCTCCCCAATACACATTGACAATGAATGTCATCACTGAAAACAACTTTTGATTATGGAAACAGGGAATCTCATTTTAAAAAACTTGCTTTTCCTGGTTTCTGTCTTTCAAAATGTCTTTTTGATATGCCATAATATTAATTTTCATACAATTGCTCTAACAATATTTGTACATTTAATGATTCTTCTTCTTTAGATGACAGTGTATATATTATAGACAATTGATGTAGGAAAGAGAAGCAACAATTTATACAAGAGATACTCTGAAGGAGTCATTAACACCTTTCAAGGATTGCCTTAGATATATGGGATCAAACGCTATGAATCAGAGAGGCTTCTGATTTTAATCCGGAATAACTGACAGATTTGTGGACTCACGATTAAGACCATTAAGTTGGGTGGTGACGCAATAAGTTTTGAAACACTGATTTGGGGAAATAGACACATAACCAAGTGGAAACTAGCAGGGCTGGAGGCAAGGAATTATAGCTCAGCTTAGAGGTAAGGATCAGCAAAACAGCATTGGCGTCAGAGGAGGAAAAAGTACTTGAATTAAGACAATGGATGAACTTTCTGAAGGAGGTGTTTAAAGAGAGAGGAGTAAAATCTTCTGGTTTGGTCAATTCCTTTCCTCCCTTTCAAAATCCACACTGTTTTATATGCACTTGGAAACAAGTCAACGGGGGAAGCACGTATAGCTAACATACAACACAACCCTCTCCTTTCCGAGGTGAGCAGCCCAGAGCACATCTTTATGAAAGTGATGCTGCTCTTTTTTTCTATAACTCCATAGCCTCCAAGCAGCTTACCTTGCCCCACCCCCAGTCTATTCTCAACATGGAAGTTCTAACACCTCTGAGCCAATCATGGCTTTCCTCTGCCTAAAACCCAGAGTGAAAGCCAAAGTGTTTTCCAAGATGTCCCTCAGGCTCAACTTGATTACATGGTCTATGCACACCTACTTGCTCTCTGACCTCATTAGTTGCTTACAATCCCCACCCATTTTTGCTTTTCCAGCCACTAGGCTTCTTCCTGTCCTACAGTGTGTCACACACTCACATCTCAGGACTTTGGCTCTAGCTTTTCCTTCTGCCTGGAATGCATCTCTCCCCTTATCACTTGGCTAATGCTCTCAGATTTTAAGTCTTTGCTTACATTTCAACCCTGACTATTCTGTCTCTATCCTCTTTGAGTAAAACTGAAACTTCAGAACCATACTTTATTTCTTTGTATTATTGCATATTCTCTTCTCACATACAGTCTAATATACGATGTTTATTTTCTGTTTTTCTTTCTCCAGAACGTAAGCCCCACCAAGGCATCTGAAGGATCCGAGCACAGTCTGGCCCATAGTAAAGGTTCAATAAATATTTGCTGAATTGTTTCTTTCCTCTACACTGAATAACTTCTGTTCTTCCTACTCTTCTTGTTAAGTAACTTGGCCATTTTTACCAGAACTCAGAACCATGTTCTTAAGAATTCTATTTTTAACCTTGTTTTTCTCAAAGTAACCTTACTGAGGTAGTCATCTTGGTGCTAGATTTTAGCATTTGCATTTTATATAATCCTCTGGCCTGCTTGTCTAAACGACATGTGTCAGGAAAATGGTGCTTACCAGCCACTCACACCTGTCTTGTTAATGTTTGATGACTTGGCTTATTTTGTCTGGTTCACTTCATAATTTCTTGAAAAATCTGGCAGAGCCTTTCCCCATGATGTGAAAGCATTTTCTATGGGTTTGCTGATGGTGTGACTATTTCCCTCTGGTGTTATAGCGTTCGAGTGGCTTAAAATAAAAGACCAAATTATTTCTCTACCTTGCAGTCTTTATTGCTGCACTTCATCAACTCAATCCTACTAAATCATTAATTTATTTTACTGACATGCCTGCATAGGCATGGTGAAAAGGCATCTGCAAAAATGCCACAAAATAAAGTGTCGTCTTTATTGCATCCCTGGCATTTGTATAGAACAGAAGACTTCTCTTGCAAATTCTCTTCAATTTTCCTATAAAACAAAAGCCTGTCTCCCTAAATTTGAAAAAGGTAACAAAATCATTTCAATTAAAAAATTTTTTTAAAAAGTATTTTAGAAAGGCCTTAATTTAGTATCATGTTTTCAGGCACTTTCACACCATCAGTGGATGAAGAAAGGCTCAAGAACAATTCTGACTCATCTTTTCTTCTTGGATCCAGGCCACCATCTCCTCATCTTTCTAGAAATTCAGTATGGTACTTTTACTTGATCTCTTGTTACACCCATCCTCCTGAAAGTATCAACTCCATATTGAATTTTGAACTTTAGCATGCAAAAGAAAACTAAAAAAACTATTTGTCTAATTCTTGCATCATCTGAAATAAAGAGACTGAATTACAAAACATTGAGTTCCTAGTCTGGTGCTTTTTCTATACTATTTCACTTTCCTTTCATATATATTTTTACCTTGAAGACCTACAGTAAGGGGTAAAAGTCTGGCTCAAATTTTTGCTGTCAGGTAGACAAAATATTATTTCCTTCAGTTTACAGATAAGGCAACTGAAATCCAGAGACTTTATGAAACTCTCCCAATGTTACAGTTAAAGTGTTGCTGGAATTCATGCTGCTCAATTCTTCAAGCCCTCCAATTTATGACGACATAAACAAAACTACTTAACATCAAGCATAATTGCAACTCATCTCAATTAATCTTCTACTCAAATGAATTGTTATTTTGTTTATAAATATTTACAGAATTTTTGGCACTGGTGATAGCCTGAGGTTTGTATTTCATATTTTGGAGGAATACCTATTCTTCAAAGTATCGGCACTGTAATTTTTGGTTGCTCATGAAATATTTATTAATGCTAATGCCAATAAAAATAATGCCATGGTGATTATGCTCTTCAGTCATTAATGCCCTGAAAGAAGTAATTTGCAAATTGGTATACTGTCACTCAAAGTATTAATTTACCACATGTGGGTAACAAATTACTTCTGGAATCAGGCTAGGCACAATTGTCAAGGCTCTCTGAATGTGAATGCTACAGGGGAGAGAGATTTCAATCAGTTGCCAAATCTTGTAGATCTCTTTCCACAATGTGTGTCACATACATTCCCTATTTTCTCCATTATATTTCGACTGTTACCACCTCAGTTCAGGTGGTTCTTACTGCATTAGTAATAGGTCACTATGCTGTCATTGTCATTTGACATCTACCCCAAACTATCCTATATAGCTGCCAGATCAGGCTTCTCAAATGAGATACAAAGTATTAGCTATAAAATAAGCTACAAGAATATATTGTACAACACTGGGAATATAGCAAATGTTTTATAATAGCTATAAATGGAGTATAATCTTTAACAATTGTGAATCATTATAGTGTACATCTGTAACTTTTATAATATTATATCCAACTATGCTTCAATTAAAAAAAAAAAAACATGGCTTTGCTTCTTGACTGGCTCCTGAATGAAATTTAAACTCTGGCTCTGCCTTTTCACACCTGCATGTGCACACACACACACACACACACAGAAGGGTCATGAACACACACACACACACACACCTTAATCTTAATGCACTTTGGAATCTTCTAGAGAACTTCAAACATACTGACTGAGTAATTGAGAAGTGTGTTCTGAGCATTGGGGTTTTATAAATCTCCCCTGGTGATTCTAATGTGTACTCAGGGCTGAGAACCACTTTAAAAACAACATATTAAGAGAGATAACTTGTTGTAGAAGGGAAAATAATACCTCCTAAGAGCCAGGAGACTAGTGCTCAATTCTGGATTTTGCCATTGAACGAAAGATATCTAATATATCAAATAATTCCACTAAATCTCACTTCCTCCTCTATAAATGCAACATAAAGGAATTGGACCAAGTTAATTTAATGTTAACATAGCACTTATTATATGCTCAGCTCTGTATTTGAAGCTGAAAAGTTAACATTCAACAAGAAAAAACGTCTCTGCTCTAATCAATTTTACAAAGTATGAGATACAGTGAATATGTTAAGAAATAAAGTAATTACAAATTACTATAAAAACTATGAAGGAAATAATTTATGATGAGAAAAACTTAGGGTGGGGATGAACATTACAGCAAAAATATTCAGAAGTCATGATTCTCACTTTTTGATGACATTGGTCTCAATTTTATAAAAATCAACAAGGTAGACTACATCAATAGAGGGAAACAATAGATTCCAAAAGCATTTCATATTTAATGTGCAGCATCTCAGTGGACTGAAAATTCTTATTTGGCAGCATTAAGAGATTCTGCTTCATTGCTTGCCTCACTTTATACACCCATGGTTTGATAAAATAAATATAATCTATCCTTTTGGACTCTAAAAGTAACAAAAAAGTTAGATTAGGATGATTGAACTCAAAATAAACAATTGTCCTGATTGTACAATAAAGCTCTAATACAAATATCCAATTCTTTACTGGGGATTGAGAAAAACTGAGTCTCTTGTTCCTGAAGCACAGTCTCTGAGCAAAAATGGAATTCTCTGCCTTATAAATTGTCCAGATACTGGTAATCCTCAGTTGTTTGCCCACACTGACAGTACTGAGATGCCACTTTCTTTTCCTGGGGCCATCTTTCTCAGATTGCCTACAGTGGGAATTCTAAGGACCCACTCAGGGCTGAGAGAGGCAATAGTGAGGACAGTTTCTAGTGTTAGAAAGTCTCATGCTTTATAAGCTATTCAAGAAGTAGACAATCTGGATCCTTGTTAACAAGTCCAAATGGAATAAGTCAAGAAGTGTGAGCCAAGATTCCAAGCCAAGGGAGTCTGGAACCATGAGCTGGCTGCCATCTGGAAGAATCCCACAAGTCAAGGAGCAAGTAGATTATTGAGGCTGAAGATGCAGATGCATCTGAAAGTCTAAGGAAAGGCCGAGACAGTGAATAATTCTACTTTCTATTCAAGAAGATTTATGCAATTTTGCTATGGTAGTCCAATCCCCTTTAAGTACCAACTTTTTTTGATGCTATTCTTAAGGAGGTTTGATTTCTCCAATGCCCTTGAAAAAGTCTCTCTGGTTATTTCTTTATGACCTTGTAAATGGCTGCTCCATCTCTTTAGCCATCATCACTGTTGTCACCATCATCATCAAACTACAGCTAGCATTTACAGAAGACTTGTCACCTGTCTAGCACTGGGCTAAGATCTTAACCCTTTGGCCTCTGCTCTGCTTCTAATCTGAAAGCTAAACCTGAACTAGGATTTTTAAAAGGCTTTTTACAGCCAATTGCTTTTGGCAGAGAGAGCAGGTGCATTCTCTGATGCATTCTCTCTGTAGATTTTTGGAAGACTAACAGCGTCCCTGCTCTCAGGGTTTTGCCTGAAGAATTTCATGTCTGTGATTATGCTGCATGCCTTATGAGGGTTACACAGTCAAAACGCTGTCAAGCATTATGCGCAAGAAAACAGTAAGCTTAGGCTGATTGGTTCTGCTACCCTGAAGCCAGATAGCAGGGTCAGGGATGGGTGCTGAGAGAATAATGCAGCAGAGTTCTGGGATCTGAGGTCTGAGAAATCAGGAGAGGACAGTACTTCACAGTAATTGTTCTGAGAGTCCCACAGAGCAAGCGTGGCCTTCTGACTTGGTGCAGGAAGTGCCTCAGGATTTACTGCATTCTCATTACTCTTACCTATTGTTTTTTGTGGGTCACTGTGTCTGGCTAGAGAAGATCTGAACTACTTGGGGAATCAGGCACCAAATTCCTGATGCTCACATGTCTACCGCCTTCCTCCACAGACTGAGGAGTAGCCCAAGTCACACAAATCCTAACACCTTATTTGCTTTGTGATTTGGCATGTGAATGCCCTTTCAAGTTCACAGGCTCCATTGCTTTAAATATATTTAAACATTATACATAATATCCAGATGTTATATATAATAACCATATAGGGGCCCAAAACATTAGACAAACGTAGAGGATATGTGTGGGTGGCCTCACAAAAAAAAAGAAATGCAAAAGAGCATTTCTCTAGGGCAGACACTGTCACACAGACTTTAGATATATTAACTCATTCAATCTCAAGAAGCTTATGAAGTAGGTTCTATCAATATTCCAATTTTACAGATGTGGAAACCGAGACAGAGAGAGATAAGGCAACAACCCAAGGTCACAGAGCTACTTAGGGCAGAAGCAGAACTTGGACATAGCAAAGAAATTTGGCTCTATCAGCAGTGTTCATAACCACTGCAATCTGCAGAAAGTTTTATCTGAATATAATTTATAAATTTCACCCCGTGTTTATGTAGAGTGTTTCATAAGGTGCATGAGGTGAGGTCTTCCACAGCCTGCTACTTAGACACAAGATTAATGTGTTGAAGCAACATCAGGGTCAACTATCATGCTGTTTCGTAAATTAACCTTGGTTGTGCTCTAGTCAGGCTGCATTGGGAAATGAAAGGTTTTTCATCTTGGGTCTTCCTCATTTACTCACAGGCAATGCCATATGTGTCCCAAGTGGCTTACTTCTTGACTGTAATATCTAACAAACATTGCCATAAGATTACATTTATTTTATTCAGAAGATTGAAATGTGGTTATGTAGTCTTGTGGGGTACAAGATCTGGTGATATTTGGGAGCTTAATTTAAAGAAAATGCTCAAAAATATTCAGTGAGAAATATATCAAGGTTCTTTAGAAAGCATATGCCTGTAAGACCTTTTGTGCTATTATTTCCGTGAAATGATAGGTTGTCTTAGACACAAAGGGCATCGTTGTTGTTAAATTAAATGCCTCAGTAAAATAATTATGAACTGCTTCACTCCTTTGTGTCTCACTCTAGCCAAGGGTGGCTACTCTTAATATTAAACAATTTATTATTTTCTAAGGAGTAGCAAGGGAGCAGTTAGCACATATAAGTTAAAGAAATGCCATCACAAACACAGGGGCAGACAGAGACGTATGTAACTCTAGTTTATAAATTGGACATTAACTAGCTTAATGCATGTCGATATAAATAATTTGCATTAGACTCGTGGTGGTTTCTCCTTACTTCAATGAAGAAACTTTATATAGGTTTATTACATCCATTAGTCTCATTTTGTGACCTATCTCATACTGTGCCAAAATGACCCTCAATTCGTGATTATAAATATTACCTATAGAGTGGTTCCAAAATGACTCCATTAGGATGCCACTTTCCTAGGCATGTTTCACAGGGAACTGATATTCTTCTGCTTGAATATGATGAAACATCTCTACATTGTTAGTATTGTGCCATATGACAACTGAAAATTGTTAAGCCAGGAGAAGCTGAGTTGGAGTCAATAAGATGCTCAGATTTATGTAGGACTGAAATCATTCTGTAAAGCTACTTTTGATTAATTTTCATGTTTTGCCCAATTGCTTTTACCTTAACTCAAAAATTAATACACCACCAGAAAACTACTGGAGCTAATCAATGAATTTGGTAAAATAGCAAGATACAAAATTAATGCACAGAAATCCCTTGCATTCCTATACACTAACAATGAAAAATCAAAAAGAGAAATTAAGGAAATACTCCCATTTACCACTGCAACAAAAAGAATAAAATACCTAGGCATAAACCTACCTAAGGAGGCAAAAGACCTGTATGCAGAAAGCTATAAGACACTGATGAAGGAAATCGAAGATGATACAAACAGATGGAGAGATATACCTTGTGCTTGGATTGAAAAATCAACATTGTGAAAATGACTATACTACCCAAAGCAATCTACAGATTCAAAACCCTATGAAATTATCAGTGGCATTTTTCATAGAACTAGAACAAAAAATTTTACTATTTGTATGGAAACACAAAAGACCCTGAATAGCCAAAACAATCTTGAGAAAGAAAAATGAACCTGGAGGAATCAGGCTCCCTGACTTCAGACTATACTACAAAACTACAGTGATCAAGACAGTATGATACTGGCACAAAAACAGAAATGTAGATCAATGGAACAGGAGAGAAAGCCCAGAGATAAATCCAGACACATACGATCACCTTATCTTTGACAAAGGAGGCAAGCATATACAATGGAGAAAAGACAGCCTCTTCAATAAGTGGTGCTGGGAAAACTGGAAAGCTAGGTGAAAAAAAAATGAAATTAGAACACTTCCTAACACCATGCACAAAAATAAATTCAAAATGGATTAAAGATGTAAGGCCAGACAATATATAAAACTCTTAGGGGAAAACATAGGCAGAATACTCTGTGACATAAATCACAGCAAGATCTTTTTTGACCCACCTATTAGAGTAATGGAAATAAAAACAAAAATAAACAAATGGGACTTAATGAAACAAAAGCTTTTACACAGCAAATGAAACCACAGACAAGATGAAAAGGTAACCCTCAGAATGGGCGAAAATATTTGCAAATGAAGTAACTGACAAAGGATTAATCTCTAAAATATACAAACATCTCATGCAGCTCAATATCAGAAAAGCAAACAACCCAATCCAAAAATAGGAAGACCTAAATAGACATTTCTCCAAAGAAGACATACAGATGGCCAACAAACAGGAAAAGATGCTCAATATCACTAATCATTAGAAAAATGCAAATCAAAACCACAATGAGGTATCACCTCACACCAGTCAGAATGGCCATCATCAAAAAAATCTAGAAACAAATGCTGGAGAGGGTGTGGAGAAAAGGGAAGCCTCCTGCACTGTTGGTGGGAATGTAAATTGATACAGCCTTTATGGAGAATACTATGGAGATTCCTTAAAAAACTAAAAATAGAACTACCATATGATCTAGCAATCCCACTACTGGGCATATACCCTGAGAAAACCATAATTCAAAAAGATACACGAACCACAATGTTCATTGCAGCACTATTTACAATAGCCAGGACTTGGAAGCAACCTAAATGTCCACCGACAGATGAATGGATAAAGAGGATGTGGCACATATATACAATGAAATATTACTCAGCCATAAAAAAGAATGAAATTGAGTTATCTGTAATGAGGTGGATGGACCTAGAGTTTATCATACTGAGTGAAGTAAGTCGGAAAGAGAAAAACAAATATCATATGCTAACGCATATATATGGAATCTAGATGAATGGTACTGATGGACCTAGTGGCAGGACAGGAATAAAGACATAGACATAGAGGACAGAGTTGAGGACACGGGGGGTTGGGGGGGGGGGATGGAGAGAATGGGACGTAGTAAGAGAGTAGCATTGACATATATACACACTACCAAATGTAAAATAGGCTAGTGGGAAGCTGCTGCATACCACAGGGAGATCGGCTTGGTGCTTTATGACAACCTAGATGGCAGGTTAGGGAGGGTGGGAGGGAGGCTCAAGAGGGAGGGGATATGGGGATTATGTATACATACAGCTGCTTCACTTTGGTGTACAGCAGAAACTAACACAACATTGTAAAGCAATTATACTCTAATAAAGATGTATTTTAAAAAGTGATCCCTAAGCACAAAGGAAAAACAATATCACATAAGTAAATAAGAAACTTACAGCATTCAAGTCAAGAAGTTAAACACCAACAAATTAAAACTAAAGAAACAGGTGAAAAAGATTGTTCAAGGTAAAAATTCATCACCAAGGGGGGAGAGGGGGTTGGGGTGGGATGAATTGAGAGACTGGGATTGCCATATATACATTACTAATAAGAAAAAAAAATCAAATTGTACATTTTAAATATATGCAGTTTATTGTATGTCAATTATATCTCAATAGAAGTTCTTAAAAAATTAAAAAGTAAGATTTTTCACAAACAAAAGGTAGAAATTCATGATAAGTTTTTCAAGTAAATGCAAGCACTTATTCTCTGAAAAACCAGTAACACAGACAAACCAGCCAGCCAGGTTATCGAGAAGTAAACACAGAGAGAGACAATATTATAGTGACTATTTGTAATTAACCTCCTTAACACCGCCCCCTAGCATTAGCTCTGATTTTCACTTACTGAGATACCTTCCCCCACCACCAGTGCAACAGCTACTACCCAAGCCTAAAGAAGGAGCGGATAACTTAGATCCAAGCTGGTCAGCGTTGCCTATAGTAACTTGGATTCTGTACAGCTACATGACCAATGTTAGCCCTGAGAGAAGCACTCAGGATATTTTCTGGAGAAAAAGTTCTTGCTGTTGTATGTTTATTTGAAGCTGGAAATATGAGGGTGAGTCAAAAATTATCAGTACTCCGGTTACATTAAAACTTCTATAAATTCTACAGCCAGAGTGCGGAAAATTTTTGACTCACCATCCTATCTGTTCTTGGGAGATGCCGGTTGCCATATTGTAACATAAGAAAGAGCCTATGTGAGTCTAGTCAAAACAGAGGCAGTGGATACAAAAGGATAAAAAATTTTTTTTTTTGGTAACATATTTTGAGCCTCAGTATTCAGTGATGCCTGAAGTGAGATCTAACTGAATTTTTAGCAATGAAAATCAATGAATTGCCACTTTTGCTTAAGCCAGTTTGAGCCAGGTTTTCTGTCACTTGAAACAAAAAGCATTCTACATTAAATATATACCAAATTAGGCAAAGATACTAAATCAGAACTGAGATGGAAAAGAAAACCAGAGCCTTGGAAGACATTATGCAAATTAAAAAAGTGAATGTCATGCATCAAAGTTTGAAAATATCAGTAAAATTATTGTTTGCCTAGAAAATATATAATTTACCAAGATAAACTCAAGAAGGAATAAAAAAATTAATTAGACCAACAACCAAAATAATAATTAAAAAAACACAATAGAAAATGGATGAAGAGTACAAACAGGAAATTCAAAAAAGAACACAATTAGTAATTAAGTGAAATCAGTAATAACTAAAATCTAAGTGGAAACCATGAAAGTTAATATTTTTATTATTTTATATAAAAAAAGATATATTTGGTGCCAAAGAAAAAGAATGCCCCTCTTCAGTGCTTGTTTGATTATCTAGCTATAAGCCCTCTCATTCAGTGTGGAGCATAAATTGATGTCACTTTTCTAAAGGACAACTGAGAAAATTGGATCAAGCCCTGAAGAAACACATAGTCCTTTGAAACTATCCCCCCAAAATATTCAGAGGCACACATAAAGATTACAGAGAGAAGGATGCATATCACGAGGCTTGTTACATTTATGATGAATTATTAGCAGTCTAATGCTCTAAAGTAGAGGATTGGTTAAGTAAATCATTTTACATTAAAAAAGATGCAACTTTATGAATCAAGTTGCTGATACAGAAGAATATGTACTAGCAAGGGAAAACTGTCTTAACACTTCTGTCATTAAAATCTGGAAAAACATAAATCAAAATACAAATAGGTTTTCTAAAAGGAGAATATAATAGAATTAATAAACATTTAATTTTCCATGTTTTCTTCTGTTTTCTATACCTTTATTGACTATGCTTTTTAAAAAAAAAAAAAGAAAACAGGTTAAAACTTAAGGTTCAAAGTTTTGGCTTGCTTTTTTATCTTACAGAGTTTAAAAATAATATATAACTGGAGCACCTCTTTGTAAAATAAAAATATATATATATATATATTTCATCTAACAATGAAGTACTCCAAATTGTGTGCATCTAGTCTGTCAGCATCCGGGGAAGAAAATCTCTGAAACTGATATTGTTGTTGAGTATTAAGACCACCCTCAGGTGACTCCCACTGGTTCCAGGTTTATAAACTGAGAAGGGCTGAGACCAAAAAAAAAAAAAAAAAAAAAAAAAAAGACCATCCCTCCAAAGTATCAATTTATCCCTGAAAGATGGAGAACTCTAAAAATGAAAACTGGCTGTAAATATTTACTGTTCCAGGTGAACATCTGCTTTACCTTCCCCCCAGCCCTCATTCTTTTTCCCCCTCCTATTTCTTTGCAAACAAAACAAAACAAAAAATAAGCTTCATGTTACATTTTTTTCTCTTTCTAAGTGAACAAATGTTATTGACTTTCATAGTGATCTTAACCAAGAAGAACTCAACATGGATTGGATTTCCTGGAGAGCCTGAGAAGACTTTCATCATTCTGTGACTCATCTTTTATCCTGCCTTTAACTGTGAAGCTTTTTTCTTATGTTTATTTCTTATTGCTGCTGTTGATATTGTTGAGAGATATTGAGGGAATTCATCTAAGTAAGCTGCAGCCATACTCTCACTCATCCTTTTTTATTCTCTACTCTGTACCTATCCTCATTCTTAAGGCACTAACTCTTTTTCTTTTTTTTTTTTTATTGGCACTAACTCTTTGGTTATGACAGTTTCACATCCCATCTGCTGACAAATATTTTCCTTTGATCTTTAATCTTTACTTAGGAAATTATTAGCTGATATGGTTTCCTACCCTGAGCCTGAAGCAAATTGCAGGAGGAAAAAACAAAACAGAACAATTAAGCATTAGAATCCCTCAGAAAAGGTACTTTTGATATCATGAGTTCAATTCAATAATTATTAATACCTATTATGTTAGGAGCACTAACATGCACATTTCCTGAGGGCAAAGACTTTGTCATTATTAATGCCGTGATATTCATCAAAAATACCACAAGTATGATATAGCCCAGAGTGAGAACTCAATACACCTCTGTGCATATACGTCTGACTGAATGAGTGACACTGTCCCTGCCCTTATGGGCTCCACACCACTGTTACCAGCCTTTTTACTGCCTACTCATAGTTCATACACGCAACACCCCTGCCTCCTTCTTTGTTTTTTGTGGGAGAAATACACAAATATTTTCAATATCCTGTTGTATTACATTTCAGAAATAAATAGGGTGCTTTGGGAGCCCAGAAGAGGGGCACTCAAGCTAGTCAGGTAGTCCTGATAAGGCTTCTTGGAAGAAAATACTTGAGCTGAATCCTAAAAGTGGTAGAGGAGTTCGTTAGTAAGAAAAGTAAGCCCGGAAGACAAAAACAAATACAGTATGCTAATTCATATAAACGGAATCTAAAAAAATGTACTGATGAACCCAGTGACAGGGCAAGAATAAAGATGCAGATGTAGAGAACGGACTTGAGGACACGGGGTGGGGGGTGAAGGGGAAGCTGGGAGGAAGTGAGAGACCAGCCCCGACATATATGCACTACCAAATGTAAAATAGATAGCTAGTGGGAAGCTACTGCATAACACAGGGAGATCAAAACTCGAGGATGGGTGAGGACTTAGAGGGGTGGGATAGGGAGGGTGGCAGGCGGCCTCGGGAGGGAGGGGATATGGGGATGTATGGATAAATAGAGCTGATTCACTTTGTTGTGCAGCAAAAACTAGCACAACAGTGTAAAGCAATTATATTCCAATAAAGAGCTTAAAAGAAAGAATGAAAGAACGAAAGAACGAAAGAAAAGAGAAAAGAAAAAAGACAAGACATGACTGGCGCTGGTATGCAGACCCCACACCCACAGGAGGTGGGTAGGTCATGGAGCTGGCCAAGGGCAAGTCCGGCTACCTAATTTGTAAAGCCCAGGGCAACGGCATGGGCTGCATACCCACAAAGCTGCCCTGGCAGAGAGGGAGGCATGCAAGTTCTCCCCCACACACAGCTTGAGAGGTGGGGGCCAAGGCAGAACCCAGCTGTATCTGAAAGGACAGCATAGTCCAGTCTGAGGGTCAGCAGGCTCCATGCTGCCAGAACTTAAGCTTCTCCAAGAGAAGCTGGAAACTGAATGGTTAAAGTTTAACTCTTGCAATTTGAAAACATTTAGCTCAGTTAAAAACAAGTTAAGACACACTGTGCAAGACAGAACAGCAACGCTGCAGGCCCCATCTGGCAGGCCACTGCTTTGCTCCTCTAATCCCAGAGCATTCTTCAAGCCAAAAGTTGTTGATAAATCCTAATGAATGGAAAACACTGTCTAAGAGAATCCTTTTGAGGTCTATTTTGAGTAATTGCTAGAGTTTGTAAATAATAACGGTTTAGTACAATATTGAGAATGTACTTGCATGTTATGAATGCTCAACAATGTTCATAATACTTAAAAAGATGCTTCCTTTCTTACACATTAGTCCAAATGACCTTAAAGAGGGATGATGCCACCCAGAGTCACCTATGAAACTTTAAAAATATAGATATCAGAGACTCCCCTTAAGTCTATTGAATCAGAATATGCAGGAATGTAGACCTGCAATCTGTGCTTAGGAAAGATTCACACACATAGCTGAGAACTAAATACTATATCAGTCTTTGGGATGTTTCGGTTGTATTTTGCCACTAAAATCACTGAGAAGTGTAAACATTTCTATCAAGTTTCTAAGTAATGTGGTAATATCGACTACTTTGTAGTTAGTAAAAGTTTCACATATATTAAAGAAATAATACAAATATAAGGATTATGACTAGAATATTACCTTTAGAAATAGAATGGGACAACTTATTGACAAATATTAATACACACTACACATATAAATAATGCATTACATAATCATTAAATTTTATCCATTGAAATTTATCACATTTGTGATTTCAAGCAGAGAAAGAGTAAGAGTCACTTAAAATATTGATATCCCCCCTCCACTAAGATCCCACTTAATAGGTGTAAGTATAGCTGGTAAGTTATAGATTCCTGCCTAGCTATAAACAATGCTTATTTTTGTCAATATAAGTTCCCAAATATGCATAAATTACTGGAAAATAAATTTAAATATTCTAGATCCAGTGCAATGCTGGAAATAATTTTCTTAATAATAAATAGTTGGCCTGTTAATTTTTAAAAGGCTTTGAGGAAGTAATTCTTCTAGAAATCCTTTGGAACATTCTGGAGAAAATTATAATCATATAACAATGAGTGCATTTTAAACAAATGGCATTGTTCATGTATGATTACCAAGTTAGAGCAACTTTTAAAGAACCACCTTTCTCTTAAATGTTTTGCAACTTTGGTTACCATAACAACGCAATATTTGTCCGTTACTCCTGAAGAGAAAAATTGGTGTATTTTTTTTTTCTTATCCCTGAAGCAGCTTAAAAAATGATAGGTGAAATGTCACATTTAATACTATCAAATTCGGTTCAATGTAGAGAGACACTTGGGGAAAAATTATCCATAGAGTTTCATTAATCATGTTAATTTCCTCTTTTCTTCTTTGGGTACTTTAACATGTTTTGTAAATATTGCATCATATTTTAAAGTTGTAAAATTTTTCTTACTAGTATCTGTATTTTTAACAATATAATCTTTAATCCAAGTAATTACCATGCTAAATTATATTTAGGAAATTTTATGTATATAAATGCAGTTGACCCTTAAACAACACAGGTTTGAACTGTGCCCAACCACTTATATGTGGATATTTTTCCAATAAATACACACTACAGTACTACACAATCACGGTCGGTTGAATCTGCAGATACTAAACCACAGATACGTAGGGCCTACTGTAAAGTTACATGCGGATTTTCAACTGTCCAAAGGGTCAGTGCTCCTAACTCCTGCATTGGTCAAGGGTCAACTCTATACTTGTTTGCTTCAAATGAGGTAAACCATCAAAAAGCTGAGACCCAAATGTCTCTCCCATACAGAGCCAATGTTTCTCCATAGCCAAGTCACTTTAGATTGCTTATGAAGAGAAAGTTGTAGGTTAAATAGCTAAGAACTTAAAGACCAAAAGATCATTAAAAATTAGGTTTAGTGTTGTGGAAATTTAACAAAAAAGCTAAAATTAAATAAGTAAAGACAAAAGAAATATTGAAATAAATAAAAACCCTGACTGAAACCCATGTCCCTGCTTTGGAAGACCCCCCTCACAGTCCCTGTTGAAAAGGGGAATCCTAGTGAGCAGGTAGGCACTGCGTGATCCTGATCTAAGGGAGTAGGTTTGAATATTCCCACTATCCATATTCAAATTCTCTAAAATGAATCAATTTCCTTGATGCCAATACTACAAAGAAAGCGTTTCATGTTTGTTTTTGTGGGACAATTACCACTGCTGAATGGTGAAGAAGAGTAAGGTACAGTGGCCACTCTGAGTCAGTATTCCCCTCCCAGACCTGCATACCACTGAGATCTCCCAGGAAGGGAACTAGGCTTCCAAACCACCATCCCCTGACTCAAAGAAAAAAACCAACAAATAAAAAACACCCGTAAGTTATTTTGACTCTTCTCCTCCTTACACCTCTGACATATAATTCTTCTACAAGTCTTGCCAAATATATGTCAAATTGTTCCATTTCTTCCAATTTCTGCCACCATCATCCTTTTCCAAGCCACACCATCTCTTTTAGACAATGGCAGTAACTTCCTAATTGACCTTTCTGCATTCATTCTTGTTCCACCATTATCTCCATAGCCATCAGAATAATCTACTTAAATCAAATCAGATCATGTTATTCCCCAGCTTGGCTTTAAACTCTTCAATGATTTCTCATTACTTTTCAAGTAAAATACAAAAGCTTTAGGATCAGCATCACCAAGAGAGAAGGCAAGGATACACCTGATTCTTTCACCACCATGAGAGACATGCTGGGCCAAGGAGTAATACCAAATATGTAATTTGGGTCTATATTAGAGTGGAGAAAATTGTCCCCTCATTTCTCTCCCTTTTAATAAGTCAGGCATTAGAGCAACCTTATTAATGAAGGACAGCAGACTGTCTAGACACAAGAGTGTCTCGATTTGAAGGGCTAATGTTATAAAAATGGGAATTGTCTATGAACTTCAGATGACAGCACATGAAGACCCTGGGGCTCAGGTGGAGAAGACTGATTTTTTGTAAAGCTGAGCTCAGAGGCAGATCCTCCACTGGAAGAAAGGGCTCGTCCTGATGAGGAAAGTGAAACTTCCATGCTTGTAATTGCTTACTCTCCTCTATCTTGCAAAGGCCTGCTCGCCACTCAGTTAAACAGTAAAATGAATTACTAAGAGTGATCAGATAAGGGAAGACTGTCTTGCTCTCAGGCACCCCCCGCCCCCCAAGCCTTTGTTTGAGACCCTTTGCACATAGACTTGTTAAGTGACCATTAACTTCAACCAGCAACCAATGTGAGAATGCAAATTGTGACCTTAGTCCTGATAGGAATGGAATGTCTGGCTCCTACAAGTTGCTCTTAGGACCCCCTACTATGTGCATAACCCATGGCAACTCCAGCGCTATGTAACTGCCCCTGACCTATAGTAATTTGTAGCCAACCAGTTTGTACCAATTATAGCTGTATGTTTTAACCTATATAAGGAGAAGACTCCCCTGAAACAGGGCCCCCAGAATTTTGGAGCGTTAGCTTGTCTGGGTCCGCCAGCTCAATAAACCTGAGTTCTCCAACTCTCTGAGTGTTGTGCTTGGTTTCTCGTGGGATCAGTTCTTTTCTGCAACAGTCCCAGCTATTTTGTCCGCATTCAGGCAACCCAGAATGAACGCCCAGGCTGCTTTTGGACAGTCCTGCTGTTTGCATAACATCCAGATACTCTCTCCTATAATTTCATTTTCTTCTGAGCATTTATCAAAATCAATCTTATCTTGTTTATTTAGAAAAAATTTAAAAGTATTTATTCATGCCTACTCTGTGTTGTTATTCTAGATACACACTCACTTACTTATTATCTATGTTCTTCACAAAAAGGTAAACTCCTTGGTCAGGGAGCGTTCTGTCTTGTTCGAAGCTTTATTCTCAAAATAGGCACTACATAATATTTTTTAAATGAACTAATGAATGAATTGCTAATTGCCAACAGGAGTTTTTTAAGGCTAAAAGAAACATTTTATTTCAATTTATCAGGTAACATTAATTTAAAAAATAGGTATAAGTTCTAACCTTAACCATGAATTTCCAAGTGACACAGTTCTGTCCTCTTAAAGAGTATTTATAACATTTATCATTCAAATTGAATTACTTTTGAGAGTGAAAGGGAGGCTGCTTATATTATGCCAGGACACAGGAACTGAGTAGATGTTTTTCCAGAGAAGAATCCAAATAGCCAACCAAGTACATGAAAAGATGCTCAACATTACTGATCATTAAGGGGACTGCAAATCAAAACCACAATGAGCTATCACCTCACACCTGTTAGAATGGCCATCGTAAGGAAGACAAGAGATAAGTGTTTTTGAAGATAAGGGAAAAAGGGAAACCTTGGCACTGTTGGTAGAATGTAAATTGGTGTAGCTACTCTAGAAAACATTATTGAGGCTCCTCAAAAAATTAAAAATATAACTACCATACATACGACCCAGCAACTCCATTTCTTGATGTGTATACAAAGGAAATGAGAACAGGATATCAGAAAGATATCTGCACTTCCGTGTTTACTGCAGCATATTCAATATGTACTCACTTGGCTATTATTTACAATAGCCAAGATACTGAAACACTTAAGTGTCCATCAAGAGATAAATGGATAAAGATGTGGCATATATATACAAGGGAATATTATTCAGCCACAAGAAGGAAATCCTGCCATTTGTGACAACACAAATGGACCATATTGGCATTATGCTAAGTCAGACAGAGAAAGACAAATACTGTATGATATCACTTGTATGTGGAATCTAAAAAAGTCAAACTCATGAAAACATAGACTAGAAGAGTGGTTACCAGGGGCTGAGGGGAGGGTGAGGGAACTGAGGAGATTTTGTTTAAGGCAACAAACCTGCAACTCGTAGATAAGTGCTGGACACACACACAGCATAGTGAGTAGAGTCAACAATACTGTATTATGAACTTCAAAATTGCCGAGACTAGATCTTAGTTGTTTTCACCACAATAAAGAAAGTGTAATTATGTGACATGACAGGGGTGTTTTGTTAACACTATGGTGGTAATCATAATGCAATATACAATGCAGCAAATCAACATGTTGTACACTCTAAACTCACACAATGCTATATGCCAATTATACTTCAATTTGAAAAAAGTGTGCCAGGACAACAAACAGAAACTGAGATTGCCCTGGGCAATCCAACCTGCATATGGTCAGCTGACTAAATCATATTCTACAAAGTCTGTGTTTCAAGCCTCTAAAATAATTTTCAAATTAATACATGGCATTTCTAGTAATCACATTATTTCATTTATGCTTTTAAATTTTGGGAAAGTAAGTTATATTTTGGTAGTTGTTACCATGATAAAGATAAACATTAACACACCATGCTTACTATGTACCAGATGATACCTAAGCTTTTGACCTATTTTAACTCATTTAATCCTCGCAACCTTATAAAGATTGTTCTTATCTTCATTACAGAGGTGAGAAATTGAGGCACAGAGAAGTTAAATAATTAGCTCAAAGTCACACAGCTGAGTTGATCATGAGTAATAGAGCCAGGATTCAAACTCAACCGGTTTCCTCCATAGTTCATGATCTTGTTTACCATGGTTTATGTGTCATGTATAGATGGCAACTTACACTCAGTGTCTAACTGCTCTTCTCCACACAGTAATTGGTATGGGGGTAGACTATGCAATGGTTTGAGAAATGCTTAAGAACTTGACATAGGCAAAACAAAGACAGGGAATTTCAGGCATGCTGCAAAGCATAGTTTACTTGCCAAGAACATTCCCATTCTGCGTAGGTCTTAGTTTAAAAAAAAGAAAGGGAAAAAAAGGGAAGAAAATCCTGTTTTTACATTAGAAACATATCATCTGTTAATTTTTCAAATAGTAGGCTAAAAATAAAGAAATTTCAGGTCACAAGAAGTGATGTGAAATTAGAAAACTAGTCTTGAATGAATTTATTAATAGAATAAGAATTTGGTGTCAGGCAAATGAAATTAAAGTCTGAAAGACAAATATAATTATCACTGACTCAAATATAAAATATTATCCCCGATTAAGATATTAAAATCTTAGATATAAGTTGCAACATGTAGGAAACCAAAAAAAAAAAAAGCCTTAATGTAGGTGTTTTATGAAGAAATATGATTTTCACAATTTTTAAGGAAAATTATTTTACAGATTAAAAAATAATATATCCTTACACAATGGAATCAGTTATAATGTTATTCACTTATAATATTATTAACTTCAATAGTTTTTATATTTCATGTCTCAAAATTACTTTTAAAAATCACATACTGATTCCCATGTTTTCATGTAAGGCACTTGCAAGTTGCCGCTCCATCCCAACAACAGGTGAAAAGCTGAATAGACTGAAGAGTCCACAACTCTTCTTGGGTTTTTAAGAGAGGGGAGGACACAGGGCAAATGACTGCTCCCAAGATTGCAGAGACAGACAGCGGAATACATGGAGTAAGGACTTACCAGAGCAGAGACTCAAGAGCAGACGCCACCAGAGGCACCAGTGCGAGGGTAGGAAACCCTGAAATGTAATTGACAAATTGCTGAAGGCTCAGGGTGGACAGCTCTGACGGTTAAAGACTCCAGGGGGACCCCGTCATGGAGAGGGGGGTGCACAATATTATAAGGTTTACCTCCAGGAGTTTGACCAGTTTTCCACATTGGAAAAAACTTGTCTCCGGCTTCTAGCAAGAGGAGCGGCAAAGGGACCGTTTTGAAATGCACTAGAGCGCCCAGGCCTCCTTAATAAAGCCTGCCCTCAGGGAAAACTAATTAACTGCAGCTTAACCTGCTCAGGTATTATCAGAGCCTAACTGACCTGGGGGAAGGGAAATACCTAATTCAAGCCAGCTTTAGCCTTCCACGTGAGAGAAGGGACAGATGCAACTCCAGCCAATACTAGCCATCTGGTCCCATGCAAGGAGCGAAAAAAGACCAAGAAATACTTGAAGTTCACGGTCCAGAGACACAGTTCACTAAAAGGCTGACACCCAATCACAGGACTATAGAACACTTCCTCTCCCAACCGTCCATCCCCCCCGCCCCCCACCCCTGCCCCAGCACATTACTAAAGGCCTATTTATAGCTGCTCCTTTTACTGGTTATATCTGGTTATCAAGAAAAAAATTACAAAGCATACCAAAAACAAAAACACAGTTTGAAGAGAAAGAGTAAGTATCACAACCAGACTTGATAGGGTATCAGAATTATCAGACAGGGAAAGTAAAACAACTTGTTGGGCTGCACCACAGAGGCCTACAAGGCCTGTACCTGCCCAGCTTTAAGACTGAAGAAAGAGCCCGGAGTCAGCAACAGAGACGTCAGTGGTTTAATGGATAGGGCTGCTTACACATCCAATGCAAGGTCCTGGAGTGACACCCCACTGTGTGTGAGGATAGCAGGCAGGACACAGTGGCAGGTTTCGCTCCTGGGGGAAGGGGAGATTACCACTTATAGGGGAATTGACATCAGGTGGGCTCATTAGTTACCAGGGAAACCAGTAGAGGGGCACGCCCCTCATCACCCCTTTGATGAGAACAATCAGTAGCTGGGGTCTGGAGCAAGTAGGTAGGAAGGTTAGTTGTGTGTGTAGGGTAAATGTGAAGCAGGTACTGGTCAGGCTGGGGATGTACAGAGAGCAAGAGAGCAACCACCTTGAGTGGCCTGACTACACACAACTATAATTAATATGCCAAGGACTCTAATGGATAAAATAGATAGCATGCAAGAACTGATGGGCAGGGTAAGTAGAGAGATGGGAATTTCAAGAAAGAATCTAAAAGAAATTCTAGAGATCAAAAGTATTGTAACAGAAATAAAGAATGCCTTTGATGGGCTCATTAGTAGATTGAATAACACTGAGGAAAGAGTCTCTGAGCTTGAGGATATGTCAATAGAATCCTGGAAAAACAAAAAGCAAAGAGAACAAAGACTGAAAAAAAAGAACAGAATATCCAAGAACTTTGGGACAACTGTAAAAGGTGTAAATTACACATGATAGGAATAACAGGAGAAGAAAGAAAAAGAAACAGAAGAAATATTTGAAACAATAATGATGGAAAATTTCCCCAAATTAATGTCAGACACTAAATCACAGATCCAGGAAGTTCAGAGAATATCAAGGAGGATAAATGCAAAAAAGCAAAAACCAAAACACATCTATGTATGTCATTTTCAAACTACAGAAAATCAAAGATAAAGAAAAAATTCTGAAAGAAGCCAGAGGGAAAAAACACTTTACCTATAGAGGAATAAAAATAAGAATTACATCCAACTTCTCAGAAACCATGAAAGCAAGAAGAAAATGGAATGAAATATTTAAAGTTGAGAGAAAAAGACCAACAACCTAGAATTCAGTACCCTACAAACTTATTCTTCAAAAGTAAAAGAGAAATAAAGACTTTCTCAAAGAAGAGTGGAAAGAATTTGTTGCCAGTAGACCTACATTGCAAGTGTTAAAAGAAGTTCTTTAGAGAGAAGGAAAATAATGTAGGTCAGAAACTTGGATTTATATAAAGGAAGAGCACCCAAAAAAAGAATAAGTGAGGGTAAAATTAAAACTTTTATTTTGTTATTCATAATTGATCTAACAGATAACAGTTTATAAAAAATAATACCAGCTATGTATGTATGCTTATCTATCATACATACTATATGTGCATATATATGTATTGACTTATGCAAGCTTATAAATAAGAAATGTATGGCAGTAATGATGCAAGAGATGGAAAGGAGAAATTAGGATTATTTTGTTAGTCACTTTCTGTAACAAGGTATAGTATTATTTTGTAAATGTATATTGCATACTCTAGGGAAACCACTAAAAAAATTAAAAAATGAAGCATAAACAATATGCTAAGAAAGGCTAGAAAATGGAATCCTATAAAATGCTCAGTTAAAATGATAAAAGGCATAGAAAAATGTGGAAGACAAACAGGAACAAAGAATAAAGGCAACAAGTAGAAAATAGTAACAAATAAGGTAGATGTTAATCCAACTATGTCAATAAGCATTTTGAATTTCATTGGTCTAAATATACTGATTAAAAGACAGAGATTGTCAGAGCGGATCAAAAAAACAGGGCTTAACTATGTGTTGTCTACAAGAAGCCCATTTTAAATATAAAAACACATAGATTAAAAGTAAATGGATGTAGAAATATAGCCCATGCTAACACTAATTAAAAGAAAACTGGAGTAGCTATACATTAATTTCAGAGTTAACTTTAGAGCATGGAAAGTTATCAGGGATACAGAAGGACAATTTAAAGATAAAGGGGTCAGTTCTGCAAGAAGTCATAATAATCCTTAATGTGTATACACCTAACAAGAGTGTCAAATTACATAAGGCAAAAACTAATAGGATTGCAAAAGAGAAACAGAGGAATCCACTATCATAGTAGAAGACTTCAACACCTCTCTATCAAAAATGGACAGATCACACAGGCAGAAAATCAGTAAGGACATAGTTGAACAACACCATCAATCAACTGGATATAATTGACATTATAGTCAATACTCTATAGATAGACTACTTCATTCAACAACAGAAGAAAACACATTCTCCTCAGGATCACATGGAACATTCACCAAGATAGACTACATTCTTGGGTGTAAAACACACTTTAGCAAATTTAAGTAAGTAGAAATCAAACATTGTATGCTCTCAAATCACAACAGAATTAGCATAGAAAACAATAACAGAAAAAAAGCTAGAAAATCCCCAAAGATGTGGAAATTAAATAACACATCTCTAAATAACACATGGGTCAAATAAGAAATCTCAAGAGAAATTAAAGACTATCTTAAGAGAAAATTAAAACATGGTGTATCTAAATTTGTATGGTGCAGTGAAAGCAGTCCTTAAAGGGATATTTTGCATATATATTAGAAAAGGAAAAATATCTAAAATCAATAATCTAAGTTTCAACTTTAGGAAACTGAAGAAACAAAAACAAATTTAATCCAAAATAAGCAGAAGAACAGAAATAATAAGAATTTTAGAGCAGAAATCAATAAAATTGAAAATAAGAAATCAATAGAGAAAATCAATGAAACAGAAAACTGTTTCTTTGAAAAGATCAATAAAATTGATATGCCTCTTTTCAGGATGCCTAAGAAAACAAGAGAGAGGACACAAATTACTAATATTAGAAATGAAAGAGGGACTATAACTACAGATACTATGGACATTAAAAAAAATGATAAAGGAATACTTTAAACAACTCTATGCCCACATGTCTGATAATCACAATGAAACTATCAGTCCTTGAAAGAAACAATATGCCCAAACTCACAAGAGAGTAGACAATCTGAATAGGCCTGTGTCTATCAAAGAAATTGAATCAATAATTAATAACCTGTCCAAAACAGAAAGTACCAGGCCCAGATAGGTTTATTAGTGAATTCTACCAAATATTTAAGGAAGAAATTCTACCAATTCTCTATGATCTCTTCCAGGGGACAGAATCAGAGGGAATACTTCCTAACTCATTCTGTAAGGCCAGTGTTACCTTAATACCAAAACCAACAAAGACATTGCAAGAAAAGAAAATTACAAATAAATATCTCTCATGATTATAGGAATTGCAAAATTTCTCATAAAATACTATCAAATCAAATCCAACAATGTATAAAATAATCATACACCACAACTAAATGGAATTATTCCCAAATATGCAAGGCTAGTTCAACATTCAAAAATCAATTAGTATAATCCAACACAACAACAAGCTTAAAAAAATCACATGGTTATATCAATAAATGCAGAGAAAGCATTTGACAAAATCCAATACCCATTCATGATAAAAATAATCAGTTAATTTGAAATAGAGGAAAACGTCCTCAACTTGATAAAGAATATTTTCCAAAAACCTATAGCTGACATCATACTTACTGGTGAGAAACTTGATAATTTTTCGATAAGATCAGGTACAAAGCAAGAGTTTCCTATGTTACCACTCCTTTTTAATGTTGTACTAGAAGTTCTAGATAACACAATAAGATTTAAAAAAACGCAATAGGAGGTATACAGATTGAGAAGACAGAATTAAAACCATTTTGTCCTTAGATGACATAATTGTCTATGTAGAAAATTCAAAAGAATCATTAAAAAAAACCTGGAAAAATAAGTGACTATAGAAAGAATGCAGGATACATGGTTAACATACAAGTCAATCATTAACCCATAAACCAGCAAGGAACAAGTAGAATTTGAAATTAAAACATAACACCACTTACATTAGCACACTGCAAATGAGATATTTAGGTATAAATCTAACAAAATATATACAAGATCTATATGAGGAAAACTAAAAACTCTGAATGAATAAAATCAAATTAAGTAAATGGAGAGAGATTTCATGTTCATGGAAGAGAAGACTCAATACTGTCAAGATGTCAGTTTTTCCCAACTTAGTCTATAGATTCAATGTAATCCCAATAAAAATCCCAGAAAATTATTTTATGGATATCAAAAAACTGATTCTGAAGTTTTTATGGGGAGGCAAAAGACCCAGAATAGTTAAGAACAAAGTTGAACTGACACTATTCAACTTCAAAACTTACTAGAAAGCTACAATAATCAAGACTGTGTGATATTGGCAAAGAATAGGCAAAGATCAATGGAATAGAATAGAGAGCCAAGAAATATACCAATATAGCAAAGTCAACTGATGTTTGACCAAAAAGCAAAGGCAAAACAATGGAGAAAAGATAGACTTCTCAATAAATGGTGCTGGAATAACTAGACAGCCACATGCAAAAAAATAAATCCAGACACAGAATTTACACCTTTTACAAAAAGTAACTCAAAATGGATCATAGACCTAAATGTAAAACACAGAAGTATAAACTTCTTATAAGATAATATAGGAGAAAACTTAGATGACTTTGGGTATAGAGTAACTTTTTGGATACAAGACCAAAGTCACAGGGACTTTCTTGGTGGCACAGTGGTTACGAATCTGCCTGCCAATGCAGGGGACACAGGTTTGATCCCTGGTCTGGGAAGATCCCACATGCCGAGGAGCACCTAAGCCTGTGCACCACAACTACTGAGCCTGTGCTCTAGAGGCCTAGAGCCACAAATACAGAGCCTGCATGCTGTGCTCCGCAACAAGAGAAGCCACTGCACTGAGAAGCCTGTGCACCGCAAGGAAGAATAGCCCCCGCTTGCCACAACTAGAGAAAGCCTGCACACAGCAATGAAGACCCAAAACAGCCAAAAATAAAATTAAAAAAAAAAAATTAGTGTTACCAAAAAAGATCAAAGTCACAATCCATGAAAGAAATAATTGATAAGCCAGACTTTTTAAAAATTAAAATGTTTTGCTCTGTGAAAGAAAATGTCAAGAGAGCGAGTAGACAAGCCAGACTGGGAAAAAAATATTTGCAAAAGACACATCTGTTAAATAACTGTTATCCAAAATATACAATGAACTCCTAAAACTCAGCAATAAGAAAATAAACAATCCAATTAAAAGATTGGTCAAAGACCTTAACAGATACCTCACTAAGGAAAATATATAGATGGTAAATAAGTATATGAAAAGATGCTGCATGTTATATGTCAGCAGGGAAATGCAAATTAAAACAACAATGAAATACCCCTACATCACTATTAGAAAGGCCAAAATCCAGAACACTGACATTACTATATATAGGTGACAATGTGGAGCCATAGAAACTCTCATTCATTGCTGATTAGAGTTCAAAATGGTACTGTCACTTTCAAAGACAAAGACAGTTTCTTACAAAACTATATACATTCTTACCATATGATTTAGCAGTCATACTCCTTGATGTTTACCCAAAGGAACTGAAAACATGTCCACACAAAAATCTGCACATGGATGTTTAGAGCAGCTTTATTTCTAATTGCCAAAACTTGGAAGCAATGAAGATATCCTTCAGTAGGTGAATGGATAAATAAACTGGGGTACATCCAGACAATGCAATAGTATTCGACACTAAAAAGTAATGAGGCATCAAGCCATGAAAAGACATAAGGGAAACTTTAAGGCATTGTACTAAGTGAAAGAAGCCAAACAGAAAAGGCTACATACTGTATGATTCCAATTATATGACATTCTGGAAAAGGCAAAACTAAGAAGACAGTAAAAAGATCAGTGGTAGCCCAGGGTTAGGAGGGAGGGACAAATAGGCAGAGCACAGAGGATTTTTAAGGCAGTGAAAATACTCTGTATAATATCATAATGATGGATACATGCCATTAAACATTTGTCCAAACTGACAGAATGTACAACAGCAAGAGTGAATTGTAATGTAAACTATGGACTTCGGATGATTATGATATGCCAATAAGTTCATCAATTGTAATAAATGTACCACTCTGGTGAGGGATATTGATAATGGAGGAGGCTATGTAAGTATGGAGGCAGTGGGCATACAAGAAATTTCTGTACCTTTAAGTCTTTATAAAAAAATGACATATTTTAACTATAAGTTATTCACTTAGAAAAGAATAAAGTAAAAATTTGACAATCAATCAAAATCTAATCATCTGAAGTAATCACCATTAATAAAATTGAATATTATTTAATGTGTAGCACATTTATATGTAGAGGGATGGATAGATAGCTGATTTCATAACAAAACTATGCTATTTTAAAAATAAAAATACAAATTTCAATTTTGATCACATTTAACAGAATTTAAAAACTGAAGTGGAACTGATGGGATTTCTAAAACCTAGATAAAAATTTATCACCAGTGATATAATTTCCCAAATGGTCTATCTTAGATTAAGACAGATATGATGAAAAACATTGACTATGGAGTAAAATTTTAAACTGTTTACATTTTTTTCTCTTGCGGAGTATGTTCTGCAGGACGGTGAAAAATAAACACTCAAACATGCTCTCACATTTCCTCTCCTGATTCAAATTGCTGGAGAACTGGGAGCTTCCTATCTTGAAAATACAGCACTGATAACTTCTACGAGAGTGGGTCAAAAATTATCAGCGTTCCAGTTATATTAAAACTTCTGTTGGCTACACTGTCTTATCAGCACTTTCCGTGCAAGGCTACTGGCTCCCCAGTCAGTGCTGTGCAGGCGTTAGCGTGTTACATCAGTTCATTTGTAACTGCAGTGTGAGCAAAAATGGATGCCCCACTTGTAATTTGCATGAAAGAAGAGCAGCGTGCCATGATTCCTTTTTTGCCGTCTGAGGATGTGCACGTCTGTACACTTCTGCCCACACTGTCCACACTCCGCAAACACTTCATTTTGAGATGTTAAAGCATCCTTCCTATAGTCCTGATCTTGTTCCATCAGACTTTCACCTATTTGGTCACCTGTAAGCAGCCCTACAAGGATGAAGATTCACTTCGTGGCTTGCAGCTCAGCCTAAAACATTTTTTAATGAGAGAATACGAAAGCTTGCTGACAGGTGGATAAAGTGTATTGAAAACAAGGAGATTATGTTGAAAAATGATGTATTTGTCTTTTCTAAAAGTTATTAAAATAAATTCTACAGCCGGAACGGGGGTAATTTTGACTCACCCTTGTATATAGGAAAATATCTTGGAGGAGTGGTAAGTGAAAATAGCTAAAGGGCTATTTTCTAGAACATCAATTCTTCTCAAATTTTGTAAGCCATCCTGTTGTAATAAGATGTTACAGAAAAACCTGAATGCAATTTTTGGCCATTCCAATCCATGATCCAAGGTAATAATATGATTTTTTTTTTTCTGATTTGTGCATTTTAAACTCTTTGTTTTATATTTAAGTGGATTCAAACTTGCTGACAGTTCTTTTCCCACTGTCTGTTGCACTGTTTCTCAGTTTGGAATTTAAAAAAAAAATTCACCGCTTGGGACAGGATTTTAGTAAGTAGCTTTTTTGTTTATTTTGCTTGCTTGATTTTGTTTTTTTTTCTCTAGAAAGTTCATGCCTGCTGTATTTCCTCCATGAAATTGTTTCCTTGATAGTTGGATGATAACTTGGTTGAGTATATATTTTTGACTCACGCTTTTTTTAACCTGACTGCCTTGTAGTTACTGCTTCACTATCTTTGGGCCTTGACGGATGCCTTTCTTCTTTTACCTCAGCACCTCCAATCAAGCATTGTTAGTTGGTTGGCTTTTTAATATCATTTTTAATATTTAATATTTTTTTCCTATTTCAAAAGGGGTTCATGAGTAATACTCTCTGAGTATTTTTTCTTTGTTGCCATTTTTTATTCATAAAATATCTTCATGTTGCCCTAATATTTGACAACTTGACTGTATGTAACAATCTTTAGTTACACTTTCTTTCCTATTGAATTCGCTAACATTTGTTCTCTTGTCTTCTGATGTCTTCCTGCATTCAAATTAGGTTTGGCATAGGTCTGGGACCAGTCTGACATTTCACCTCTGTTTATTCCCACACACATATACAGCCATATGCACACACACTCATACACAAACACACACACACAAACACACACACACAGAGGTTTTGAATGAAGAATTCTGAATCTCCAAAGTTCAAAACTTCATCAGGATCTTTCCTAGTGTAGATTGTTGTCAAATATTTTCCTACGTATACTGTGGATCTGCACTTCAATTGTCCCTTATTTTGCTTGATTATACTTTGAAGCCTTTTTCTGTGCCTTTGTCAATTTCCTTACTTTCAGGACACTAATTTAGATATAGTGGCGTTAAGCCTGTCTATTCCATTTTAGCCCAAATTTCTCCAAATTGGGGTGGGAAGTACAGTATTAGGGGATAATCTTAGGGAGTTGTAAAGTTATTTTTCCTAATAGTAAATTCATTTCAGTATTCTGTTGTATTTTAGTATTCAGGAATTCAGTTTTCCAGCACAACCAATGCATTTATTTGTCTTATTCCCAATATAGGAATTTATAAATGGCATAAGATCTTATCAAATAAGTATATAAAATGGTACACAGCCATAGGGTGCGATACTAACAAATACAAAAATATTCAATAGATGAAGAGAGACAGAAATATACGTGTGATATCATTTAACATTTCTTGATTTGCAATGAAATATTCTTACTCTAAAGACCTAATTTGAGGCTTTTCCAGAAAAAAAAATTACCCACATCCCTAAAATTCTAAAAATTCTTTACAGTTCTCATTTGTGCTATACGCTGTGATGCACACTACATAATAGTAATTTTATGAACTAGAAAAATATAACTTTGGAATCCTTGGTGTCTTGAATGAATTTGGTGAATGTTGTGGGTAGAGGACAGTAAAATCCTGACATGCTTGTGCACACAGGCACTTCATTTACATGGGTCTCATTTGAACTTCTCAAATTACTTAATTTTATGTCATTTCAAAATGGCCTTAGTTGATTTTCAGCTTTTAAGTGTCATCACTGGGATTTTTTTTATTTTACTGCTTTGTCTCTGCTCCACTGCTTTTTTCAAAACTAGCCCATTGAGGTGTCTTGATACAAGGCATTTTCTTCTCAGCCATATTTTATTGAAATGTCTACAAGCAGTAGAGTTTTCCTTTCCCTAAATTTTTGAAACTCAGGGTGATCTTGGCTTTTACGTGATACTTGAATAATATTGCCAATCCTCTGATAAGTTGTTCATATCAGCTAGTTTAGCCCTGATACCTAAAGCTTGGGAATAGCAATGATTCTCTTCACATTCTGCTTCTGCAGTCTAAGAGTTATGAATATTAAGTTGTACTTGCCCCAAAGCAAAAGTATATTCACCAAGATATTTGCTGAGATCAGGAGTCTCTGCACCTTATTTTAAAACAAGAGCATTAATAAGAAAGCAACACAAAATGTATGATATTTGAGAAGTAAGAGAAACAAGAATTCAGAATTTTTAATAAGGTTAAAAAATATCCATTGTTTGGAAGTTACCTTGAGTAACTTAACAGAGCACCTCACATGAGACTGATGTTGAATTCTCTCTTTTAAGAAATGATTTATAAGAGTGAAAGGATTCTTGGATTTCAACACATTACTACCCTTGGATTGCATTTGTATGAACTTCCACAAATTTTAAACTTTTTAGAAAGTAAAAATTTCAGAAACTGATTCTATATAAGTTACATTTATATTTTAGTTAAATCACATAGTATTATTTTTAAAGTAAACACCAACCTGAACATAAAAATTACTTACTCCTGTTGAAAGACCTGGCTAATATAATTACAGCATTATACTAAAATACTGTAAATTTTTTTAAAATAAAGAAGAATCAATTTCAATTCCAGTTAGAGTTTTTTGATCAGACCCTTGTTTCCTCAGAGACCGTAATAAGATAGCTCATCCAAGGAGGTTAAAGGACTCTGGCACTGGGATAGGGGAAACTTCGAATATTGCTTGCCTTCTTTGAGCTAGTGTGCATATTTACCTTACTCAGCTTATAAAGGAACAACTGGGATTACGTTTTGTAATTTTTTTGTCCAGCTTTTGAAAGAAAGCAGACTGTTGTTTTGGAAGGCTCCCCAGACACAGATGCAGAGACTAAAAAATCTCCATGTAAATTCCAAAGTATGCACACTGTGCTGGACAGTGGAACGGCAGCTGCAATATACCATAGTCAAAACTTCCAAGGCAAGTCCAGATCATTGACTTTCAGGAACTCTTAACTCTGTAACCTCCTTCAACACGAGAGTCTCCCTCAGCCATCTTTTTTTGTTTGTTTGGTTTTGTTTTTTTTTTTTTTCTCTCACTCAGCAGGGCGAGATCTTTAGAGGTACTGTGCTGCTCTCAAACTACCACTCTCAAGTCTCAGATTGAATCCAAAAGAAGTTCAAAGAACCTATAAATTAGCAAAAACCAAAACAGCATGCAAAACATTTTTTTTAAAAAAAGAGAATACCAAAACTCAGCCAACCAAACTGACAATTTGGCTTCAGGTCAACAACAGCAACAACAAAGAAAAAGCTCATAGCTTACCGAAAAGACATAAGCAATAGGGACTTTAAAGTGAGGCAATTAAAACATGTTAGGTCCAATAACTGCATTCCACAGTTTTAAAAGTTTAATAGTTATGCATTGCCTATGAATTGAATCCAATCCCTGGTTGGACTGATGTTTAAGGACTTCCAAAAGTTGGCAGCAACCTACTTTTCCAGCCTCATTACACCAAAATGCTTTTTAAAATGTTCCATCCAAGTACTTCTATTGCCAGCAAAAATCATGATATATCCCAAGGGTCTGAGATACCTAATATACTTCTATCTTTGAAATGTGTGCATTTTGTTTTAATAGGAAAAAAATGATTTTACTTACTTGTCATTTGAATTAAGTCTACATTCCCAGAAATGTGCCATATTAACTCCGTAGCTCAACCTAATTTCTAGTGCACTGCCCTATGGACTGGAGGATATTAGCATTCCAGTATGAGAGTCTGGGAGGTGGAAAGAGCCAGAGCCTCAGGTTCTAGTCCTGGGCTGCCATTAACTAGTTATGGGTCACTCGCTGGGCCTCTTATATTGTTCTTGGCATCCGTTTCCCATCTAAAAAATGATGCCAGATTTGGCTAGTGGATTTCTTTTCTTCTCTCTCTTTTTTCTTTTCTTTTTATTTTGTGACACAAGTATGCAAAACAGAAAATATGGAGCTCTTTGGGAAGTAGAAGCCAAGACAGTCATACAGGCAGTTCTGGTTTAAAATCACACGACTGGCTGGTATGAATTCCCTGGTCCTTCTCTTCTGATTATACTTTAACAGCATTATTTATCATTGCTTTTTCTCATTCTCCTTGCAATACTTGCTCTCTCCCTAAAAGCACTATAG
This sequence comes from Hippopotamus amphibius kiboko, assembly GCF_030028045.1. Lineage (NCBI taxonomy): Eukaryota > Metazoa > Chordata > Mammalia > Artiodactyla > Hippopotamidae > Hippopotamus > Hippopotamus amphibius. Next base: position 35,823,849 of record NC_080189.1, on the reverse strand, counting down.
TCTCCCCATATATCCATGTTTTTCTACCACTTTGCCTTTGGGCTGAATTCCTTCTACACATACTGCTCTCCCATTTGCTATTAAAATTCTGTCTACTCTCAATAGCCTGTTTTGTTACTATTTTCTGATAGTTTCCTCTAATCAAAAGAAATTCTTTCACCCTAATTCCTTACCTTACAAAAGACTTTGTGCTTCTATTTTACTGTCTTGATTAGCTATTTACGTACAGATGGTCCCCAACCTACGATGGTTTGACTTTCGATTTTTTGACTTTACGATGGTGCTGAAGCAATAAAGCATCCATTAGAAACCACACTTTGAATTTGGATCTTTCCCAGGCAACTATAAAATCATGAGGATAAACAACTGATATACTTACAAGCATTCTGTTTCCACTTTCAATACAGTAGTCAATAAAATACATGAGGTAGTCAATACTGCTATAAAATAGGATGGTGTTAGATGATTTTGCCCAGTTGTAGACTAATGTAATTCTTCTGAGCACGTTCAAAGTAGGCTAGGCTAAGCTATGATGTTCAGTAGGTTAAGCACATTAAATGCATTTTCAACTTAGAGGTATTTTCAGTGCACGATGAGTTTATAGGGACATAACCCCATTGTAAGTTGAGGAAGATCTATACATGCTTTCTGATCTGCTAGATTGTGAACTCCTTTAGTGACAGAACTGTGTTTTAATCTATAGCAGGAAATAATAAATTGCTGCTCCTTTCCTCTCCCTGCTCCCCCCCCCCAAATTGTCAGATTAACAGAATCTGATGTACATCCCAGGAGACTAAATGAAAGCGATTTATAGTCAATGTAACTGTTTTAATGTAGGTTAGGATCTGGAATGAGTCACACCCTCCACAGGAAACTAAGGCTCACCTTGGTGAGATGTGCTTTAGGGCCACCTCTGGGCCAGATTGTGCCTTTGAGCAAATAAGAAAGAGGTGCTCCTCTTAGTGGACATAGCCCAGTTACAAAGCACATGCGGAGAAGTCAGGTGCAGGCTGGAGTTCAGCTTCTACCTGCCCTTTTAGCTAGGTGATTGCACAGAGTGCAGCCTGTACGTCTTGCACAACTTTTGTGTTTTGACCCTGTAGGCTTCCTAGGTAAGTAGTGGGAAATTTAACTGGTAGAGTGAACTGGAATCAGTACTTGCTCTCTTATTGTGCAATAGTAAATTCTCAATTCCAGAAGAACCTCTTAGAGCTTCCAGATAAAGCTTGAGTTCCTCAATTTGCAAACTACAATTAGGGTAGAGTTGGAGTAGAGGAAGAGAAAGGAGTGGGGGATTGGTTTGTGCGGTGGGGCAGGTTGAAAGGGGAGACTAAGTAAGGGAATTGAAGCAAGCAGCCTTGAGCCAGGGAACAGTGAAGGAGTGTGCCAGCCTTTTCTAGAAGGTCATAGTCTTCAGCTTGCAAGACCAGAAATGATTCCCATACTTGACTGCTATGGTAAATTTTACTCTGCTCTGCTATGAATGAAATCTGTATTCTTCTCCTAGACCAACATTTGGTCCTGGAAACTTGGTGAAGCAGAAGTCATTTGGGTAGGGTAATGTCCTATTAGAACAGGGTGAACTGGACATGTTCTCACTCCTGTAACTACTTGGGTCAGTAACAATTTGTTATTTAAATGGACTTGGAGACCCAAGAACTAAGAGTAGCAGAGTTGACTTCATTGGACAAAAAGGCCAGATGTTAATGTGAACATCTTTTGTTGAAGGTAAGAATAGCCACCTCTTACGCTGCCTGGTTCTAATAAACTTTTCTTCAATGAATTAATGAGCCAAGGTAAATTAACTGTCTTATTCATTCTTAGTGTTTATAAATTATAGCATGATTGAACTTTGATTTCTTCTAGAATTGAGTAGACAACTCCAAATTTAAATGGAATCTTTTACCTTAGAATATAAAATTTTCTCAGGATATATTTCTGGTCTAGGGTAATAGCTCCATCTGCCCAGTCACCCGAGCCAGAAACTGTGTCATTGATATTTATCCTTCTTTTTTCTCCAAATTAAACTCTTAATTTAAATTCTTGCTTTTTAAACTTGCTTTAAATTCTTTAAAGCCTTCTCATCACCCAGAACGGAGAATCCCAACCTGGCATTTACAACTAGCTATATCAGAATTACTTGGTCATTGTTTAAAAAATAAGCGAATTAAATCCCCACAGTGCTTCTATAAAGGCACGATGAATCAGAATCCCTGGAGCTTTCGGATCACGAGTCTGAGGGTCATTGCTTACTTTCCCATCCTCATTGCCCGCATCTTCCTCCCTTTCCTAGGTTCCATCTCTTTCACATCCTCAGTCCAGTGTTTGCAGCCTTAGTTTCCTAGAAATCTACCAATTTAGAATAATCACTATCGTCTTTGTCATATTCTTGGTACACTCCTACTTATTTTTTAAACTCAGCAAAAATACTGTTCAGAAATGCTTAAAAATGCATTGCTCACATTTTCATAGAAAGCAAGGGACTTCTCCACCTGCCAGGATGAGACAGTATTAGAAAGAATATATTTAATCCCTCATCATTCCACAAGAAAGATGGAGTGATATACAGTCATGAACAGTGTCACAGCTCTTTCAGAGCTGTATTGTTTTGTTTTAGACCTACCTGGCTAAAGTAATTGTGGCTTCTTCTTTTCCTTCTGGATCCCAGTTTTCTGAGCTCCATGAGAACAAGAACCCTCTGTTTTGTAGGCTGGGTTGGTGTCAAATTTGCAGGTCCTATTTCCCTATAGAGTGGAAGCCAAGGTCAAATATTAGGGTAGAGTAAGGAGGTTGATTCTGGCCACAGTTCTAAGCAATGATTTACAATCCACCTTTAGAAAATAAGTCATCGACTTGATCTCGCTCTGACTTCCCACTCGTGGATATCTTAGCAAGCATTTAATATACATTTTTTGGATGAATAAATGAATAATGATGTTGATTAGTTCCAATGCTTCAGGGCAGCATATAGAAAACACTCTTAGAAGCAGCTTTTCTGATTTTCTAATCTAATTTTTATCAAAGTCATAATCACACTAACCTGATAGAATTAAATAAAGGAAACATCTTCTAATGGCTGTTTCTTTTCCTCTTAGCATGAACCCAGTAAGAAATCTCTTCTATAATCAAAAACCGTATCTACTTGAAAATCTGTCTCAAGCTTTCTTAACAAAGCTTACCAGCTCTTGGATTTGCTAATTTCCCTAAATGCAATGATTAGTAACTTTCCTATAGCTCCACATAAATCACCCACTTATATCTCAAGACAATTACTTTCAGTAAGAGTTTGTTCAGGATTGCCAAAAAAATTTAAAAAATTAAAAAAAAAAAAAGCACAACACAAATGTCAGAACATCAAAAATAAGGCAAAAAAGTTATTTTATAATAATGTGTATATACAACTTACCTATTCTTGACAATAGGTAATTTTAAGCAAAACTATTATGCACCTTTGCTATATTCCCTTTTCTAAATGATAAATATTCAACAAAATTTTATGGCCATTACTTTATTATGATAATGCTTGTGGACTCCTGGTAAGTCTTAGATTATCAAATTCTAAATTTGAAGTTGAGCTGTAAACCATGACACCACTTCAACATTTCCTCTGACCCAATTCAGATAACATTCCAATATCATGAAGCACTTTGGCAGTGTTTTGACTATTGCCTTTTCTCAATTGCATTCCCAGCCTAAAGTGCTTTTATTTGACCAATCCAATCTTTTCAACTTTCACTTGCTAACAATAGCTGATTGCTCTTGTCAAAAAATCATGTCACAATAACTATGCATTAAATTCTTAACCTGGCTGATAGTTGCATATGGAGAGCTGTTGGAACTGAAACAATCCTGCTATGGAATAAAGTATTTAAAAAATTAGCTTAAAATAAGTGCAAAACGTCTACTTGTTAGCTCTCCTTTCTTTTTCAGAAAGTAATGTTTCCTGTTGTATTTCTAACTGAGGTGTCTTGTGAGTCGATTAGCTGCAAGATAATCTGCATTTCCACCAACACTTAACTACTGATGGACAATTTTAGAGGTCACAAATAAGGTTCTTTATCAAATGAAGGAGCAAAATAAGTTTTATGCACTTCTGAAGAAACAGAGACGGTCATTTCTATTCTTGGCAAGAATATTAATGATTGCTACAGGAACTATGTTTTAGTCCCTGCTTCTCTGTGTACCATCCTGAGTGTATCACCTAATCTAATTCTCATGACAACACTGTGAAATAGAAATTATTCTTCTCAATGTACAGATAAGAAAATTTTGTAGAGAAAAAATACTTTTCCCATTTTCACACAGTCAATAGATGAAAAGATCACAGATGAAATACCGTGTTTCAACTATTGCTCTTTTCGTGAACAGTTTCCACAGTTTTTTGTTTTCATTTTTTTCTAAACAGTTCCGGCATTGGGACCAAAATAGTTTTTGTCTGTTCTGAGATGCAGTAAAAACTCCCACATTAAGAACAATGACCTATTTTGTGACCAAAAGAGCACTTCCAGAAAAACTGTTTCAGTTAACTTTGGATTTAGTGAGTTGGCACCAAATATCCTCTCCTACTGCTGAATATTCTCAAGGTGTATCCTAACTGTTAGTTTGGAAAAAATGGCTTCCATAATAATAAACCCTAGAATACTCAGCGAACCTGCCGAATTGAACAGAAGTAAACTCATCTCCTGCAGAGATGCTTTAGAGGATATTTTGGGATGTGTTTCATGGGGGATATTTGTAGATCCATAAATTATACTTTGTAGGTGGCTATCAACTCTGCTCCTTGGTAATCTTGGCCCCAAAGCTATACTTTTTCTGAAAAAATTAAAGAGTTTCTGGAGAGTAGAAAGAACAGGATTTTGGCTCCTGAGAAGTGAGAGAAACCAAGCAAAAACTCCCGCTCACAGGATGAGTGCATAAGTCAAGTCAAAGCGTTTCAAAGCTTTTTTAGATTCATATGTAAGTGATGTATAGTGGTAATCATATTGTAAAATATGTGTACCAAATGAACACACTGTACACCTTAAACACAATGTCATATGTCAATTATAGCTCAATAAAAATAAAATTAATTAATTTAAAAAAGTGTTTCAAAGCAAGGATTTACACATGGTAGGTAGGGTGGGGGGCAAGACAGAAATCCATTTCCTGGATCCAGAGACCAAAGTTACCATGGGGATAGCACGGGGGTGAGCTTCTGAGTTATAGGTTCAGGTTTCTTCAACACTTCTTGGAAAGGACAAAGGAAAGTGCTTAAGCTTGTATTTCTGTGTGTGCATGTGCTGGTATGTCAAGCAGAAATGGAATGGATTTATTATATTATCTAAAATTGGCTTTTCAGGAAAAAACCCCATCTTTTTATTTTCATAAGTTAAGACAATAAGGTAGATGTCCTGAAATTTCTCTTCTTTCTCATAGTCATCATCACATCATCATATATAACAGTGGTTCTCAATCTTAGCTGCTCACCAAACTCCTTGGAGAGATTTAAAAACTCCCAGTGCTCAGGCCACACCCCAGCCCAATTAACAGAGAATTGCTGTGTGAACCAGGCAACAGTATTTTTTAACATCCCCAGGTGATTCTGAAGTGAAGCTGAGGCCAAGAACAATAATCACTATTATCACCATTTTCCATCATCATTCTCATGTAATTTTTATTTGATGTTTAATTGTGCAAGACATCAAAGTACTATATGCACAAGGAAAATTTCTTAAAAGGATGCCTGCTTTATAGCTCCTCATAATCCAGAAGTTACCATTCATTTCTTCCTTTATTCAATAATAAACACATTCAATAAATATTGACTAAAGGTTGGATGCAATGCTAGATGCTAAACAGACAGTGGTAAATAGAGTAGGAAACAGCTTCTGACCTCTCAGAACTTTAGCAAGACAGAATATAGAGGGACCTTAGGATTTGTTAATTTTCAAGACTTGTGAACCAAGATGCACATTTAAAATTTTTCTAGCTATATTCCTGATGCTTGCTGAAACCAACCACCAACACCACCACCAAAACCCCTTCTGCCTAATAAATAAATTGCACCTCCTGATGAAAATCTTGGGCAGTCATGATGTACCTTTATTCAATACTGTAGCAACCATAGGAAAAAGACAATAAAAACCTGATTTATTTGTTAGCTGACTGTGGATGGTTCTATATCCTTCAAAATAAGTGGTCATTTAGAGACATTACAATAGTCATTTCAGGTGAAAAATACATTAAACGGATCTATTAAACAGATGCACAGAACATAATTAAATTAACAAAAATGTTAGAACTTATAGTGAACATAAAGCTTTCCTTTTTTATTATAATGAAATTGTTCCAATTGATTTTTAAAAAAGTTTTGATTATGTTTCCTGGTCAAATATCATTAGCATATAATAAAGGTATCATGTGGCATACATCTGTGTCAAAATTACTGTGGGCTTTGGGGTTCCCTCGCTGGGACTAATACATAGTTGAGCTAATTAGTCTTCTATTGTTCTTTTAACAGCAAGGCCAATGAGATATTCTTATTTAAAATGGCAACGTAAGAATTCTTTTTTTTTCTCCAGTGGTCATATTTCATAGGAGGTATTTTTTTGAGCACGATAGTTTAAAATCGGGTATCTTTTAATAAAGCTAATTTGTAGGTAATTGTAGGACTATATATGTACATGGTAAATTATGAATGTTAGAACATTAATGAACAAATTATAACAAGTTTCTCTTCCCTTTATTAAGCATTAAAACGTGAAAAAAAATCCATAACAACTGTGATGGTTGTGGCTGATGCCCTTTTGACTGTTGCAATTTTGAAGATAACTTTAGTCAGCTGGAAAGCATATGTTAAAAGGGAATAGCTCAAGTGAAACAAATTCTTCTTGCTTTTGTCTCCAGGTGAACTGCGCTGTGAAAGGACACAAAATGCGTATGCACCGCCTGAGAGAATTGCAGTAGGAGATAAGGTGTATCTGTCGAATAACTGGAAACCTTTTTCTACTACCAGAAATATTAAAAAATTGGAAAAGCCTGTTAGTTTTTTTTAACAAGTGAAACAAGTCATTTGGTTTTTACAAAAAAGGTTCTTTGTAGGAATATACATTTTTCATGTGACTTGTCCTGGTAGATTTCCTAAAAGCTGATGCTAGAAGGCAAATATTGCTACATGAAGGAATGTATGACTACTCAGGTATGTGAAATGAAGTGCAGCTAAAGCACATTTTTAAAGAAAAACCTGCATTTAAGAAATGAAGTTCTACATTATTTTTTATCTTACCTATTAAAAGTCTTCATTACAGAATGAAAATGGTTTATTGCTTCATTTCTTGCATTGCTTTTCAGTGATTTGGTGACCCTTCTTCCACCTTCTCCCCTTAGCTTGAAAGATTCTACTCTATATTTTATGTATGTGTGTATATATATATATATATATATATATATATATATATGTTAGAGTAGAGACAGGTCACTGCTTTCAATTTGTTAAGGAATGTTTTCATGCAATTGAGATATCAAAATATCTATACATAATGCCAGCTCTCAGTAAAGGTCACATATTACAGTCAGATTCTGAGAGGAAAAGTACAGAATAACTTCTCCATATATTCTCTGTTTTCACACAGTAGAATGTGATATTACATTGCTTAGGTGGAAAGCACATCTTTGATAAAAATTGCTTTAGTTGATAATGAAAAATGCAATAATCCAGGAACTTGAGATGTATATGTTACTTAATTTGATGAGCATTAAAATGTGAATTATGGCTTTTGGGGGAAACTATATTTTTAATATTTTGTATTTTTAAAATTAAAAACAATGTAATAAAGTGCTTCTCTTTGTTTGATATAGGTCATGATGCCATGGTTCTGGTGCTTTAGATTTTATTACTGATTTCCAACACCTGACAGATACATTTAGTATTCCTTTCTTATCTTTTCTTTCACTGTTCATTTCCCTCTACCCCTTGGCCATGATTCATTTCTACTCTTCTTCCATCTTATATAGTCTTTCCTCTTTTCCCTCTAACTACATAAACAAAAGTAAGGTTAAAATTGTTTAGGGAAAAGTTTATTTTTACTTCCTATTTTTCTACACAAGACAAACTCTTCAAAGCAGCTAAAGGACCTCTCCTTTCTTAAATCCAGAGAAGAACTGGGTCCATTTATGTTTTAAAGCAGAGTGCATATACCTAGGTTTATTTTGCTACAATGGAATTTTGAACGAAGAGACCTATGAATTTTTTTTAGACTATAAATACACGTTTCAAATGATTGTTGATGTGATCATAGGGTAAAACTTAATTTGCAAAATTCCTTTCTACCAATACTTGAAAATAACTCAGAACCATTGTCCTACCCTGGTGGATCAATATCACTGCCTTTTCTTGTGCAAGACGATATACAATCACTAAGGAGAGAAAATTTCATAATTATTTTTCTTGACTGATATTCTTTCAAATGGTAGTAACTTAATACCATTATATATTAAATACTTTTAACACAGGACACATCTTAGTTTATGTAGTTCTTTGAATTCTAAATCATTTGTACAGTCACAAATGACATGTTAATGTGAAAATTTCATTCAGTTTTTAAGAAAGCAACCAGAACCCCAAAGTAATTTTATAGTTTATCTTGATACTGCTTATCTGTATTTTATCAAAATCAGCCAACTCCTTCAAAAGAAAATATAAGCAGAAAATATGACATGTCAAATACTAGATGTTCGGGCAGAGAATAAATTCTTTTTAACTTTGAACAAGGAATTAATGTCAACTAATAAATTATAGTTCACCTTTTGTTAAAAATAAGTCAGCTAGAGTAATTTTACAAATTGACATACTGATAGTTATAAGGTATGTGTTAAAGTATATGCAGAGATGAAGCTTACTTTTCCTTGAAGTATTCATGCAGATCTCAAAAGTTATTCTCACACCTAGCCATCAGCTATTGATATCAATTTTCTACTAGACTCCCACTAAAAACTCACACTTAAAAAACCTGAGCTCAGTTGCCAAAAAGCAATAACAGCATTGAAAAGGAAGTCTGATGGGTGCCCTAATACCAGAATCTACAAGAGTTTATTATTAATTATAAGGCACAAAGTATCATAGAAATCATATTCATCACCCCAGACTGCCTTGACCTTCCATCTTCCTGGACCACATTGACACCACCTTGGGCAGCTAACAAGTCACTGGCCACTTCTGTGCAACCAGGTAGACCGGTTTTACATGCCAGACTTTTGGTTTCACCTGCCATTTCTGGATTTGAATGAAATACACACTTCAGGCAAAGGATCCAGCATTCTAAATAGCTGCCAAAGGATCCAGATGATGCAATCTGGAAGCGTGGGATAGTTAATTCTCCCATGAGTAAACTTTGTCCAATGGAAAATATGAGTAAGATACAGGGAAGCATATACAAATAAATCCCAACTTCTCCCTCCATTTCAAGAACTTCTCTGAGAATATTTGTTCATAAAGCTCCCCTGAGACCTTCAACGTGCCCGGCAGAGGCAACTGTTCAGGAGCCGTTGTTGTGAAGCAGTTGTCAGTGTGAGGATGTATGACTTTGCACTACTTTGCCTCCTTCATTACTTCATTTGCCTTATATCTCACTCTTATTGTCCTGTATTCACGCAACCCAAATAATCCTTGCCTTGGGCCCGCATTTATAGGGAATCTGGGATGAAACACGCATGTGGCTGGACTGAGAAAGACAATTAGACATTCCTAATTTGATACTCCTAATTTTGGCTTCATATTAGGTAGCAATTTTTTTTTTCTTGAAGAAAAGGTATGTCTACATCCAGATCCAAATATTCAGAAAATGTATTAACTGGGTAGTTGGGGAAGTGTTCTGCTTAATGTGGGTCAATCAGAATTAGTATCTACTCTGATTATATATTCTGTTGAAGAAGAGAGAAAGAGAAAGAGCAAATCCATGAAAACACCCAGACTGGTGTGGAATGGGGTAGGAGGGTGAGAAGTACTGACAGTAGCAGTACTATGGAATAATTACAAGTAAACCTGGAAAGATAAAAGAGGAAACATGAATAATTTTGATAGAAGAACATGCTGGCAGGAAATTCTAAGTTTTCATGTACACTTTATGTTCAGAGTGACAGATACCAGGAAGTAGGAATACTGAAATATTTCATCATAGAAGATGACTAGTAGAAATGTTTTTAGAAACTGAGAAATAGACTGGGAGCTGAGAAAATAAATTTGCCCTTGAGATGTAGCAGAGAGAAGGGTATTTGTCACAGAAGAAGAAAACAAGAAGATTCAAAACAACCCCATATACTATATCTAATGGGAGATATGTAATTTGAATATAGTACACTATTTGGGGAGATGTCTTAAAAGAAAATAAAATCCCACTGTAGAACTGAGAAACAAGGTAATGTAAATGGTATTTATAAGACTTAAAAGCAGAAACTATCTATCTCTGAAAATTATCTAATAAATGGCTAGAAAAAAATTTCAGGCAAAAAGCATGGCATCGGCAACAGACTGCCAGGAGGCATGGCATTTATGAAACAGGAGTTGGGATTCATAAAAAGAAAACAAAATATTAAAAGGCAATGGGTTAAGAGGGAAAGACAAGTTGTGATCAGGAAGGATTGCAAGGATACGAAAATGGAATAGCAGTCCTGAGCAGAAGTGATATTGCAGAAAATAGAATCAGTGATATAAAGGATATATTTTAACATCTCTCCCAGATATCAAAGGAAAAGGAAAAAATACACAGAACAATAAGAAATAAAATGACAGATATCCAAGAGAAACACTGGAAAGCCAATGTATAGGTAATTGCTATGCTTGAAGAACAAAACTAAAGAAAAATGATGCAGTAATTAATGACAATATTTGAGACCAAATCTCCAAGCCAAAGAGCAACTGTGATATAGATTGAAAGAGGCATACTGCATTACAAACCGAATGAAGGCAGAGACCCCCAGCCATATCGTAGTTGATGTTTTGATCATTAAGAACAAAACCAATTCAATCACTATTCAAGAGGAAAATGGATTACCTACAAAGAAACAAAACAATTTAGCTTTCAAACTCTCTTGTACAACATTAAATTCCTGAATATTGTATAATAACACCTAAGGAATTTTTGGTAGAAAAACTATCATAACCCAATATTTTTATAAATACAGTAAGTCCTCTACATACGAAACTTCAAGTTGCGAACTTTCAAAGATACAAATGTGTATTCACATGTCCAATTACATAAGTTAGTTCACATGTCTGGTGTACACTGTCACGTGTGTGCATCCTCTACAAGTGGTTGTGCTTTTGTGTACTTTATCGTACAGCACTGTAAAGAGTAGAGTAGCACAGTATCTTTATTTCAGGCCCAGGATGTCCAGAAGCAAGCATAAAAGCAGTGGTGATGTAGTTGGTACTACTATACTTTTCAAGATATTGTACTATAAGATTAAAAATGTTTATTTTTTGTTTTTTATGTATTATTTGTGTGAAAAGTATTATAAACCTATTACAGTACAGTACTATATAGCTGATTGCATTAGTTGGGTACTTAGGCTAACTTTGTTGGACTTACAAGCAAATTGGACTTATGAACACGCTCTCAGAACAGAACTTGTTTGTATGTAGGGCACTTACTGTACTAAAGTTCTAATTTGTTAGCAAAGGCAAGAGGATAATATTCTTGGAATTCAAATGCACAAAAAATATGATGTTGAAATTACATGAAGATTCATTCCAATCTACCAGGAGATGAATCAAAATGAAGAGCTTAAGAATTGTGAGGACATTGTGTGCCAAAGATGAACCTTGTCTCTCATCTCTAAGCCCAGCTTTCTATAACCAGCTTTATAATTCTGAAGTTGGGACTCTGCAAACTACATTTCTCCTTTACCAGGTGGCAATCCCAATAGGGGGCACTTGAGGGAGACTAGGAAGCTGAAGCAGAGAAGAGGGACTTGCTTCTTCCTGTTTGCTTATTGTTCCTGTCAGCACCTCTCAGAAACATCCCTTCACCTCAGAAAGGGCAGTTGGTTCCAGTAGGCTGCTTAGGTCCACATTCCCAGACCAGCCTCATTTTGCCACAGAGGGACCCTCCTCAGAGGTCTGAATCCCATCTTTGGTGGGATCCCTTCTCTGAGAAAATGGAGTCTTGGCAGCCGTCAAGAGGGCTTATCTCCTCAGAGGTCAGGGTCCTAGCTCTGCAGGTTCAGATGCTGCAACATCTTTCTTTTGTTCCTCTGGCTTAGAGTTGGTTGCTGTTTCCTGCTATTAATTCACATTAGTCCTCCAATGCCTGTGTAACAACTTTTCCTATATTACCTTCTTTCAGTTAAAATAGCCAGTGTGATTTCTATGTTCCTGACTGGACTCTGACTAATATAGTACTTGCTGTCATGTCAGAATGGGATTGGTTTGTTGTATCCTTGAACTTGAAATCAGTGCTGAGCTCCTGCCAAGTGGACATGGATATATCATGGCACCAGGACTAATCAAATTATCACCTATCACTGGTGGTAATGGAATGCTTGCTGACAAAGTACTTTGGGGGAACAAATAGCTGCTGAACTTGACTGTTATGGAAATAATATGGCTATAGGACTAAGGAGTTGGAAAACTGCTTTTGACTATGTTGGAGAACCTACAGAATGAAAAAGTCAGCCTCAGAGCTTTAAGTTTCCAGTTCAAGCCAAGGTCAGAGATATAGAGAGATTCTGTGATGACCCTAAAAGAAGCTTTATTTCTTATAGCTACAGGCTCATACTCATTGAAAATTAGACTCAAGACTTAATTAGAATTGTTGCATAATTACAACATGGAATGAATTTAGACTAGCTAAGATTTTCATGCAAAAATTTAGGCAATGATATTTGGAATATCAAAGAAAGTTGAGGACTCATTGGTGGACTCAGAGGGAGGTGAGACTCCTGAACATTCCAAGGCTCTCTAGGTCTCCCTTATCAGTAGAAGCTATAGGTCCTCCCATATCTTATCTGAGGATACTAGTCTTTTGTTGCTTGAAGATTCAGTAATAAGTTTCTTTGGGGCAGTTTCTCTGCAAGGGGAATCATGATTTTCTCAAGATCCATTCCAACCCTCTATGTTGTTTCTAAATATATAACTAAAGTCACATCTTGGTATACTCTGGGGAGAGAAATGCAATGGTTAACCTGGGATAAAAGGACTGAACAATTGTGTGTGTGTGTGTGTATGTATGTACATATATGTATGTGTGTGTGTATATATATATCAGATCACATGCCTTGGGGATACGTATGGGAATGGATTCTAAGGGTCTTGGACCAAATGGAGGAAGGAATATAATACTAGATTGGACCAAATTTCTTGATATGGGTACATTTATTGGCATTCTGAATTTAATGGGTTAGCTTATACAGCTGAAAATGGCTTCAACAGTTTACTTGTTTAGATAGCCAAGACTTGGATTCAGTACTGACCAAAGACCTAAATGTAAGGCTGGACAGTATAAACCTCTTAGAGGAAAACATAGGTAGAACACTCTTTGACATAAATCACAGCAATATCTTTTTTGATCCACCTCCAAGAGTAATGAAAATAAAAACAAAAATTAACAAATGGGATCTAATTAAACTTAAAAACTTTGCACAGCAAAGGAAACTATAAATAAAACAAAAAGACAACCTATGGAATGGGAGAAAATATTTGCAAATGAAGTGACGGACAAGGGATTAATCTCCAAAATATACAAATAGCTCATGCAGCTCTATGTCAAAAACAAAACAAAACAAAAAAACCTGATTAAAAAATGGGCAGAAGATCTAAATAGACATTTCTCTAAAGACAAACAGATGGCCAAAAAGCACATGAAAAGATGCTCAATATCACTAATTATCAGAGAAATGCAAATCAAAACTACAGTGAGGTACCACCTCACACCAGTCACAATGGCCATCATCAAAAAGTCTACAAACAAATGCTGGAGAGGGTGTGGAGAAAAGGGAACCTTCCTACACTGTTGGAATGTAAATTGGTATAACCACTATGGAGAACAGTATGGAGGTTCCTTAAAAAACTAAAAATAGAACTACCATATGATCTAGCAATCCCACTTCTGGGCATATATCTGGAGAAAATCATAATTAGAAAAGACACATGCACCTCAATGTTCATTGCAGCACTATTTACAGCGGCCAGGGCATGGAAGCAATCTAAATGTCCATCGACAGAAGAACGGATAAAGAAGATGTGGTACATATATACAATGGAATGTTGCATGGCTATAAAAAGAACAAAATAATGCCATTTGCAGCAACATGGAGGGACCTAGAGATTATCATACTAAGTGAAGTAAGTCAGACAGAGAAAGACAAATATCATATGACATCACTCCTCTGGATACTAACTTAAAAAAATGATACAATTGAACTTATTCACAAAACAGAAACAGACTTACAGATATTAAAAACAAATTTATGGTTACCAAAGGGGAAGCCTGGGGGGAGGGATAAATCAGGAGCTTGGGATTAACATGCACACACTGCTATACATAAGGTAGATAACCAACAAGGACCTACTGTATAGTACAGGGAACTCTACTCAATAATACTCTTGTGACAACCTTGTGATAGTGAGAAAAGAATGTGAAAAAGAATGAATATATGTAATACATGTGTAACTAAATCACTTTGCTATACACCTGAAACTAACACAACATTGTAAATTAACTATACGACAATAAAATTTTAAAAAATGCTTAGGGATACAGGAATATTAGAATAAATTCATCATATAAGACTTGTCCAACACTCTTCACCACATGCCCTAAAAAATCACAGAGCATTCTGCCTTCACTAAAGAATTAAGATATTGGTGGGCTTCCCTGGTAGCACAGTGGTTGATAATCTGCCTGCCAATGCAGGGGACACGGGTTCAAGCCCTGGTCTGGGAAGACCCCACATGCCGCGGAGCAACTAAGCCCATGCACCACAACTACTGGGCCTGTGCTCTAGAGCCCACAAGCCACAACTAATGAGCCCATGCTCTGCAACTACTGAAGCCCGCGCACCTAGAGCCTGTGCACCGCAATGAGAAGCCTGCACACCGCAATGAAGAGTAGCCTCCGCTCTATGCAACAACAGAAAGCCCGCACGCAGTAAAGAAGACCCAACACAGCCAACAAATAAAAATACATACATAAATAAATGCTTATTTAAAAAAAAGATATTGGTGATGGGTATATTAGTATTCTTGAAAGGCTCTGTGATTTCAAGGGGGTGGTGATGGGATCTCAGAGTAGAGGCCAGGTGGCAGCACATACCTACTGGAAAGAAGTGAGGAGCATGTACTATAATTAGCAGCAGGTATTAAGTAGTAATCAAAATGTTTTGGCCTTCAGGGATCTTCAGTGGCAGCTAATTGATCATAGTATCCCTAAGATAAATGGATATTTTACTAAAATATTATTTGATTTCTGTCTGTAGAAGAAAAAACTCCAGACCTGGCAGTGAAAAACCTGATTTAAGTCACAACAAGAGGAGACATAGCCTTTTTTATCCAGTTTCTGGTGCTATATTCATAGCACCAGACTGCCAACAGTCCATGGCCTGTTAGGAAGCGGGCCTTACAGCAGGAGGTGAGCCAAGGGTGAGCAAGCAAAGCTTCATCTGGCGCTCCCAATTGCTTTCATTACGCCTGAACTATCTCCCTCCCACACCCCACCCCTGTCCATGGAAAAACTGTCTTCCACAAAACTGGTCCCTGGTGCCAAAAAAATTGGGGACCACTGACATATAAGATTTTGGCCTGGAGTTGAGCTTCTCAGAGACCAGTATTGATCCTCCCAATAGAGATGAGCCAGACATCTGGTTGCAGGTTGACCTTCTGTCTTGGCTAGGGCAGTGATCTGTCCTCATTAGAATACACACTTATTTTGGATATGAATTTATTGTTATTATTATTATGTATTTATTAATATTATTATTCATGGGCTTATAAATGCCTTATTCACTGCTATGGCCTAAGCAACATTGCTCCTGGCCAGGGAACTCATTTCATAGCTAAATAAATGTGGCAATGACTCATGTATGTGGAATTATCATAAGCCCTGCAATCCAAAAGCATCTGGTTAGGTAGTATAATGGAATGGTCTCCCAATGATCAAGTTATGGCACTAGAGGGGTGATAGCAACCTCACATTTTGGGAGATTGATCTCACACAATGCAGTATATACTCAGAAACAAAGACCAATAGCATTGTTTCTCTCAAAGCCATAGTATGTGAATCTAGGAATCTAGGGATGGAAGTGGAAGTGGAGCCTCTCATTATTAAAACTAACAACACACTAAAATAGAATTTTTGCTTCCTTTCCTTTTCATCTCTGCTGATTAGAGATCTTAGCTTCAAATGGAGAAATGTTTTTCACCAAAGGACAAGCAAAGGCATTGACTGAAGGTTGGAAATAGTAATGAGTATTAGTAGCAATTAAAGGTTGAAATGATTGGATCATATATAAATCTGGGTTTAAAACTAAATGTAATACAGTAATTACTTTTAAATCAAAATTTACTTTATTATATGTAATACCTATAATCAGTACCAGAAATATCAGTAATATTGCCAAAGCTTGAGTAGTGTGTATGTGTGGGGAATTATTGGGAAGGAAGGGAGTAAAATTTTCCTGATTAAAGGCTCAAACATATTTTTGATTATGACAATTAAATAAACTTCCAAATGGTCTTGAGAACTTTGATATCTTCTCTAAGGATTATAAACCAGACATATTTTCCAAGGCACGGGAGAAAATTTTTTAAAAACAAATATAAAAGATATATATATATTCATATACATATAATTATTACTTTTCTCACATAAAATTAGAGAAATAGGAAATAAATATATTTAAAAATTAAGAATATATATGATTAACATAGTCAAGGTGTATCCCTTTAAATTACAAATGAAATTGGACTTGACTCATCAAATTGATTCTGATTCGATTTTAAAAATTAAATTCAACTACATGCTGCTCTTGAGAGGTTCTAAAACAGATGCACAAAAATTCAAAGTACCACAATAGTCAAATTATGTCAGGCAATCAAAAACAGAATATGTACTGATATTACATTGAATGTATAATACATAAAATGAGAAAAAGTCACTTTATCTTGTAAAGAGTATAATTCAAAATTTATGATATGCCTATTATGGACCACCGAATGTCAAAGAAAATCAATATATATATACTATCAATATACATTCTTGTAATGATATATATCATATGTCCATTTATATAATATGAATATTTTAATAATATTAACATAACATAGTATATTATAATATATCATATTTATTCCAGTCTCTTTAGCTGCTTCAGACTCCTATCTTTACCTCCTCATCTCAAGAGGTCCGCGGTACTCTGCTTGAACTCAAGTTCCTTATGCTGGGAAATTAGGAAATTATCCCTTTGACAGAGAACTGGAACAAACGTGATTCACTTCGTGAATTTCTCTTCTTTCAGAGATTGTGCTCTTGTGCTGCCTACTGTCCAGTGCTTAAAGGAGTTGGCTCGTGTTTTGTCTAGTTTCACAGTTGTTGTTTTCTCGGTGAACAAGTTCAGTACCAGCTCCTCTGTTCTAGCTGAAGCAGAAAATTACCGCAAGTGATTTTTATTTTCTTCCTATTCTTTCTTACTGACATTTTTTATTGAACATATATATTTGTAATTATATGTTTTAAATTACCTCAAAAATGTTATTCAAATCAGAAGAAGGAAACATCATGCTACTAAATTTCACAGGAATTAAAAAACATTTTCTGAGATAACATTGTAGCTTCACTAGGCTGTGTTTTTATTTCTCAGCTTTGAATTTTGCTGAACAAGAACAGAACTTGAAAGGTGATTAAAAAGAGAAAAAAACTTGAAAAGGAATAAGGAATATTTCAAACCCCCAGAATAAAATATACCAATGTTTAACCAGTAGCTAATCTATACAACTTATTTTTCTAACTCCTTGAATTGAGGACTACGAATATTAAGAATTTGTACATGATGCTAAATATACACTGAAATGCTAACAGGCCTAATGATTTCTGAGTTGACATACATCATTCACTGAGCACTTGCCCTATGTCAGGCACTGTGCTATATACACTAAAGGTGTATCATTTTATTAATCCTTACCACAAACATAGGCAAAATTATACCCATTTTATTCCCATGAGGAGTCAAGCTTAAAGCAGTTAAGGAAGCTACAAAAAGCCACTTCCTTTGGTAAAGTGATCAAGTCCTTTTGGAGATATGGAGATAGAATTAATACCTTTATTTATTTATTTGGCTTCATTGGGTCTTCATTGCTGTGTGTGGGCTTTCTTTAAGTGGTGGCGAGTGCGGGCTACTCTTCACTGCAATGCATGGGCATCTCAGTGCGGTGGCCTCTCTTGCTGCAGAGCACAGGCTCTAGGCGAGCAGGCTTCGGTAGTTGCAGCGCGTGGGCTGAGTAGTTGTCACACACGGGCTTAGTCACTCCTCAACCTACGGGATCTTCCCATACCAGGGATTGAACCTGTGTCCCCTGCATTGGCAGGTGGATTCTGAACCACTGCACCACCAGGGAAGTCCCATAATTAATATCTTTATGTGCACCTGTACATAAGGAGGCTAGTGGGAAGGTTACTTACAAGACCTCCAATTCCCTCTCAAGATGGTCCTGTTATTCAATGGATTTCAATATTCCAAATAATACTAATGGAAGGCTTCTTTATATTTATACTTAGCAGAAGTATGAAAGGGCTCAAAGTGATTCTAAGACTTAGGCATTAAAGTGGTGACTATGTCCATTCTTCTAGTACTTTATCCTCAATATACTTTACGGGTGGCCTTGACTATTCTATTTGTTACAAGCTACTTGATATGTGACTCTGCCTCAGGATAAAGAATATGCTTTGGATTCTGAAACCACATCAGAAACAGAACAGAAGCACCAGTCTTCCCATGCTAAATTTGTTGTCCAGACTGTATGGATAAACATCTCCACATGTGCAAAAGTCAACAATTATTTGGACCAGGGCAAGTTGAAAAGGAGTTTCAGAGGTGATTGTAGAGAAACTCAAGTAACTAAAATCATTGCAGTCAGTGGGAAACCTTAAATATCCAGGTCCCAGATGAGGATTTATTGAAATTCTTTCTGATTTTGGCTGATAGAATGAAAAACGGATTAGAGAAAATAATTGTAGGTATTTTTAGAGCCTACATTAACTGAACATATTCTCATGACCCTATGACATACTATTACGGTCAGCCGCATTTTACTGGTGAAAAAACTGATAATTAAAGGGTATATGATGTATCCAGGGTTATACACCTTGTAGGAAACAAAGCTGAAAGCTGGGTCCAGGTAGCGTAATTTTCACGTTCGTAGTACTCTTAACCACTACACTGTACTGCCTTGAAACTCATTAAATACAGGAATTGATAGATTAAAAATTTTATTTATTTTTTGTCATTTGTTTATATATCAACTGAGAAAAATTCTAATAATATCGGGTAGCTACTCTGGTGCTAAGGTTTCAGCTTTCAGTACATGTTTTCTTAGGCAATTTTTTGCTAGTCCTTTCTTCCCCACTGGTACCTTGCCCTTATTTCTAGCCTCATTTCTTACTACACTGTCCTACTTTGAGCCCTCTGAGAGCTTCCTGGAACCTATTCTCCAAAAAGCATAGAAAGGGACCCTACTCAGTCTTGATTTATTCCTGTTTTAAAGGTGTTTTACATTTGGAAACTTTCAATTATGTCATGAATGGGGAAATCTCTCTTAAGACTAGAAGAAAAAAAACACGTGATTTTAATTTTTTTTTGCCCCTTAAAACAAGAAAGAAAGAATAAAATTATTTTTCAATTAAAGGCTCTATCTTGGCCTAAGGAGTTGAGACATTCAGTCTCTGAAGAATTTGACTTCCCAGGAGTGGGAATGTCAAATTTAAGCTATAGAATTCACTTGAATTAAAGCAAATTAGAAAATGCATAATTTTACTGGGTCTATATCATTGTGTTTTGGCAGAAATTTAGTTACATGCAACTGCACGCTTTCTTTGCACCACAGTCACACAATCACTCTCATTAAAGTAATTGGATAGTCAACTTTTTTTTTTTCATCACGACAGTGGTTGTTTTGATTACATTAGTCCAATCCAAATCATTGATTCATTTGGGAACCAGTAGAGTCACTTGCCAAAGAGAAAACAAAAAAGTGGGGGAGGCATTATATAATTAACTCGGGCATTAGTACTAGGGTTGTTTAGAGAAAAACGACAAAAGAGAGCTATAGTGGGAAATTGGAGTGCATTTGTTTCTCTGCCTAGGTAGGTGGTCTTTGGTCACTTTTTTCCCTCATTCACCCATAACCTACGCACCTTCCCTTGGCTTTTCACGTCTCATCCATTGTGGCCAAGCCAATCCCGGCAGAGGCAGGTAAAAATTAAGGCTCCTTAATAATCGTCTTTCCCATTCTCCAAGTCATGTGACCACATAATATGTTATTCAAACTTGGATACTTTGTCTAGAACAATCCTAAATGGAATGGGACTCAAAGATAATGGGCAAAACCAGGACAAACTAGGACTGTAACAGGCAAACTCTGGGTAGAACTTTAGCTGCAATGTTATACTTCACAATTTTGCATTGCATGGGACCTACCATGCGCAGTTAAAAGTCCCTCACTGATCCCTCAAGGATTTGGTTCCTTCAGTCTCAGTGACTAAGATATTTATGTTGCTTCCAAGTCTCAGTTCTTTTCCTTTTCATTGTGCTGGCTTAAGCCATTAACACTGAGTTTTTGCCTTGACGTTTACCCTCAGATTTGGTCCAGGTACCCTTTATGTTCTGTGCCAAAATCTTGCTGGGAACCTCAGCTAAGAACTTGACATTTTGCCTTAAACTCAATAATCTGCTTTTGCACTAGAACTTTATATTTAAGCACCAACCCAGAGGCTGAGGCCTATCCTTCTGGGTTGGCCTGAGACTTGAAGCACTGTGTATCCTGGTTTCTGTTGTTATTGTACTCTAATTCTTACCCATCATTTTTTAGTAAATTTCTATCAAATATTTCTCTCTCCTCTCTCTCTCTCTCTCTCTCTCTCTCTCACACACACACACACACACACACACACACACACACACACACACTTCATCCATGGCCTATGTATCCTTCAGGGGACCATCATTTCGCTCACAGAGTGACAACTTTTACTAACAACCTTCTAAGATTATGGTAGGCATAGTTTAGAATACAGGGATAAATATAGATTCATTCATGGTAGGATGAAACTTTCCTGACAACACCCCAGGGTCTGTTTTGGGGTGTTTATTTGTTTGTTTGCTGATGGTTTCTAAATATTTTAACTGGTTAAACAGCCTGGTTTAACTGCATGACCAGCAGGGCATAAAATCCTTATTGGGAACTTCTGAGTTCTCTTAAAGACAAGATTTCTCACACAGATCTTCTTCAATTCAGATCCAAAGCACAGTGCCAGTGTGTATACGGACACTTGGGAGCTAGCATCTGGATGTCTTTCTTACCCCAATGCTCGCCTGGATTCTCTCTTACAGCACTTCATCTTCATCTTTTGTCTTTAAATTAAAGCCTTACATGAGTATGCTCTGCAGAGTCTGTGAGTTATTTAAAAACCTTTAGATGCAAAATCTTTGCATCTTTAATTCTGAAAAAAACCTTCCCATATGCAGATCTTAGTTTCAGAGTCTGCCTCACAGGAAACCCTGACCTATGAACATAACAAAGTTTGGAAAGTATAGTCATCAGATCAGTGCTGAAGTGTTTGACAGCAGGGAAGTGGAGATTGTTTATCCAGGGTTCTCTAATCTCCTTTCATGTTCTTCTTCTTTGTTATCCGGTGAATTGTGTACCCACCCCCCAAATTCATATGCTGAAGTTATAACCCCCAGAACCTTAAAATAGGACTGTTTTAGAAACAGGGTCATTGCAGGTGTAATAAGTTAAGATGAGGTCATACTGGAGTAGGGTGGACCCCTAATCCAATATGACTGGTGTTCTTATATAAATGGAAAATTTAGGCACACACACACACACACACACACACACAGAATGTTATGTGAAGATAAAAGTAGAGATCAGGGCGATGCAGCCGAAGCCAAGGAATACCAGACGTTGACAGCAAACCACCAGAAGCTAAGAGAGCGGCATGAAACAGATTTCTCCCTCACAGCCCTCAGAAGGAGCTAACCCTGCCACGGCACTGACTGAGGATCTTGGACATCTAGCCTTTAGAACTCTGAGATAATACATTCCTGCTGTTTAAGCCACTCAGTGCACGGTGCTTTGTTATAGCAGCCCCAGCAAATTAACAAAGCCTTTGCTTAAGATTTGAATCCCCAGGAAGGTAATTCTGATCTGTTCACTGGTCACACAAACAAAAAAGTAGCTACATCAGAAGCTAAGATAGCAAAGTGTCAGGAAGGAATTTGAGATTTCAGGCCTACTGATTAGGATATGATGATTCCCTTAATTGGAAAACGGAACACTGGCATTGAAACAAGTTTTATAGATAACACAGAGTTTTATATATTTGAGTTTGAGGTACAGATGGGATGCCACTCAGAGGATTAGAAATTTAGGTTTAGAGAAGGGCTGAAGTCAGAGAGGTACATATGGGAATAATTTTTATAGAGGCAACTTTAGAAGAAACTGGATTGTTAATCATTAGCTGTGGGCTGGACCAGTAGTGAGCCCAACTATATAACTTAGAGGTAGCACTGTAGCAGGTTGTAATAGTTTCTGTGCGTAGCGCTAGAGGAGCTGGGGAGAAGCAAACACTGCCAGCCGGTAGGTATAATTTCCAAGCCATCAGAGAAGACAGCAATTTACTCCAAAATGTTCACGGACCAAATTTCATAGTGAGAAATAATGTAGGTTCCAAGAACTTGGAGCTAAGGCCAAAGCATAATACGAAAAGAAGTCAATAGGAAACTCAGATTAAAATTAATTGGTGCCAAGACAATTCACTGGGGGAAAGAAGAGTCTTTTCAACAAATGGTGCTGGAACAACTGAATACCTATATGCAAAAGAACAAAGTTGGGCCCATATATTATACCATATATAAGCATTAATTCAAAGTGGATCAAAGACCTAAATATAAAAGCTAAAACTACTAAACTCTTAGAAGAAAACATAGGAATAAATTTTATGACTGGATTAAGCAATTGTCTCTTAAATATGATAGTAAAAGGATAAGCAACAACAACAAAAATAGATAAATAGACAAAAATCTAAAACCTTTCATAGTTTAAAGGACACCATCAGAAAAGTAAGAAGGCAACCTACAGAATGGGAAAAAATTTTTGCAAATCATGTCTCTCATAAGGAACTTGTATCTAGTATATATAGGGAACTATTACAACTCAGTAAGAAAACGACATAATAAAAATATGGGCAAAAGATCTGAATAGACATTTCTATAGCAAAGAGATACAAATGGCTAATAGGCACATAAAAAGATGCTCACATAATTAGCCATCAGGGAAATGGAAATCAAAATCACAAGGTACCTTTCACATGAATTAGAATGAATATAATGGAAAAGAAAAGTGATAGTAAGTGTTGGTAAGAATTGGTTAAACTGGAACTCTAATACACTGACAGAAAAAAATGTAAGATGGTACAGTCACTTTGGAAAACAGTCTGGTATCACCTCAAAGGGTTAAACAAAGAGTTACCATAGGACTCAACAATTCTACTACTACTATGTATATAACTGAGAGAAACAGAAACACAGTTAACATAAAAACTTACACACAAATATTAATAGTAGCATTATTCATAATAACCAAAAGTGGAAACGTCCCAAATGTCCACTAACTGATGAATGAATAAATAAAATGTGGTATATCCTTACAATCAATGCATTTGACAATAAAAATAAATCAAATACTGATTCTTGCTACAGCTTTGATGGACCTTTAAACATTACGATAAGTGAAAAAGTCATTCAGACCACATATACTATTTATATAAAATGCCCAGAATAGGAAAATATACGAAGACAGAAAGTAGATTAGTGGTTGCTTAGGGTTGGTTGCCTGCGTGGGGTGATGGGGATGGGAAAGTATGAGTAAGGAGTGTGGCATTTCTTGGGGGGGGTGATGAAAATGTTATAAAATTGCTTGTGCTAATCTAAAATTGTGCACAACTCTGTGTTATACTAAGAACCATTGAATAATACCTGTTGGGTGAATTGCATGTATATCTTACAATTATATCTTAATAAAAATGCTATAAAAATTCTAGTCGAGCATGCAGTTATAGTGAACATAGACACAGAGGGCAGGTTTCAGGAAAGGGGTCAAGTTTTATCTCTGTGATACATCAGGATCAAATAGACACCAAAGGCAGAGTATTACATCGCTAATTGACAAGGAATGTGTAAGAAACGATCTCTTCACTAGCAAACGCATACTGCTTGTTTTAGTCCACTGAAGCTACTATAACAAAAATATCATAGACTGGGTGGCTAATAAGCAACAGGAATTTATGGGCAAATTTGGGGTCTGGTGAGGGCCGCTTCCTGGTTCACAGACAACTATGTCCTCCCTGTATCCTCCACGGTGGAAGTGAGAAGAGAGCTCTCTGGGACCTCTTTCAGAAAGATACTAATTCCTTTCATGAGGGTTCCATCCTCATGACCTAATCACTTCCCAAAGGCCCCATCTCCTAATACCATCACCTTGGGGATAAGGATTTCGACTTATACGTTTTAGGGGGACGTACACATTCAGTCCATAGCACTGCTTTAGTGACTGGTCTCAATAAACACGGACATGATATCTTTTAAAATAAATGTCAGCTGTTCTATATTGAATCTCCTCCCTCTTATCTTTCCTAAACAGGATGATAGCCAGATTCTACAACTTTTCTGCAACTTTTGACTATTAGAACAGTCTATTTCTGGTGTTCAAGAATTAGCTACTTATGTTCAAAATTTAAATCTCACACCCAATGCCAAGCTATTCTCGTCCCTTCTCCCCAGAACAGGCTGGAGCTGGGCAGGAAGAAGCTGTTGTCTGGTTCTCAGACTTCTTCTCTTCCTCTTCGCCTTTGACCTGTTTGCTACGCCTCCTCACTTCTCCCCTACCTCTTCCCTCCACCTTTTAGTCATGGCTGTCTTTGAGGTGGAGATGCAAGAAATGGAGAAGGAGCAACTGTGCTATAGTTTGGAGCAGATTCCTAGGTGCACAAATGAAGAGCCTCAGAAGCTTGTCCTTAGCACCCAGACGAGGACTTAAGCTGCAGAAAGGTTGTGTCATTTCCTGCCCATGTGAACTGGCCTTTATTTACCTTTTCCCTGGGTGTCTTCCCAAATACTGGTATTGGCTTCTATGCCCAAAGGATCACAATCCTCCTCACCTGCTGCTGAGCCTTGACCATTATTCCTTTTGTTAGTTTACTCAATTTTTTGGGAAAAAATGTTATATTTAAGCAATCTCCGCTCTACTCCCAATCCTACGAGTTAGATAGAAGCTGTTAGTTGTTACAGGTTGTTAACTCTAGCAATTTATTGTAGGGGTTGTTACACAAAAAGTATTGTACTTACCAGGCTGACTTTTCCTATTCCTGATTTGTCTTAATTTGGGGGGGTGTAGAAACTAAATTGACAAAGACATCAGCAGATACTGTCACCCCCACCTCCCATCCTCTTCTTTGCTTCTCCTCCTTCTTCTTAATCTACTGTTTTTTCCTGCTTTTCATTGCTTTCTCCAAAATATCAGATTCCAGCTAAAATGCTATTCAAATCCAATGAAATCATTGCCAGTTGGAAACTGTATTTGTGTGTGTGTGTGTGTATTTTCTGATTAATTGCTTCTTTCCATAGAGTTCAACTTTATCCTGGTGGTGGCATGTTGAATACACAGGCACACTAAGCACTAAATAATTTATTTCTAGCTCTTCCAAACAATACCATGTTCTCTGGTGACTTGGGTAGCAGTGGTGATTATATTTGTAGACTTGCCTTCTTTGTCAAAACTGGCAGTGGCTTTTTTGACACCACTGAAAATGACACTGACAGTACAGAGTCCTTGGGGTGGCCCACGTGTGTGCATGTGTGTGTGTGTCTGTTTAAAGAAAATAAATGTCACAGGACTGTGGAAACAATCACATTACTGGCACTTAAAATCATACCTCACCATGCCAAGGTAAAAATAACTTGAGACAACAGATCTGACTTTGATTAAGAATACTGTGGGAAACAGTGAGATTGAAACCATACATTTGTAAGTTCTTTCACCTAATTCTCTCATGCTACCATACGGGGTGTAGCTGGTCAGGCATGAAAAATTGTTGCTTCTCATTACGCCCTCTTTTAGTAGACAATTTTGGATGTACAATTGGTAACTTCTCCAGATGCCAGCCAACACAGATTTTTGGACAACTTTCAGAGCTACAGAGGAAAAGTGGGAACTCACAAGTGGGAAGGGACACTTCAATTCAATTTGTCTTGAGATCCTGAAGTATAACTCTCATTCAACTACCAGCCAGAGAAGGCCATATGCTGGAAGAGGAACCCAAGTGAAAAATTAAAGGACTTTTTCTTATTTGCATTTCATATACATGTGGGCAAAAACACTTTATTTAACCATTCTTAAGTTTACCTGACCACAATATACATAACTGGAAGGAGAAGTTGAATCTTGTTTTTATAATTTAGTACTATTTTTACCAAAGTAAAACAGGAATGCCAACCCAGATGAAGAAATTACACCACAGTATGAAATAAACTAAGCCCTTGAAACTGGTTTGCACCCTCAACTATTGACAATGTTTTCCAACTAACTGCCCTTCTAACTGCATGAAAAGCACATGCTTGCATGCACTCTGAGGAAGTAAGGTTAAGAGTGTGGGTATGGTTACAATAAATCTTTTTTTTTTCCTTAAGGGGAAGTGTGAACACAATCACCCACCACCATAAATTATGCAGTAGAGTTTCCCACATTTGGAGAAATTGCAGGGCTCAGTACATCTGGACTGCAACGAATAAACCTCACCCTGGGAAAATCACTCTCAGGATCAGCTAAGTATCAATAAGTCCGTTTAGTTCTCCAGACTTGAAATCATACCTTTATATCTTCTTTGGGACAGAGAAGTCTACTACCTCACTTGATCCCCAACCCTGGCTCATCACGGCTACATTTTCCAAATGTTCCTAACTCATCTATCTTCTTCCATTTTCTTCTCTTTCATTTTCATCCTATGTATCTATCTCAGGTAGACTAGCTTTCCCGAACTCCACCCACCTTAACACTCCTGTGCTTAAGAATCAAATATGGTCCTTTGTTGTCCATCAAATCAAATCCAGTCATGTTAGCTTGGCAGTTTATTTTTCAAAGGCCTATCTACCAGCACCCCTTTCCAATTCTCATTTCTTCACCTTATTCCACACATTGCAAGGTCTTTTCCACTTTTCCTCTGTCCCACCTCATCCTCCCCTGGCATGCATCTCTATCTACCTTGCTCCTTCCTCCAGTGTTTCTCAACCACGGTAAACCAAAATTTCTCTTGCCTGGGGAGATCCTGATATGCCCCTCTTTCCCTCGCCCCATTAAGAATCATAGTTTTGGTTTATCCTACTAGATATGAATTTTTAAAGCTTCAGTTTCCTTGATTTGCATTACGAAAGCCAAAGTCATTGGTTTTGAGCTCTTCTTGAATATAAAATTGCTGTAACATTGAAGATGTATTTTTTTCACATAACACCCTTCCTCTCCACTTCAAAGAAGCTGATATTCTCCCTCCTTTGAAAATCACAAACATATTTAAGTCCTCGGAAGTCAGCATAATCTCAATCTTCCCTAAATGTCATCTTTATTATCCCTTCTTTGAACTCCCATGGCACTTCTAAGTGACACACAGTTATTACTTATTTATTTCATGGGTGTTGTTTTTAATTCTTCGATGAAATGAGTAAACTTCTTAAGAACAGCAGCCACGTCATATTTCTCAATATCTCCTTCTAGCCTAATGCCAGACATATGATAAATGTTTAAGTTCCTATTATCAATTCATTCTGCTCAATAATTGGAAATTTCTAACACAAAAATGTGTCTGAATTATGACTTCACTAGTGTTTGTAAAAACCAAACACACTGATAATCCACATATTTATAAAAGGAAAATTATAGTCTCCAGGCTCTGAGCAAATTTTGTACACATGCAAAAATACTCAGAAAAATAACATTAGGGATAATGAACTGTATGTTTCTGAGTTGAATGAGGTTTTCAAGGTAATCACTACCATATATTTAGTGACAAGTTCTCTCAATGCCTAACAGTTTCTGGGAATCTGTGGATGGTTTACTCATTAAACTGTTGCTTACAATCTATTCCCAACTTGTTTTTCCGACACTAATTTATCCCTTCACAAATTATCCCTTGTTCAGAAAAAAATGTGTATGAGAAATACTTTCCACTCATCTTGCCAAACCTGTTAAGAAACATTCCATTTGTTCTTCCAAAGCTAATGTTTACCTTTCCTAATAGACATGACTTTCATCTGAAGTCTGATATTTTAGAAGTTTTCATTTACCACTTTAGAAGTATTATTTTGCCTGTTATATAGGTATTCACCACCATTACTTTGACTGAATTCTGTATCAAATATGATTATGAACAAATCACTGGAATATACTGATAAGGAACAAATTATTTTCAAGCTACTTTAGCAGGCACTTAGAGAACCCTGCATTTTTATAGGTGTGTGGAAAATTCTACACTGTTGGAAGAATACTTTTTTTTTTTTTGAGAAAGCAAGCTTTGTTTTCTAAATAAAGTTTAATAATATATTCAGAAATGATATTCTCCTGTCCTTGGTTTTTAAGTACTCAAGGAAAAACAAATGCCTTCTGGAATTTTATTTACTCAAGTGGGTTTTGAAATATATTACTCAATAGGGTCTTTTTTTAGGAAAAAAAGTAAACATGTTATTTCATTTCTTGATCATTCAAGCACACTTACAACACATTCACTTGTTCTTTCATAGAGCACCAGGTTTGACCTCATATATGTGTAATACATGATCTTCCAAGATAATGAATGTTTTTAAGCATTTTTTTGATTTATGTTGTTGGCCCACCAACTATTCCCAGGGAAAATGAGGTGGAATACCTCCAAATATGCCCTTCTCACCTTCCTCCTCACACCTCCCTTTCCTGCCAAAATCTTGTTTTCACAGTTGTGTTTTGTTACTGATGTTCACTCTGTGTGGTCCCTTTCTAAAAAGAAAATAGAGAAACACCCCGATTGATTTTCTCTTTTACTGTAATTCAAGACTCTTGGGAATTTGGAGGGCCAGTGATTTATTCTCCGTGTCCTCTTTTTCTGTTTCTTTTCCTCTTTCCTTCTTTCTTTCTTTTTCTTTCTTTCTTCCTTCCTTTCTCTCTCTCTTTCTCTCTCTCTCGTTCTCTCTTCCTTTCTTTCTCTCTTTCTTCCATACAGCTGAGCTTATTCGATGTACTATAGGTAGGTAGTATTACTACATACACTTTACAAATGAAGAAAATGAAGCGCACTAGCTGACATTTATTGAACTACATACCAGGCATGATAGTGTTTTATATGCACTGTACTGTCTATTTAATGTTCATAAACATCCCATGAGGTAGGTACAATTCTACTGGCATTTTACAGATAAGGAAACTGGGGCTGAGAGAATTTACTTAATATCTCACAGCTTATAAACGATGAAGCCAGGATTCAAATGCAGGACTGCATGATTCTAGGGCCTCCACACTCAAACACTGAGCAACCCTATTCCTCCAACTTCTACTATGTACATTAGGAGGATCAAAGGGGGTGGAAATATCACAGGGTGTTGAGATAAATTATGAGACTTCAAATTGCTACTCTGCTACTTACTTGCAAGCACAATGACCTTTTACAATTAGTTACCTTGTACATGAAACAGAAATGTTAATTAAAATAATTTACCTGCCTCACAAGTTACCCCTCCCAGCTTCATGAGTGCTGAATATTTTTTATTAATATCATTGAGGAATAACTTAAGCACAATAGACTGCACCCACTTAAATCGAACAATATGTTCAATTCAATATGCTTTGAAAGTTGTAGTATGTATCTGTGAAACCACTACCACAGTCCAGACACGGAAGATTTCCATCACTCCAAAAAGATGATTTCTGACCCTTTGAAGTCTATGCCTTTTTCCATCCATGGCTCCAGGCAACCACTGGTCTGCTTTGGCATCTCATTAAAATTCAATCATATGATCTATAGCCTGTGCCTGGCTTCTTTCACTCAGCATAATGTTTTCAAGGCTCATCTATGTTGTTACATGTATCAAAAACCCACGCCTTTTTATTGCTGAGTAGTATTCCATTATATGGATAGAACACATTTTGTTTATCCATTTACCTGCTGATGGACATTTGGGGTATTTCCAGTTGTTAGCTATTGTGAATAAAGCAGCAAGCTATAAACATTTGTTTACAAGTATTTGTGAAAACATATGTTTTTACTTCTCTTGGGTAAATCTCTAGGAGAGGAGAGTCTGGGTCATACGATAGGTAGAGGTTTAAATGTTTAGTAACTGCCCAACAGTTTTTGAAATCAATCGCACCAACTTATATTCTGACCTAACTTGTTAAACTTGGCGCTTTGGGCAATCAAGAATGTGTAAGAAGATACTACAGTAGTTCAGGTCATGTGGCGGTTTTTAAGGATGGAGGATTTGTCTTTAAGAACTATCTTCCTTGGAGGAAAATATGTACAAAACCTGGTGATTTACTGTTTATTGAATGTATGGCCATGAGGAATGTGTCAAGAATGAGTCCTAGTTTGCTTGTAAAGCCAGTAGTCTCAATTTGAGCTTATACTATATCCATACTTGGTTTTAAGACAAGCCCATGGGGCTTCCCTGGTGGCGCAGTGGTTAATAATCCACCTGCCAATGCAGGGGACACAGGTTCGAGCCCTGGTCCGGGAAGTTCCCACATGCTGAGGAGCAACTAAGCCCATGCGCCACAACCACTGAGCCTGCGCTCTAGAGCCTGTGAGCCATAACTATTGAGCCCACGTGCCACAACTACTGAAGCCTGTGCACCTAGAGCCCTTGCTCCGCAACAAGAGAAACCACTACAATGAGAAGCCCGCGCACTGCAAAGTAGCCCCTGATCTCCGCAACTAGAGAAAGCCCGTGCGTAGCAATGAGGACCCAACACAGCCAATAAATAAAAATAAAATTAAAAA
This sequence comes from Hippopotamus amphibius kiboko, assembly GCF_030028045.1. NCBI lineage: Eukaryota > Metazoa > Chordata > Mammalia > Artiodactyla > Hippopotamidae > Hippopotamus > Hippopotamus amphibius. The sequence continues at coordinate 35,792,593 of NC_080189.1, read as the reverse complement.
TAAAATAATGTGACATTTAAGAAAAAGAGAGAGAGACAAGCCCATGATTGTTTTGTATACAAGTAAGTCGCCGGAAGTAGTCTATCTGTGGAAGAGACACAGGGACCTCTTACTAGTTAGAGAGTCATAAGGGAAGTACATAGCAGTCAGACTCACAGATTTGATTCGCTAACAAAGATTTATTTGTTAGAGGGAAGAATACAGCTTATTTTCTGTCACTCAGACTTATCTTTGGCCCCTTTTCCTTTGGACTATTCTATAAGTTCTAGGGGAAAATATCACTTAAGTAAAAACTGTAAAATCTGTAAAGCATCAAGAGCCGTTGCCATCTGGCCTTCTTTGCCTTGTCTCATCTGCTTTTTGCTCCTCTGTTTTCCCTTTCCTACTTTCTTTTGAGTTGACAGACTTTTGGGATTCAATTTTAATTCTTTTTCTGACTTTTAGCTATATCTCCATGCATGCATTTTTTAATGGTTGCTCTAGGGATTACATTATGCATCGTTAACTTATCAGAGTCTATTTAGAATTAATATCCTACTGCTTATAAATTATATGAAACTTGGGATAGCATATTCCCATTTCTGTCCTTTCTGCTAGTGTCCTATATATCTACAGATGTAAAAACCTCACAACATAAGTTATGCTTCCTTTAAAGAGTCATATGATGTTTAAATTAACAGAAGAAAAAGAGACAGGAGGTTTTATAATTTCCCACATATACGACATTTCTGGAGGTCTTCATTACTTCCTGAAGATCAGAACTTCCATCTGGTATCTTGACCCTTCTGCCTGAAGAACTTAAAACATTTCTCTTGGTGCAGATCTGCTGGTTTCAGATTCTCTCCATTATCTTAAATATGATCTTAAAGTTATCTCAAAATGTCTTCATTTACTTTTCATTTTTGAGAAATAAAATTCTAGGATACAGATTTTTACATTCCTTTCATTAATTTAAAGATCATCCAATTGCTTTCCGGCCTCCATTTTTTTCTTTTTCTGATTACAAGGCAGATATCTATATTATTATTATTATTGTTTTTTTGCCAGTTTAGTTTTTTTTTTTTTTTGGGGGGGGTACACCAAGTTCAATATTCTGTTTTTTTACACATATCCCCGTATTCCCTCCCTTCCTTGACTCCCCCCACCTCGAGTCCCCCCCACCCTCCCCGCCACAGTCTTCTAAGGCATCTTCCATCCTCGAGTTGGACTCCCTTTGTTATACAACAACTTCCCACTGACTATCTATTTTACAGTTGGTAGTATATATATGTCTGTGCTACTCTCTCGCTTCGTCTGTTTCCCCTTCACCCCCCGCCCCCTCCGATACCTCTAGTTCTCCAGTCCATTCTCTGTATCTGCGTCCTTGTTCTTGTCACTGAGTTCATCAGTACCATTTTTAGATTCCGTATATGTGAGTTAGCATACAGTATTTGTCCTTCTCTTTCTGACTTACTTCACTCTGTATGACAGGTTGTAGTTCTATCCACCTCATTACATATAGCTCCATCTCATCCCTTTTTATAGCTGAGTAATATTCCATTGTGTATATATGCCACATCTTCTTTATCCATTCATTTGTTGATGGGCATTTAGGTTGCTTCCATGTCCTGGCTATTGTAAACAGTGCTGCAATAAACATTATGGTACAAGTTTCTTTTGGGATTATGGTTTTCTTTGGGTATATGCCCAGCAGTGGGATTACTGGATCATATGGAAGTTCTATTTGTAGTTTTTTAAGGAACCTCCAAGTTGTTTTCCATAGTGGCTGTACCAACTTACAGTCCCACCAACAGTGCAGGAGAGTTCCCTTTTCTCCACACCCTCTCCAACATTTGTTGTTCCCAGATTTTGTGATGATGGCCATTCTGATGGGTGTGAGGTGATACCTCATTGTGGATTTGACTTGCATTTCTCTGATGATTAGTGATGGTGAGCATCTTTTCATGTGTGTGTTGGCCACCTGTATGTCTTCTTTGGAGAAATGTCTATTTATGTCTTCTGCCCATTTGTGGATTGGGTTATTTGCTTTTTTGGTATGAAGCTGCATGAGCTGCTTGTATATTTTGGAGGTTAATCCTTTGTCCGTTGTTTCATAGGCAATTATTTTTTCCCATTCTGAGGGTTGCCTTCTAGTCTTGTTTATGGTTTCCTTTGCTGTGCAAAAGCTTTCAAGTTTCATGAGGTCCCATTTGTTTATTCTTGATTTTATTTCCATGATTCTAGGAGGTGGGTCCAAAAGGATCTTGCTTTGATGTATGTCATAGAGTGTTCTGCCTATGTTTTCCTCTAGGAGATTTATAGTGTCTGGCCTTACATGTAGGTCTTTAATCCATTTGGAGTTTATTTTTGTGTATGGTGTTAGGAAGTGTTCTAATTTCATTCTTTTCCATGTTGCTGTCCAATTTTCCCAGCACCACTTATTGAAGAGGCTGTCTTTTTTCCATTGTATACTCGTGCCTCCTTTGTCAAAGATAAAGTGCCCAAATGTGTTTGGGCTTACTTCTGAGTTCTCTATTCTCTTCCATTGATCTTCCTTTCTATTTTTATGCCAGTACCATACTGTCTTGATCACTATGGCCTTGTAGTATAGTTTGAAGTCAGGAAGCCTGATTCCACCAACTCCATTTTTCCTTCTCAAGATTGCTTTGGCTATTCGGGGTCTTTTGCATTTCCATACAAATCGTAAGATTTCTTGCTCTAGTTCTGTGAAAAATGCCATTGGTGGTTTGATTGGGATTGCATTGAATCTGTAAATTGCTTTGGGTAGTACAGACATTTTCACGATTTTGATTCTTCCAATCCAGGAACATGGTATGTCCCTCCATCTGTTTGCGTCATCTTTGATTTCTTTCATCAATGTCTTAAAGTTTTCTGCATACAGATCTTTTGCCTCCTTAGGCAGGTTTATTCCTAGGTATTTTATTCTTTTGGTTGCAATGGTGAATGGGAGAGTTTCCTTAATTTCTCTTTCTGCTCTTCCGTTGTTAGTGTATAGGAATGCAAAAGATTTCTGTGCATTAATTTTGTATCCTGCTACTTTATGAAACTCATCAATTAGTGCTAGCAGTTTTCTGGTAGAGTCTTTAGGGTTTTCTATATATAATATCATGTCATCTGCAAAGAGTGACAATTTTACTTCTTCTTTTCCAATTTGGATTCCTTTTATTTCTTTTTCTTCTCTGATTGCTGTGGCTAAAACTTCCAAAACTATGTTGAATAATAGTGGTGAGAGTGGACACCCTTGTCTTGTTCCTGTTCTTAGAGGGAATTCTTCCAGGTTTTCCCCATTGAGAACAATGTTGGCTTTTGGTTTTTCATATATGGTTTTTATTATGTTGAGGTAATTTCCTTCTATGCCCATTTTCTGGAGAGCTTTTATCATAAATGGATATTGAACTTTGTCAAAAGCTTTTTCTGCATCTATTGAAATGATCATATGGTTTTTATCCTTCAATTTGTTGATATGATGTATCACATTGATTGATTTGTGTATATTGAAGAATCCTTGCATCCCAGGGATAAACCCCACTTGATCATGGTGTATGATTTTTTTAATGTGCTGTTGGAGTCTGTTAGCTAGTATTTTGTTGAGGAATTTTGCATCTATATTCATCAGTGATATTGGTCTGTAGTTTTCTTTTTTTGTGACATCTTTGCCTGGTTTTGGTATCAGGGTGATGGTAGCCTCGTAGAATGAGTTTGGGAGTGTTCCGCCTTCTGCAATATTTTGGAAGAGTTTGAGAAGGATAGGTGTCAGCTCTTCTCGAAATGTTTGATAGAATTCGCCTGTGAAGCCACCTGGCCCTGGGCTTTTGTGAGTTGGGAGATTTTTAATCACTGCCTCAATTTCCGTACTTGTGATTGGTCTGTTCATGGTTTCTATTTCTTCCTGGTTCAGTCTTGGAAGATTGTATTTTTCTAAGAATTTATCCATTTCTTCCAGGTTATCCAATTGATTGGCATATAGTTGCTTGTAGTAGTCTCTCATGATGTTTTGTATTTCTGAGGTGTCCGTTGTGACTTCTCCTTTTTCATTTCTAATTCTGTTGATTTGCATCTTCTCCCTTTTTTTCTTGATGAGTCTGGCTAATGGTTTATCAATTTTGTTAATCTTCTCAAAGAACCAGCTTTTGGTTTTATTAATTTTTCCTATGGCTTCCTTCCTTATTTTTCATGTATTTCTGTACTGATCTTTATGATTTCTTTCCCTCTGCTCACCTTGGAGTTTCTTTGTTCTTCTTTCTCTAGTTGTTTTAGGTGTAAGGTTAGGTTGTTTATTCGATCATTTTCTTGTTTCTTAAGGTAGGACTGTATTGCTATAAACTTCCCTCTTAGAACTGCTTTTGCTGCATCCCATAGGTTTTGGGTTGTTGTGTTTTCATTGTCATTTGTTTCTAGATATTTTTTGATTTCCTCTTTGATTTCTTTAGTGATTCCTTGGTTGTTTAAGAGTGAATTGTTTAGTCTCCATGTATTTGTCTTTTTTGCAGTTTTTTTCCTGTAATTGATATCTAGTCTCATGGCGTTGTGGTCTGAGAAGATGCTTGATATGATTTCAATTTTCTTGAATTTGCCAAGGTTTGATTTGTGACCCAAGATGTGATCTATCCTGGAAAATGTTCCATGTGTACTTGAGAAGAAAGTGTAGTCTGTCATTTTGGGATGGAATGTCCTATAAATATCAATGAAGTCGAGATGGTCTAATGTGTCCTTTAAAGCTTGTGTGTCTTTATTGATTTTCTGTTTGGATGATCTGTCCATTGATGTAAGTGGGGTGTTCAAGTCTCCCACTATGATTGTGTTACTGTCGATGTCCCCTTTTATACCTGTTAGCATTTGCCTTATGTATTGAGGTGCTCCTATGTTGGGGGCATAGCTATTTACCATTGTGATATGTTCTTCTTGAATGGATCCCTTGATCATTATGTAGTGTCCTTCCTTGTCTCTTGTAATAGTCTTTACTTTCAAGTCCAATTTGTCTGATATGAGTATTGCTACTCCAGCTTTCTTTTGACTTCCATTTGCATGGAATATCTTTTTCCATCCCTTTACTTTCAGTCTATATGTATCCCTTGGTCTCAAGTGGGTTTCTTGTAGGCAGCACATAGAAGGGTCTTGTTTTTGTATCCATTCAGCCAGTCTGTGTCTTTTGGTTGCAGCATTGAATCCATTTACATTTAAGGTGATTATTGACATGTGTGTTCCAATTCCCATTTTCTGAATTGTTTTGGGTTTGTATTTGTAGGTGTTTTCCTTTTCTTGTGTTTCCTACTTAGAGAAGTTCTTTTAGCACTTATTGTAAGGCTGGTTTGGTGGTGCTGAATTCTCTTAACTTTTGCTTGTCTGGAAAGCTTTGGATTTCTCCCTCAAATCTGAATGAGATTCTTGCTGGGTAGAGTATTCTTGGCTGTAGGTTTCTCTCTTTCAGGACTTTCAGTATATCCTGCCATTCCCTTCTGGCCTGCAGAGTTTCTGTAGAAAGGTCAGCTGTTATCCTGATGGGTTTTCCCTTATATGTTGTTTGTTGCTTTTCTCTTGCTGCTTTTAATATTTTTTCTTTGTGTTTAATTGTCGTTAGTTTGATTAATATGTGTCTTGGTGTATTTCTCCTTGGGTTTATTCTGTATGGACTCTCTGTGCTTCTTGGACTTGGTGAATTATTTCCTTTCCCATGTTGGGGACGTTTTCCACTAGAATCTCTTCCAATATTTTCTCAGACCATTTCTTGTTTTCTTCTTCTTCTGGGATGCCTATAATTTGAATGTTGGTACGCTTAATGTTATCACTGAGGTCTCTGAGACTGTCTTCTCTTCTTTTTATTCTTTTTTCTTTTTCCTGCTCTGTGGCATTTATTTCCCCCATTCTATCTTCCAACTCACTTATTCGTTCTTCTGCCTCAGTCATTCTGCTGGTTATAGCATCTAGAGTATTTTTAATTGTGGTTATTTTGTTATCCATTGCTGTTTGTTTTTCTGAGTTCTTGTGAACTGTTTCTTGTACTTTCTCTATTTTGTTATCGAGATTTTGTATCATTTTTACTATCATTACTCTGAATTCTTTTTCAGGCATTTTTCCTATTTCCTCCTCATTTATTTGGTCTCGTGGGTTTTTTTCCTGCTCCTTTGCCTGCATGGTGTTTCTTTGTTTCCTCATGGTTGTCCAAACTTTTGGGGTTGCTTGTCCTGGAGATAGAGGTGTTTATAGAAGACTGTCCAAGCCTCAGACTAATGTCCAAGTATTGGATTAAACAAATATTAAGTCTAGGAAACACATACATGTATAAGACACACAGTTGCTGAATCCATTAGGACATAAGGCTCTAGAAAGACCTGACAGAACCCCAGTGTACTATCAGATATTCAGAGAGAAACCCAACAGAAATTGACAACTGAAACAGAACAAATCAGAGACAAAAGCAAAAGCAAACAAACAAACAAATAACACCTTACACATACAAACATTTATCCAGGGAGATTTTGTAAGCTAGGATCAAATATAGAAAAGAGCCAGAGTACCACCAGAGAGAATGGAGATTCTCAGAATGTAATTAGACAACTGTACTAAGGACAAAGATAAAGACAAAAGCCTAATATTAAATACCAAGGCAGTCAATTATCTGGAGAATAGAGCAAGGAGTCTGAGCAGACCGATAGTGTTGCTTATAAGTCTGTTAAGATAAAATAAACTTAAAAAGGCTGGAAGAAAGGGGAACAGAAGAGCGTAATGTGGTTGGAAATATGCAAATAAAAAGAAAGGAATAGAAATGTATAAAAGATAGGGATGAAAGGAAAGTATGAGAGATATATTGTCCGTACTACCAAAAACTTAGCTAGATATAGAAGTATATAAAAAGGCAAAAAAAAAAAAAAAAAAGAATAAAAAATATCATTAAAAAATTATGTTATAAAACTTGTAGATCCCTTAGGGCTAAGATCGTATTTAATAAATCAGAAAAAAAAAAAATCCAAAACTGATCCCAGAATGGACCAGTTCAATAGGTATTGATACTACTATTTCTGTTTCCTTAGCGTCTCAGATGTAAGTGTCCTTCTCCTTGCCTTGGGTTTTTTTGCATTATTCTGTGACCAGCAGCGGTTCCTTTATAGTTCGTCTGTAAGCCTCGGTGTGTGGGGAGGGAAAGGGTACAATAGTGGCTCCTTCTCCTGGGAGTGAGTGAGCAGTGGCGCACTGTTGTTTCAGTTGGGCTTGGAGGTGCCTGTTGCAGAGGGACGCTGGTGGCTCAGGCTTAAACAGAAAGTCTTAGAGTTGGGCCTCTCTCCGGGTTTTTTTTTTGTTGCTGTTGTTTTTTTTTTTTTTTCTCTTGGCAGCCTCCCTGCTGCTGGAGTTGCAAGGGGTTTTAATCTAGCCCCGCCCGAGCGCCTGAGGGTGCTTGTTATCCCTGAGCGCCTTAGTTGGCTCCCAGGGCGTCTCTCCACTGCCTGTTGCAGAGGCTCCAAAAGAGAGAGAGGGGCTATGCGCGTGGCTCCTCCCCCCCGCCCGTGAGCCTGCAGCCTCCAGCCGCCATCATGGCCGGGCAGCTCTCAGGGATGGGCACTCCTCTCCGCGGACCTCCTCCCTCCTGTTCTCTCGGTCCGTCACCCTACCGGCAACAATGTTTCTCACCCTGAACCAGCTCTCCGGTTCCCACGCTCCCGCTCCCAGACCCTCCGTTCAGCCCTGGATCGACGTCTCGGTCTGGGAACGCTGAGCTGCGCTGTGGACCCTCCGTATGTTTCTCACTCCTCCCATCTGCCACAGCTCCGCCGCTTCACCCTCTTTGAGCCTTCGTAGATGCCTCCCTACCGGCTATGTCGGGCTCCCCGCAGTCCTTTCTGGTGTCTGAGGCTGTCTGCTGGTGTTCAGCTGGTTCTCTGTGGGAATTACTGCATCCTTCCGTGCATTCCCAATGCATCTGTGGAGAGGGATGCACTCCACGTCCCTCTACTTCACCGCCATCTTTTCTCTCTCCTAGATATCTATATTATTAGCTCCCTGTATATAATGTCTTTATTTTTCTCTGGATGGTTTCAAATTTTTCCTTTTGTCTTTAGATTTCAGCAGTTTGAGTACATATACTCAGTGTGCTTTTCTTGGTATTTATCCTACGTGCATCTGCTGAGCTTCTTGAATTTGTAAATTAATGGTTTTCATCCATTTCAAGAAGTTTTGGGTCATTATTTCTTCAAAGAGTTTTTTTTTTCTACTCTATTCTCTCCTCTTCTGGAACTCCAATAACACATATTTCCAATAACTGCTTGACTTTATCCCACAATTCACTAATACTCTTATCAGCTTACCTTCAATTTTTTCTCTGTGTTCTTCAGATTGAATAATTTCTATTTATCTATCTTTCAGTTTACTGACTTCCATCTTTCATCACTAATCTCATGAGTCAATTCAGTATATTTTTTATTTCAGTTATTGCACTTTTTCAATTCTAAAATTTCAGTTTCAATTTGGGTTCTTCTTTATAGTTTTCTCTGCCAAGATTTCCCACCACTTTATTTATTATAGCTATAATTTTAAGTCTTGAACATATTTATACTAGTGTTTACCTGCTAATTACAAATTTGGGTTGTCTTGGGTTCAATTTCTATTCACTGCTCTTTTTCCTGAGTATAAATAACTTTTTCCTGTTTCTTCATATGCCTATCAGTTTTTGACTGTGTGTATTCATCAATGGACACAATCAGTTTATATGTTATACATATTATATCTATAACACAATATATAGCCGTATTATGTAACATTTATATAACACATTATAGAAATACTTGATCCTCTTATATTTCTCTGAAGTGTGTTTTTTTTGTTCTAGTTGGCAGTTAATTTGCCTGGAGTCAAAGTTTGTGGTCTTTCAAGGACTATCTAGCTTTTACCTAACTTTGGTTCTTCTCCTATGTCTTCAAGTAGATTTTTCTTTTTAATATTTTGTCTAAATTTTATATTGTTATTTGCGGGAGGATTAGTCTAACTAACCTACGATTCCCAAAAGGTGGATGATTCATTTGGTACCATTTTAACAGATTATAATATAAAAGACATATTTGCTCCCCATTTGCCCTACCAACTCATGAAATTTGAGTGCATTTGCAGTACTATTTATGCTGCTGCTTCAGAATCACCAGCAATGCCACTTCTACATCACACCTACTAGCATCTCACAGAATATACTTTGGGAAAAACATGTTATTTTTTCACTTGAATATTATGTTGGCATTTTTGGTTTTTGGTGTCATCTGTCTACTCCATTAGTTCATAAGCCTCTCTCTTTGGCCCTTTTCCTATTTAGCAATGATTAAAGCATCTGACACCTAGTGAGGCCTGAATAAAAGCTCCTTGAGGGAAGAACTACCTGCTGTAATAGAGATATGATTGAAGTACTAGGAGCCCAGGTGATGTAACTCCCCATGCAGAAGCTGGGGATTTTTCTGAGATGATGTTGGGTCTTAAAGGAAGAATAGAGTTTGACAGATAATGTGGTAGGGCTTTACCCCTTAGGTAATGGTGAACCAACAAAGTCTAAAACCTAGATAGTGACAACCTTAGCTTTAATTTTAGGAAGTTAGGTCTGGCAACTGAGTATAGGATAGACCAGAGATAGAGGGAGACACATGAAAAGTAGGAGATTCTTCCAACTGTTGAGGGAAAACCTAATGATTAAGGTAGTGATCAAACAAAGAAAAAGTAATGGTGGTATTTGAGAATCATTTCTCTGTTATTCTCAAGTACGATTTGGTGACCAGTCATATCTGAATTGTGAAGGAGAAAGTCAGGATTGAATCAAGGGCTTCAGCTTGGAGGATTAAGAGAATGGTGATTCACTCATTCATTCAACAAACATTGAGTGGGACTTCCTAGGTGGTGCAGTGGTTAAGAATCTGCCTTTCAATGCAGGGGACATGGGTTCGAGCCCTGCTCCAGGAAGATCCCACATGCTGCAGAGAAACTAAGCCCGTGCGCCACAACTATTGAGCCTGTGCGCCACAACTATTGAGCCTGTGCTTTAGAGCCCATGAGCCACAACTATTGAGCCCATGTGCTGAAACTACTGAAGCCCACGTGCCTAGAGCCCGTGCTCTGCAACAAGAGAAGCCATGGCAATGAGAAGCCCGTGCACCACAATGAAGAGTAGCCCACACTCACCGCAGCTAAAGAAAGCCCACGCACAGCAAAAAAGACCCAACACAGCCAATAAAATAAATTAATTAAAAAAAAAACAAACATTGAGTGACTACTATATTCTAGACACCATTGTCCTATGTCCTGGGGGGACAGCAGTGAATAAAATAGACGAAAGCAATCCCTCCTGAAGGGAAGCTGTTTGACAAAAATAAATAAGGAAAAATGTGTAGTATGTCAGATAGTGTTAGAGATATAGAAAAAAATAAAGGAGTAGGGGGAGGATAGGGAATGCTGCTAGTGGATTATGTTTTTAAATAGGTGGCCGGGGAAGATCTTCCTTAGAAGAGATCAAAAAAGGAGACGGTAGAAGAGTTAGCCATGCAGATACCTAGGAGGAGATTACAGGCAGGAAAAACAGCAAGTGCAAAGACCTTGAGTTGTGTTCAGGAACTGCAATAAAGAAAAGAGTCTTAGTAACAGATGTCTGTGTGAGTGAGTATGTGTGTACAATAATGAGAGACATTGGCCTCTCTTTTAGACAAGCTAGGTGTGAAGTACCTAAAAGAACACTCAAATGTAAACAGACTAACTTACAGATCTCTACCTAGATCAAGAGCAAGATCTGTGCAGGAGAAAAAATTTGAAAATCATTGTCACATACAGTAAGTATTCCAAATCCAGCGCTTATTACTCCACACCAGGAGGAAGCAATTTAAACACACAGCACTTTCGTGTGAAAAGTGCCAATTTGTGCCATGTTGACAATTACATTTAAAAAAAGAGAGGTTTGGATTTTAGAGTTAGTCCTGAGGTTGGCACACTCCATGGACTTCATAAAATGAAAACACATGGTCACAGAACTATAAAGTAAGCTCATATAGGTCTGACTCTTACCTGCTAAAATCATGGGCTCAGATGTGGGTTACACTCATCATCAGAATGTCATTTATTCTATGTTGTTAGTGTAGTTGACATGAGGGTGCTACTTTAGCTTCAACTGTGGTAGGAAAGAAGACCTAATGCCCAGGGACATCTGGTTTAGCAGTTTGTTGGAACTCCAGAAAGTACACTCCAGATTTGCACAGCCTAATACACTCCTAGAACAAGAAGTGGGACTTTTTTTTTCTTCTCACTACCATTTTGACATCTAAGAAAACAGGAACTTGCTAAGAACAGGAGCAAGAAAAGTCTTCTCAACTTATTATCTCATTCTTGACAGTTATAATTGACTATGCCTAATAAACATTCAGTGCAGATAAAACCAAGTGAGTGATGAAAAACCATGCAGTTTATGCATTCTTACCCTTTTTCCTGCCATTCATTGAATAGACACTTTGCTACAGAGAGATTCTTGCTGGGTCTCTGTACACATGCTTCTTACAAGAAGAATTGTGTTTGGGGTAGCCCAACAATTGCTTCAAAATCTCATTAAATTTGAATATATATATTTATCTCTGCTGCAGGAAGAGGGTGGTGATGGGGTAGAAGAGTGGGTGGACTACTTTGGAGTCTCCCACAAAGGGGTGGGAGAATCATGATCAGGACTGAAGCAAAAGCATAGAGTCTACCTGAGCAAAGGATTTGCCAAACCGGTCCTGGATAATGGGCAAAACCAAAATCTAAGCAGGGAAATTGAGACTCACGCTGCCCAGAAGGAAGTCAGAAAGGCTAGAGGTGGGACAAGGGCAAGTGCAAAACTGGGGCATAGAGTCAAGAGTTTGGATCTTGGGAGAGGAGACAGAGCACTAACAGGTCAGGACCAATGAGGAGTTATTGGGATTAGAGCCCAATGATAAGGTACATATCAGCTGTCACTTGTGATTTGTTATTAGGGAGCATGGCACTTAGACAAGCTGTTAAGGATTTGTTAGTAAATGTGAGCTATTAATTTTTAAGAGACCTTGGGATAGGTATGATCTTTTGTACAGATTGTTCTTTTCAGTTTTTTTTAACTTCATCTCAGAACCATTTCCTCTAGGTTTTTTCTTTATCTAGAATGTGCTTAGTACCTAGCCATCCCATGAATGACTGGCATTCCTACCTTCCATTCATATCTCAACTAAAATGTCACTTCAACCAAGAAACTAGACTACACAATCTAAAAAAGCCATCTAGGACCTCCTCTGTAACGTCACTTTATAGGACTTACCAACACCAGTTGCTGTTTCCTTTTTCTCTCCACCCCTCCTTCATTTCCTTTTTTTGTCCACTTCCTTGCAGTAGACTGCAAGTTCCATGAGAGTGTGGACTTTGGCTGACTCACTTACTATGGTAGCTTCAGCACACAGAAGAGTGTGTGATTTTAGCTAAATTCTGGAACAAGACAAGGATGCCCACTCTCACCACTTCTATTCAACATAGACCTGGAAGTCCTAGCCACAGCAGTCAGACCAAAAAAAAAGAAAAAAAAAAAAAAAAAAAAAAAAAAAAAAGAAAGAAAAGAAAAGAAATAAAAGGTATCCAAATTGGGAGGGAAGAGGTAAAATTGTCATTACATGCAGATGACATGATGTGTATATAGAAAACCCTAATGACTCCACACAAAAACTACTAGAACTGATAAATGAATTCAGCAAGGTAACAGAATACAAGATTAACATACAGAAATTGGTTACATTTTTTACACTAACAATGAAATATCAGAAATGGAATTAAAAAAAAAACAAAACACCTTTTAAAATTGCACGAAAAAAAAATACTCAGAAATAAACCTGATCAAGGAGGTGAAAGACTTCTATGTTGAGAACTATAAAACATTAATAGAATAAATTAAAGATGATTCAAAAAATCAAAAGATATCCCATGCCCTTAGATTGGAAGAATTAACTTGCTAAAGTGGCCATACTACCCAAAGCAATCTACACATTTAATGTGATCCCTGTCAAATTACCCATGATATTTTTCACAAAACTAGAACAAATAATACTAAATATATATATGGAACCATAAAAAGCCCAGAATTGCCAAAGCAACCCTGAGGGAAAAGAACAAAGCAGGAGGCATAACTCTTCCAGACTTCAGACAATATTACAAAGCTACAGTACTCAAAACAGGGTGGCATATGCACAAAAACAGACATATGAATCAATGAAACAGAATAGAGAGCCCAGAAATAAACTCATACACCTAAGGTCAATTAATCTTTGACAAAGGAGGCAAGAATATAAAATGGGGAAAAGACAGTCTCTTCAGCAAGGGGTGCTGGGAAAGTTGGACATCTGCATGTAAATCAATGAAGTTAGAACATATCCTCATACCATGCACAAAAATAAATTCAAAATGGCTTAAAGACTTAAACATAAGACATGACACCATAAAACTCCCCAAAGAGATCATAGGCAAAACATTCTTTGACATAAATTGTACAAATATTTCCTTTACGTCAGTCTCCCAAGGCAATAGAAATAAAAACAAAATAAACCAATGGGACCTAATCAAATTTACAAGCTTTTGCACATCAAAGGAAACCATAAACAAAACAAAAAGGCAACCTACAGATGGGAGAAAATATTTGCAAACGATGCAACCAACAAGGGCTTAATTTCCAAAATATACAAACAGCTCATACAACTCAACAACATAAAAAAACAAACAACCCAATTGAAAAATGGGCAGAGGACCTAAACAGACATTTCTCCAAAGAAGGCATAAATTTCTCCAATATGCACATGAAAAGATGCACAACGTCGCTAATTATTAGAGAAATGCAAATCAAAACTAGCATGAGGTACCACCTCACACTGGTCAGAATGGCCATCATTAAGAAGTCTACAAATAACAACCGCTGGAGAGGGTGTGGAGAAAAGGGAAACCTCTTATACTGTTGGTGGGAATGTAAATTGGTACAGCCAGTATGCAAAGCAGTATGGAAGTTCCTCAGAAAACTGAAAGTAAAATTACTACATGATCCACTAATCTCACTCCTGGGCATATATCTGGACAAAACTATAATTCAAAAAGTTACATGCACCCCTATATTCATAGCAGTACTGTTCACAATAGCCAAACATGGAAACAACCTAAATGTCCATTAACAGATGAATGGATAAAGATGATGTGGTACATATACACAATGGAGTACTAATCAGCCGTAAAAGAAAAAAGAAAGAATGCAGCAATATGGATGCGACTAGAGATTATCATACTAAGTGAAGTAAATCAGAAAGAGAAAGATATCACTTATATGTGGAATCTAAAATATGACACAAATGAACATATCTACAGAACAGAAACAGACTCACAGACACAGAGAACAGACTTGTGGTTGCCAAGGGGCAGAGGGGTTAGGGGAGGGATGGGCTAGGAGTTTGCGGTTAGTAGATGCAAACTATTATATACAGAATGGATAACAACAAGGTGCTACTGTATAGCACGAGGAACTATATTCAATATCCTGAGATAAATCATTATGGAAAAAAATATAAAAAAGAATGTGTGGAGGTGGATAGACCTACAGTCTGTCATACAGAGTGAAGTAAGTCAGAAAGAGAAAGACAAATATTGTATGCTAACTCACATATACGGAATCTAAAAATGGTACTGATGAACTCAGTGACAAGAAGAAGGAAGCAGATACAGAGAATGGAGTGGAGAACTCGAGGTATGGGAGGGGGCGGGGGGTGAAGGGGAAACTGAGACGAAGCAAGAGAGTAGCACAGACATATATATAGTACCAACTGTAAAATAGATAGTCAGTGGGAAGTTGTTGTATAACAAAGGGAGTCCAACTTGAGGATGGAAGATGCCTTAGAAGACTGGGGCGGGGAGGGTGGGGGGGACTCGGTGGGGGATGAGTCAAGGAAGGGAGGGAATACGGGGATATGTGTATAAAAACAGTTGATTGAACTTGGTGTACCCCCCCCAAAAAAAAAAAAAAAAGGAATGTGTGTATACACACACATACACACACATATATAATGAGTCTCCGCTGTACAGCAGAAATTAACACTATATTGTAAATCAACTATATTTCAATTTTAAAAGAGTATGTGATTATTAATATTCCTCAATAAATATTTTAATTAAAACACACATGAAAGGATTATTACTAGACTAACTAATGTTTCTTAAATTTGCTTAAGTTTTTTGCATACTATATAAAGGAGCAACCAAAGGATCCTTCTGCCTATCCTAGGAGAATGGACGGATATTAATATTCTGACAAATTGTCAATTATCCCTTAAGTGTATCTGTATTTTATATCATGGGAAATAAGCTGTGTTAGTCATGCACTTCTTAGTAGTAAACAGCTACATGAAAGAACACTCCTAACTCTTCTTATTTATTCTAACTCCACAGCATTCTATGACTTTAAGATTTTTCTAAGAAGAGGGAAAGCAGACAACAACTAGACGGTCTTGGGAAAGCATCGCCTTCATCCTGAATCTAATATTTAAGTGGTTGATATGAAGAATACCGAACAGAGAAATGTTAGTTAGGATTCTCATACACAGAAGAGATTTAATTTTATTCCTAAGTAAAAAGGATTAAAATCTTTTCTTAAAAAAATTACATATCCCTGACCATTTAAAGAATCTAAACCTAAAGTCAAAATTAGTAGTAAACTCTTTTGTAGCCTTTGCTTTACCTATTTTACAAATTCTCTTCCCTAAGATTCTCCACTAGAATCACCTGGGGGCACTTTTGTATATTTCAGATGCCAGTGCAGGCTCACAGATTGAACTGATCTGGGTGGGGCCAAGGCATTTACACAGAGCCTTAAATTCTTGGCATAGCTAATTTCTAGAAATAATATTGTTTATGATAGGGAGAGATTGAAAATTATATAAATACATTTAAAATGTTGTCACAGCAGATATAATGATATAAAAAATATTGATAACATATACCGTGAAAAGCTTAGGTTCACATTAAAGAATAAAAAGCAAAGAGTCCTGCTTAAAATAGATGTAATATTTTTAAAGTTTCCATAGCGTGCTCTTTATTTTTTACTCAGAAATAAAGCTAGCAGAATTTGACTTCTCTGTGACTCCTAATTTGTTTTTCTTTGTGAACTGTGTGGGAACCATAATATGAGAGAGAGAGTTCTAATATTGCCTGGGCTTCCTCTTAGGATGGATTTGGATGCTGAAGTTGGGGGAGGCTCACCTTAGCCAGCTTCCTTGAGGTACAGAGTGAACACAGACCCGCTGCCTGGAGAGGAAGTGCACAATGGGCATATGTCACCATTATCTTAAACCCTGGGGTACAAAAGTTTTTAAGTTCTAAAACCCCAAAAAATGGAACAGATGATAATCCAGCACCTCAGGCAGCTTGATCCAAGGAAGAACAAGGAGTAATTAAATTTGCCAAATAAAACTGACGAGATTCTTTCTTCCCATATTTAAGAGGGTGAAGGGAGAGAGAAGCCCTCAGGCTTCTGTCAACCTTTCTTGGGCCTGGGCTTGCCTCCACAGGACGGGAGGAGTTCTGATTTTTGCCTATTAAGGCCTGTCATCACTTGTGTTTTTAGACAGAACTCAGACAAAAACATCACACCTGGAAAGTCAGTGACGATTCTCTCTGACTGACCACGTTTTCTTTTTCTTTTTATAAATTTATTTGTTTATTTATCGGCTGTGTTGGGTCTTTGTTGTTGCACATGGGCTTTCTCTAGTTGTGACAGGCAGGGACTACTCTTCATTGTGGTGCATGGGTTCCTCATTGCGGTGGCTTCTTTGTTGCAGAGCACAGGCTCTAGGCGTGCGGGCTTCAGTAGTTGCGGCACATAGACTCAACAGTTGTGGCTCATGGGCTTAATTGCTCCATGGCATGTGGGATCTTCTTGGAGCAGGGATTTAACCCGTGTCCCCTGCATTGGCAGGCAGATTCTTAACCACTGTGCCACCTAGGAAGTCCTTGACCTTGTTTTGAAGACGAAGTAGTTCAGGCCCAGGGAGATTCTGGGACCAAATAGAATCTGACACAATTCCAGCTGAGCCCATCACCACCACTACGTACCGCATCCCTGCCCTAGACGTGTCTCAGGGTGACTGTCTCCCAATCAAGCCAAGTCAACTAGGGCCAGAACACTAAGGGAGGGAACCTGTGAACAGAGGACAAAACTCTGTCATCTGAGTTCTAGAGACCTGTAGTGAGAAGGTCCTGGGTGCCAGGCTTTGCTCCCTCGATATTGAATACGCAGACCTTAGGCCTGGCCCAGCCTAGCTTACTCAGGTCCTAAGACTTTTAGGAATCCAGAGAAAAAACTAATTTAACCTGAACTAATCTAAAATGCACAGAGCTGATTAGGCTGAATTTTTAATTATCTCCATTAGCATTTGGTTAGGAGTCAGAATTTCAGTGTCATAGTCCCAATTGATGGAAAGCAAGTGTATACAAAGACTGAGGCAGGAAGACAAAACTTTAAATCTTTCATTACAAAACAAAGACACTTTAAACAGTGTGTCTCCTCAATACTAAGCAGTGGGGTAGTGTATGTTGGGAAAATTTAGACCTTAGAGGGAATAGGAATACATATGAAATAACCAACGCAAGACTTCTCACATCTGCATTTTCTTTGGATTACTTCTACTCAGAAATAAACCAAGTATTTATTCTATTCTATTCTATTCTATTCTATTCTATTCTATTCTATTCTAGTCTATTCTTTCTATTCTATTCTATTCAACTTGGTCAAAGTTTACAAAGGGTGAAGCTGCAGTTGAAAATTTATTTTTCCAAGATGTAATGTCATTGGCAGAACAACTTTCTAATAAAGAAAGGAAACAGGGGCTTCCTAGGTGGCGCAGTGGTTAAGAATCTGCCTGCCAATGCAGAGGTCACGGGTTCGATCCCAGCTCCAGGAAGATCCCACATGCCGTGGAGCAACTAAGCCCGTGTGCCAAAAAAAAAAAAAAAAAAAAAAAAAAAAAAGAAAGGAAACAGGAAGTGACACATTAATTTCAACCTTCTAAATTATAGTTTAAAAACAGCAGGAAGAAAAAGTGGCTGAAACATTAATGCCATACGCAAGAGAGCAAACACAAAAGAGAAATATATTTCCAGTTTTGAATGGGTAATAAACTGAGAGGAGGGGGAAAATAACATTACATGGTAGGCGGCAATTTCTTTTGAAGTAATAGTATAATAAGGTGTAAAACTGTACACAGTTTGGAGAAGTTTGTTGATTCTCAGATACTCAATCGGTTACCGGCAAACAGGTTAGTATAAACTGACTGAAGAAAAAGTTGTCATTTTTCCTATCAAACTAAAGAGGGTTGTAAAGGTAAGCTTTTTCAAACATCCTGGCAAGCATGTCTCACCTACTGTCAAGTTGGATCATTGTGATAGAACTTGCTGGTAAACATCATGCTACATTTTGTATTTAAAGGGATATCACTTTTTTTTTTTTCATTTGGCTGGAAGATGGTAATCAACAGACAAGTGCTCTCCTGATGCTTACAGGAGAGAGCAAAACAGGAGGGCAAATGCTTCTCACCCTCTACAAATAACTGTCTGCAAATGCATGGGTCTGTCAGAATTCCAGAAAATAGTGAATATTTCCCAGCTGGTGAAGCACTCCTTTGACTCTGATGTCTGCCTCTTATCATGGTGTGCAAATTATTTAGCAACTGCCACATTATTTATAGGTATGAATTTCACAAATTAATCTCATAAATAATTCATTTGGGGGGGGCTGTGAATTAACAGTGTACCACAGAAAAATAAAAATCTATATTTGCAAAGCAGATATTGATTGCTATTGTAAGTTAGATTTGATTTTTTTCCCCAAACAATACTTTTGGAATACTGCATGTGGCCTTTGAAGGTTTAGAACCGAGATTCTGCAGAGTGAGGAGACGAGTAGAAGTATCCAGAAAGTCCAGTGGTATGCTCTAAAAGAGAGAGAATTATGGCCCCAAAATGGGAATTTCTAGTGAAATTGTATAGATAACTGCCTCACTTTTCCAATTCACCTTAGGTGTGTAAATAGACACCTATAAAAAACAGAATTTTTAATGTGGACAAATAAAAATGTCTTTTTTCTTAGTGAGAGTTCTGAAATATATAGACTCATAAGTAGAACTACTTCGATGGGAAGATAGTAGGTCTTGTCCTAACAGAGTGGCAGGTTGTCAAACTATTTCACCAATCAAAAAATAAGAATCTGACTCAGATACCCCATAATTCATTTTTAAAACTTTAGACAGAAGGAAGAATCTCACTTCCCCACAGAAAGACATAAGAATGTCACCGTGGACTGAAGAGAAAGTCGCAAGTTTGTTTGCTAGTAGACTCCTAGGGAGCTGAACACAAAAATCCAATAAATAATTAGCTCTCCTGTGACAGGCTTCTGAATTACTGTGATACATTAATTGGACAAAATTAGCATGAATTAAGGCAAATAAGTATAACATGTAATTTATTACTTACTAAGCATGGTGCTGCAGTGGAAGCTTCAGATTTCCCTTAAGATTGCTTTAACAGCTATAATGCATTCCTTAATTTACTCTGTGGAAAATCAATTTTTTCAGAGTTCATTAAGCACCAATATGTTACAATGCAACTCTCTAGAGCATAGAGCCTCAATACATTATGCAAATCCATGCCAGTGTGGTACCAATATGTAAATAGCAGTAAATTGTCAGCCTCCTATTGATAAGTCTGACCAGAATGAGAAAACTTAGAACTTGAATCTGTTGAGTTTGTGTGTGTTGGGGCTGTTGCATGCTGTCCTTTGCTGACTATTGTGCCAACATTTCTTTGCAAGAAGTATCAAAGCTTTTGTCAATGGCTTGCAGCAGTGTCATTTCTTTTTAATTACATGTGTTCTTGTTCATGCCAAACAACAAATCAACAAGTGTTTAGTAAATATATAGTTTGGGCTCATTGCAGTCATTTTAAAAATATTATGTAAGTATATTTCCTTTATTTTTTTTTGTTTGTTGGTTCTTTTTTTAAAAATTGAAGTTTAGTTGATTTACGATACTGTGTTAGTTTCAGGTATACAGCATAGTGATTATTTTTTGCAGATTATATTCCATTATGGTTATTATTGATACAAGATATTGGATATAATTCCCTGTGCCATACAGTAAATCCTTGTTGCTTATCTATTTAATGTATAGGAGTTTGTAACTGTTAATCCCATACTTATAATATGTTCCCTCCACCCCCACTGTGGTAACCATAAGTTTGTTTTCTATGTCTGTGAGTCTGTTTCTATGTTGTATATAAATTCATTCATATTATTTTTTAGATTCCACATATGAGTGATATCATATAGTATTTGTCTTTATCTGGCTGACTTATTTCACTAACCATAGTATTCTCTACATCCATCTATATTGCTGTAAATGGCAATATTTCATTGATTTTTAATGGCTGAGTAATAGTCCATTGTGTGTGTATATGTCTGTATGTATGTATAACACACATCTTCTTAAGCCAATTGTCTATTCACGGGTACTTGGGTTGCTTCCATGTCTTGGCTATTGTAAATAGTGCTGGTATGACCATTGGGGTGCATGTATCCTTTTGAATTAGAGTTTGTTTTTTCCTTATACATACTCAGGAATGGGATTGCTGGATCATGTGGTAACTCTATTTTTAGTTTTTTGAAGAATGTCCATATTGTTTTCCACAGTGGCTGTACCAATTTACATTTCCACTAACAGTGTAGGAGGGTTCCCTTTTCTCCACATCCTCTCCAGCATTTATTATTTGTAGACTTTTTAATGATAGCCATTCTGACTAGTGTGAGGTGATATCTCATGGTGGTTTTGACTCGCATTCCTCTGATGATTAGCAATGTTGAGCATCTTTTCATGTGCCTCCTGGCCATCTGTATGTCTTCTTTGGAAAAAGATGTCTATTTTGAAGAATACCATACATATACATAGAAAATCTTCATGGAGCATATAAATCTAGGAGTCAGTCTGTGACTGATTGGTTTTCTGTAATGAACTTGCATTGTATTATAAGACCTAAATATTATTTAAACCAAAAGGAATGCTATAAGAACATACAGAATTTCTTCCTACTGAATTTATTTCTACTTCCTCCCCTGCTCACTGGTTCCTTGCCATGCTGCCCTTGCTCTTTCACAGTACACACCACAGAAGCTCACACACTGAGGCCTTTACACTTGCTGTTCTCTCTGCCTAGAGTTCTCTGTCTCCAGACAGACTCTTGCCAACTACTTCACCACCTCCATGTCACCTCAATTAAATGTCACCTCAGTTAGGCCCACCCTTCTCCTATATATAAAATTGCAAGTATCTCCCACCCACTGCAACCTCATCCCCTTAACCTGCCCCATTTTTTTCTTCTAACAAACCATATTTTTTTCCTTACTTTAATCTTACCATGCTAGATAATTTACATTTTATTACCTTTGTTTATGTCTATTTATGTTTACAAGAATGTAAACTCCATGAGGGCAAGAATATTTGTTTTCTTCACTGATGTATCCCAAATGTCTAGAAGAGTATGTGGCACATAGTAGATGTCTAATAAATATTTTTTTCTAAATGAATTTTTAGTTAAATATGCTGATTCTGGTTGTTTGGTTGTGTGTGTGTGTGTGTGTGTATGTGTATACACTAAGGGAGAAAAGATATTTAATTTGTACCAAACCTGTAAAATGAGAGAAATAATACTTGCCTTACTGAGGTTGTTATGAAGATCAACTAACACAAGGTATACAAAGTGATTAGCGCAAAATGTGTAACATAATAAGCATTCAATAAACGTCATTTCAGTTTATTTATCATCTGGTTGTCTATTATTGGAAGTAGCCTCTTTAGTATTTTGCAAGTACCCACATATCATTCATGCTGTATTTAGGTTGTTTTTTTGTTTTTCTAATTAATATCCCCTCTGGACATTTAAATTGTCTCACTTTTTTACT
This sequence comes from Hippopotamus amphibius kiboko, assembly GCF_030028045.1. Classification (NCBI taxonomy): domain Eukaryota; kingdom Metazoa; phylum Chordata; class Mammalia; order Artiodactyla; family Hippopotamidae; genus Hippopotamus; species Hippopotamus amphibius. The sequence goes on along the minus strand of NC_080189.1, from coordinate 35,770,614 downwards.
AATATAAATATTTACATGATTTGTCCCTGTTATTTTTTCATATGCTCTTTACCTCCACAGCACTTAATAGTTTATAATTACATATTTATTAAAATGTGAATATGCTTAATGTTCATTTTCACAGTGCCTATAATTTTAGTGATGGTAGGTACCCATGTAATTTGGTCACCTTTGATACTTAAAGGTTGTCAGTGTGCTTGGCACATAGTAGGTAATAACTTGGCACATAGTAGGTAATATTTTGAAATGAAACATTAAAATCTAAAAATGAATTAGAGAGAGATAAATATCATATGATATTGCTTATATGTGGAATCTGAAAATAGGGTACAAATGAACTTATTTACAAAACAGAAACAGAGTCACAGATGTAGAAAACAAACTATGGTTACCAGAGGGGAAGAGGGGGGATAAACTGGGAGATTGGGATTGACTATACACATTACTATGTATAAAATAGATCAACTAGTAAGGACCTACTGTAGAGCACAGGGAACTCTACTCAATACTCTGTAATGACCTATATGGGGAAAGAATCTAAAAAACGATGGATATATGTGTATGTACAACTGATTCACTTTGCTGTACAGCAGAAACTAACACAACATTGTAAATCAATTATCCTCTAATAAAAATTAATAATTAAAAAAAAAAGACAATATAGGCAGAAAATTCCCTAACATCAGTCTTGGCAGTAATTTTTTGGATATGACACCAAAAGGAAAGGCAACAAAAGCAAAAATAAATGAGACTACATAAATGAAAAAGCTTCTCACGGCAAAGAAAACCATGAACAAAATGAAGAGGCAACATAAGGAACAGGACAATATACTTACAAACCGTATATCTGACAAGGAGTTAATATCTAAAATATGTGAAAACTCATAATTCAATAGAAAAGAAACAAATAAGCCACTAAAAATGGGTAGAGGATATGAATAGGCATTTTTCCAAAGAAGACATATAGGGGAATAGGTATGTGAAAAGTGGTCAATATCACTAACTATTAGGGAAATGCAAATAAAATCCACGAGATACCACCTCACATCTGTTAGAATGGCTATTATCAAAAAGACAAGAAATAACAAGTGGTGGCAAGGTTATGGAGAAAAGGGAGTGTAAATTGTGCACTGTTGGTGGGAATGTAAAGTGGTTTATTCACTATGGAAAACAGTATGGCAGTTTCTCAAAAAATTAAAAATAGAACTACTATATGATACAGCAATTTCACTTCTGGGTGTATATGCAAAGAAAATGAAGACACAAATGGGAAAAAATACATATACCTTTATGTTCATTGCAGCATTATTTGCAATGGCCAAGACATAAAAACAACCAAAGCATCTATCGACGGATGAATAGACAAAGAAAATGTGATCTATACCTATATCTATATAATGGAACATTATTCAGCAATGAAAATGAATAACATATTGTCATTTGCAACAACATACACAGACCTTGAGGCCAATATGCTAAGTGAAGTAAATCAGACCGAGAAGGACAAATACTGTATGATTTGACTTACATGTGAAATCTAAAAAACTAACAAAAACCAAAACCGATCTCACTGATACAGAGAAAACAGATTGGTGGTTGACAGAGGCTAGAGTCGGGGGTGGACAAAATGGGTGAAGGGGGTCAAAAGGTACAAACTTCCAGTCATAAAATAAATAAGTAATGGGGATGTAATGAACAGCATGGTAACTATAGTTAATAATACTATATTATATATGTGAAAGTTGCTAAAAGAGTAGATCTTAAATGTTCTCATCACAAGAAAAAAAATTTTTATAACTATATATGGTGACAGATGTTAACTAGACTTATTGTGGTGATCAGTTTTCCATATATACAAATATCAAATCATTATGTTGTACACTTAAAACATAATATGTCAACTGTATGTCAGTAAATAAAAAAGAAATAATAAAGCAAGAAGTGAAGAAAAAAAATTGAAAAACCTAAAACTTTGAGAAAAGTACCTAACGATTCTTAAAAGATTATGTTTTCATGGTATACCATTATAATTAATACTTTCCCTACATTTATTATTATTATTATTTTAATAAAAGAGCTACTCCATTGAAAGGTGATATGGACTTTCTTGTTTTCGGCCAATTTGCTTTCAGCCAAGTAGTATGAAATAAAAAGATTCAACTTGTGTATAGTTGATTGGATTGGTAGCAGTATTTTTGACACTGTAAAACACTACCTGATTGTAAAGTATACTGATAGTGATTAGCTGCTTAATTGTCCACAAATTGGTCATCACTGACAGTCACCGACATAGATCAACATTTTGGGGGAAAAATCCTGATTCTTTCCTTATTTTATGTGATAAATAATTCTCCCACCAGTTTTAGTAAGTAAGTGCTGGCTGAGGCAGTGAATGGGAGGTAAGGTAGTCTATTCTTTAACTGATGGAAAAATTGGGGTGAGGACTTCAAAATTGTTGCATTTCTCACCTAGATGGAGTTCATTAGAGTATGCTGTAATTTCACCTAGAAATGAGGTGAGTTTGGGGGCAAGTGAAATTTTGATGATTGAACACACATAATTTATAGTTTATTCATTTTAAAAGGGAAAACGATGGAAAGCATATGGAGACTAAAAATGATGAGAATTAGAAGGAAAGAACTAACTCAAAAGTAATGAAAATGGAAAAAAAATACTACTGGACTTAGTGAAAGTAAAAAAAAAAATTAAGCAAAAAAAAAAAAAACCCCAAAAAACCCCAAACAAAAAACAAAATCAAAAACCTCTACTGAAATAAGTTAAAAAGTACTGAAGTAAAAAAAAATCTCTGCTAAATTCCATATAATGTATATAATTGTCTTGGAGAAATCACTAGCATATTATCTCGATGACTAGTAGACATGTTTTTATCACTGAATGCTTAGTACCTAAAAGAGGGGTGGGTCAGGAAGCTGGCTGGAGAACCAATCTTTAAAGAGTGTCAAAACATTATAAGGCACCAAAATATCTATGAAAACACACACTAAGATGGTTAAAATGGTATCTCCATATTTCCTCTCAGGAAGAATATTCTGTGAGGCAGAAAAAACTATTTGCTATGGACTGCAGGATGGAATGAAACATGGTGGATTCTCTTAGGCAGTGCGTATAGCTCTCTTGGGGCTTTGGCTTTGCTGAATGAGATGTTCATCTATGGAACCAAACTGATTCACCTGAAAGAAGAGGAGGTACTGAGCTCCATCTCAGTCTAACCATCCAGAATGATGGTCCTTTCCCCTTTTCCCTCATGAAATTCTCAGCCTCTACTCTAAATACATGGCAAGCAAGTATTTTAAAAGTATCACTTTTAAGAGATATCCTAGTGCTAATGACTTGCTCCAGGATCCCACTCTTCTTTTGTCCCCACAGCATGTAGACACTGTTAAACTGATGTTTTCTGGTATACCACCATCACACTGGAATGACTGAGGCATTTTTCATATCATCTGGGAAGAAACCAGGTGTTAAAGAGGCTGAGGGAAATTACATTTGCTTGTGAAAGGCTTGATTCTATGACTTCAGGACTTTATATGGAGATAGATCATGTGGAAATATCCTGACACCTCTAGAATATCTCAGAACAGCTAGTTAAATTTTGGCAATAAGAGCCCATATTTATTTTACAATAGGCTTTGTGAATATGTTTGGTAAACAAATATGATGATATGTGTAATAAAGCGTGACTCAAAAAGTATTTATAGGACAGACTGTTAGGATACATTGTATCAGATCTCTGATTTATAAGGAGTAGCTAGAAATGAAATTATATGATAAAATACAGCATTTACTGCCTGTAGAGTATATAAAATACTCATGCAATCTGTACTGGAGAAGTTTATGTCACTTTTATTACAGGTACTTGGTTGTTTCTGCGTGCTTGACAGTTATTTTTTAGGATACTTGTAACAGTCATTTTAAAAATTAATACTCAGATCAGATTAAAATCTAAGTATCAGGTAAATAACATTGTGAAAGATTACACTGTGAATGAGAATGTTTTTATAAGAGTGTAATAGCTATGAAATCTTTTTATGATTTGTCATCGTAGTGCTATTAGAATAAAAGCTTTTAAAGTTGCCTAATTTCTCGCTTTCTGAGCAAATTTTTTCTTTTTTATGTAACTATGTGTTCTGAAAGTGCTTTGAATAATAGAATCCTTTGGTCTAAGATTAATAACCACATCTGTTATTTGTTTACTTATGTGTTTAATAATAATAATGTTATATTTGTATAGTACTTTTAATGTTGTGCTTTCACATCTATTATGATACACTGTGCTTACAAAAGTCATACAAATAAATCACTTCTTACTTAGGATCACTTTACATAAGCTTTTAAAAATATAAACATTGAGTCAAATGTCTGGATTCAAATCCAGTCTTTGCTTTCCACCTACACAGAAGATGTATTAGAATACCTAACACTTACTGAGCACTTACAACTGCTAGCCATTGTGCTTTACATAGTTTATTTGATTTAATCCTCAGAATGACCCCTGGCATGGGCACCTTTACCGTTTTTTTCTTTATAAGTTAGGAAATTGAGGTTTAAAGAGATTAAGTAATTTGTCCAATGTTACACAGCTTGTAAATGACAAAGCATGTAACGGAACCCTGGCCGGCCTGATCCCAAACCCTGATTTTACTCACAATACTCGACTACATCTCTTTAACGATAGTGACTAGGGACGTGGTTCCCACAGAATCACATTTTGTTGTCAATGATCCTGCCTACCTGAAGTCTAAATTGTGGACTTTATGGGAAGCCACATGGGGAGATTAACATTCAGGTTCTTTCTTATGACCATCACTTCCCTTTGAAAGAAGATTTGCCACAGAGTTTTATCACTATCTCCATTGTAACACTACCAAATCAAATAGAAAATAAAAGCCCTAAAAGGAAAATTTTCAACTCCTCAGTCTTACTGTTACTGATTTTTCACCCCCAGGGATTATTTCTGGTTCTAAATGAGAGAAGTCAGATTCAGATGCATTCGCCCACAGTGTGATAAAAGAGGAGTCCTAGAGTAAACTAAATAGGGCGGCCCAAGGAAGCATAGTGTGAGAAAGGCATTCAAAGATGGTGGGTGGAGAGCCATGAAGACAGAGCTGACGGTCAAGTCTGAATGAGAAATAAGAAAAGTATCAGGACTGGAGGAGGGACTTCCTAAGCGATGCAGTGGTTAAGAATCGACCTGCCCATGCAGGGGACACGGGTTCCATCCCTGCTCCAGGAAGATCCCACGTATTGTGGAGCAACTAAGCCCATGTGCCACAACTACAGAGCTTATGCTCTAGAGCCTGCGAGCCACAACTACTGAGCTTGGATGCTGCAACTACTGAAGCCTGCATGCCTAGAACCCATGCTCTGCAACAAGAGAAGCCACCACATTGAGAAGCCCGAGCACAGCAACAAAGAGTAGCCCCTGCTCGCCACAACTGGAGAAAGCCCATGCGCAGTAATGAAGACCCAACTCAGCCATAAATAAATAAATAATAAAAAAATAATAAATCTTTAAAAAAAATGCTAGTGAGGGTGTAGCATTTCCACCAACTTACAATCCCTCCTACACTATCGGTGGGAATGTAAGCTGGTGCAGCAACTATGGAAAACAACAGGGACGTCCCTCAGAAAACTAAAAATAGAATTACCATATGATCCAGCAATTCCACTCCTGGGCATATATCTGGACAAAACTACAATTTAAAAAGTTACACTCATTCCTATGTTCACAGCAGCACTATTCAGTACCCAAGACATGGAACAACCTAAATATTCATCGACAGAAGAATGGATAAAGATGTACATATATGCAATGGATTATTACTCAGCTATAAAAAAAGAATGAAAAACTGCCATTTGCAGCAATATGGATGCAACTAGAGATTATCATACTAACTGAAGTAAATCAGAAAGAGATATCTCATATGTGGAATCTAAAATATGACACAAATGGACATACCTATGAAATAGAAACAGACTCACAGACATAGAGAACAGGCTTGTGGTTGCCAAGGGAGTGAAGGGGTAGGGGAGGGACGGACTGAGAGTTTGGGGTTAGTAGATGCAAACTATTAAACATAGAATGAATAACAACGAGGTACTACTGTACAGCGCAAGGAAGTATATCCAATATCCTGAGATAAACCATAATGGAAAAAAATATAAAAAAGAATATATATACACACACACACACACACTAGAATCATTCTTTACTTCCTCTCTCACATTCAGTTGGAAGCCACGTTACATGAGCTTACTTCTAAAATGGCTCTTGAAATGCTCTGCTCCTTTCCATTCCCATATCTAATATTCTGGGAAATGTCACTGTCATCTCTTATCTAGACAATCAGATGCCTGCTAACAAGTCTCTGATCACCAATATTCCTTTACCCAATCTCTCCTCCCAGATGCCACTCTACTTATTAATAATTATTCATGACTCTCACTTACAGAAAAATTCCAAACACCATAGTGTGGAAAATAAGGCTTTTTATAATTCAGCCCTAATCTATTTTACCAGCCTCAAGCCTTGCTACTTGGTTCCTAAACAGCAATGCTTCTATCCATCTGAGTTTATGTACTGTTAAGAGCTTTGAAATTCTGAGATTTTACCCTGTTTGTAAGCTAACAAGTTTACCTATAATAGTTTCATGAGTTTTGTCAAAAGACAAGAGATTCACAGGTCAGAGACAAGGGACTTTATTACTCACAGCAAGAGCAGTAGTCAGAATACAAATGTTTTTTTTGTTTTGTTTTGTTTTGTTTTGTTTGTGTGTTTCTTGCATCAGTTCCCAAAACCCCAATTACCACATAGTAACTCACAGGACCAGGTGACACCTGTACATGCGATGGGTTGCATTTGTAGGGGAGCAAAACTTGCCACTCCAAAATGTCTCTTTGGCATGTGCATTATTTTGAGCTAAAAATAATCAAGGCCCAAAGACTCAGGAAGAAACTTGGACCTTCCCCCTAACTGCTTGAAGAATTTAGATAGAGGGCCTATTACAAGAATATAACAATTGCCAGAGACATCTGCAGTGAATCTGGGCGAGGTGTGGTGGGGTTAACTAGTAGAGATCAGAGTCCACTCTGTGTGCCATGGTCTCTGCTTAGCCCAGAAAATCTTTGTTTACCAAACATTTGCTTTTCCATCTTCATGTGAATTGCCTTCCTCCCCTTTGAAGTCCCAACATTCTCTTTTATTTTCAGCTGAAAATGGTATTTAAGGTGAGGGTTTCAGCCATTTTTGTGAGTTACTCACTTTTCCTGAGTCTCTCCCATGTATACATGTTATTAAACTTTTGTTTGTTTTTCTCCTGTTAATGTCTCATGTCAATTTAATTTGTGCTTTCACTTTGTGCTTAGTCTATGAATATGGATGTTTCCATTCCCATTAAGATGATGGGTCCATTGCAATCATGGTAATCTAGGTCATTCAGGCTCTGTCAGCAGCTTGATTCCAGTCTCATCAGAGAAGTAGTACTTCCCGTAGGCATCTACATAAATGCCCAGAGAGTTGGATCAAAAGCCATGATTTGTTTCCACAGTTCACAGCCTCAAGGAGTATCTTTTATCTGCTAATATGTAACTTTCTAAGTGGCAGACCAAATATTGGCAACAGCCCAAGAATCAGTTAAAATATAACAAGATTCATCAAGGGGAGGAGCGGTGAGAATAGCTTTGCATTGTGCCCACCAAGCAGAACGACCAGATCTATTTTGGTTCTGAAATTGTTGATGCTGAGTCGAACAACTCCAGCAGCTCAGTGGACAAATCAAGATTCAGGCTAGCCAAACCATCAGGGAATCAGGCTTAGGCATTTAGAGCCATCTCTATGAATTGAGGGCCCCACTGAGTCAGCAGCTTTGATTTGGGTGGCCAAGTAGAGAAGCGTCCCCCAAAAGTAGGGAGAGTTGTCACTATTCCATCGAAAGCTGATATACTATGGCCAGATTGCTCTGTTCTTGGCTATACCACTTCTATTTGACAAAGAAAGCCTGTTGGGTCCTTCTCATCTGGTTAGTCATCGAACCTGTGCTGACCCACCCCAAAAAGCTAATACCAGATCAGAGAGTTACAAGGCCTCCTCAGGTCCGGTGATCGGTTTCAATAGGGAACCGAGCAGAAAGTGATATCTGATTTAAACAGGATGTACCTGCTAGTTATGTCTGGGAGGTTTCCACGCTTTGACAGAGGCTCTCATTGGCTAAACCATCAGTCACAGAGACTTAAAGCTCAAAGAGTTTATGAGACCTGTGGGGCTCCAGGGAAACCAGCATTTCTCTACATTCATTTCTTCTAATCAGAAGACTCCCCATGGGCAATTTGGGATGGAGGAGCACAAGCTTATATCATATCAATTCGTACTATACATTCAGATGTAGAAACTACAAAAATATTGAATTGGCTCAAATGGTCCCACTCACAATGTCATGCTTCCCTCCACATCTGTGAAAACTACTCAAATCTCATTAGCTTTCAAGTCACACAGAAAAGCGAGACACGTGGAAAGTTTTTGCCTATCATTTACTATTTTCCCAAAATACCATCTACCATTACGCTCTGTGCTATTGTTCATGCAATTCCCTCTGCCTGATCCATCCTTCTCATCTCTCTCCATCTGGCAAGTTTTGTCTCTTTTAAAGCCCAGCTCAGGGGCAGCCTTCTCCGTGAAGACTTTGCTAACCACATCCAGTGGGCTGCACGTACTGTTTTCCCTTCTGTCTTCCCATGGCCCATTTCTGTTATGGTCCGAGTCCCACTGTGCTCTCATTATTTGTTTACATGTCTCTCTATCCAAGTAGCCTGTTAGTTTTCAGGACAGGGGCCACATCTAGCTTATTTTTCTATCCTCAGTGTCTGGTCCTTGGTTTTTTTCACTGAACACCTTTCTGAGTGCTGGAATGAGTATTGAAAAGTCAGTTAGCTCCTATTGGAGTAGCACCTAATTTACTACTTTCCACTACTTTTCGACATCAAACAAAAATAGGTCTTGATTCTGTCGTTATCTAAATGAAATATATTTCCTTATCAAAGCTGAGTACAATAAAATAATAATACTAGGAAAACAAAGTTAAGGATTATAAATCACACTGAAAATAACAGGATTCAAGTCAATTCTACATGTACTACCTTTCTCACAGCTGTGCTTTAGGATCAGTAAGATAATATGTATTAAAAACATAAAATGCTATAAAACGGTTATTAATACCACTGAAACAAACGTTACATAATTAGTGCCTATTTTTCCTGGGTCCCCATCCTGACTCAGTCATGTGCTTTGTGGTTTTTGGGGGGGGCGGGCGCATGTTATTACCAGGCACTGTTCTAAGCGCCTTACATGTATTGTACTAACCCATTTAATTTCTTCATAACAATCTTCGAAGGTGGATGCGATTATTATTCACCAGATAAAGAGGGAAAAACTGAGAAAGAAAAGATCCCTTGACCATAGCTAGTAGGTAATAGAATCAGGAAACACACTCAGTCTGGCCCTAGATTCATCTCAGTTACTCACAACAAACACATTCTGCTTATAATACTGTAAATGCCCAATGAATGCTTATGTAGCATTGTTATTATTACTTTGCCTATCAGACCTAATTCTTGCCAAATGAGGTCTGCAGATAGGTTTGACTTTTAGTTACAATTGTTGATGCCATTGTCTATACTTATTGCATGGGACCACACCATCTCCTTTTATTCTGTCTCCACCAGAATAAGACTCAATGAGCCTGATCACTGCAGGTATGTCACCTTCAAACAGTTCTTGAGGCTTTCAGGAAAGGAATGATCATCGACTACCTCAATGTGTAGAATATTTTAACCAGATTTTATAGCTTAATTTAAAATACAAAACAAACTACAAATAATTGTGGTAAAATTTATATGTGTTGAATTTTAGTGGCATCAAATCCTTTTGGAAATAGGAAGTTTGTAAATAGTAAAGGTAGAAATGAATTTTTTTATCAGTATTTTCTTTCCCCAGGGTTTATAATGTTTTACTAGTTTTGGTTGGTATGTGTCTCTGTCTACCTTTAACCTCCTTTGGTCTGTGTTTTGCCATCTTCTTCTATAGTTCCCCAGGCTGTCTATGTTGAAGGTCTAACTTAGCTGCTGCTTCTTTGGGGAATAGTTCAGTCAGTGCTGCTTTGCAAATTTCAGAGGCTTCCAGACTTCCTTCAGCAGTAACTCAATGTCTGCTTGTTGTTCCTTTTTTCACTAGGGCTTCCTGTCCTACTGGAAAAGCCTGTTCTTTACTCATATTTCACCATTTTCTAACAGTCTTTTTTTTCCCACCTCAATTTTTTTTCTGCTTTTATCAAACAGGACCTCACTGTAAATATGAGGGTGAGTCAAAAATTATTCACACTCTGGCTGTAGAATTTATAGAAGTTTTAATATAACCAGAGTGTGGATAATTTTTGACTCACCCTGGTACTTCTCCTTCATGAGCTTAACTACTTTGTTTTTCTCCTGGCCAAATACTTACTTGATATTTGCACAAGCTCCACTGGCCAACAGAATCTTCTTTTACTGACTCTACAGCATGGCATGGACTCTCACCCACCCTTCCCTCCAGAAATTCTCAGTTTTGAACTGGGAAGAACTATTGTCGAGCAGAATCACCAGAAAGTCAGCTGCTCTCAGGAAGCAGCAAAACTGTGCCTGCTGGATGCTTCCCTTTCCTTTACCTTGTCAGTGCACTCTTGCTAAAGTACAATGGCTGTGTGTCCAAAGTGTGTGGTAATATGTCTAATTGCTTCTGTGTTTAACTCTGCTGTATATTACTATGGTTTAAAAAATATATAAATTCAAATAAATTTATTTTAAAAAAATTTATGTCATAAATGAAACATCTCTGTGTATTATTGTCATCAATATGCAATATGTTTTATTCCACAGTAGGAATATATATGTGAAATATAGTGAGGGTCACTTTGGTCTCAAAGGTAGGGCAAGAAGGTAACATGAATGACCTGTCTGTAGTTCTCTTCAACCCTTCTCCATTTTATTGAGAGACGTGGAAGGGGAAAATGTATAACTAGAGAAGGGAGCCTGGAGTGTTTGCATCTTTTCAAAGATTACAGTAATTATGATCAACAAAGTAGGCTTATTTACTTTTTGGCCTACATGGATTCTTTTTTTTTTTTTTTTTTTTCCATTTAGGCTTATCTTCAAAGGATTGTTTTAATAGTTGTGAAAGTTCAAACTCTCATGTCTTAAACAAATAAAACATTGAAATTACTGATGGGTACACAATGGTTTTACGGAAAACAAATCTAACCCCAAACTGGCACTGAATGCAGAACATTCCATCAACTTGAGCACTGCGCACAGAGGGTCCAGAGGGGTAGGGCAGGGAAGGATGGAACTCAGACATCCACAGCTAAAGAAATTAGCTCTTTCTGATCTCCACAAGGGGTGGCAAAGATCTGTTCTACTAGTTTCTTCAAACATGATTCTGAGGCCTCCCCACGTGCAGGCCTAGCCTTCCACTAATCCCCTTTGTCATAATTAAGCGCTGGATATACTATAGAGTCAGCTTTTTATTTTCTTTCTTTTCAATGTCTAAATTACATCCTTATCATTTCAAAGGTCAAGCTTATTTCCCATTAGAATGTAGGCACTGTGGAGACAATAATGACACTTGACAATATCCTCTTGCATGATAACCCTTTGAATCATATTTCCAAATACAAAATTTACAAAAAAAAAAAAAAAAAAGTTTAAAATACAGCTCTTTGTGGGGAGGATGGAGTGCCATCTAGTGTTACCTGTCATGTCTTCTTGTCCAGCAGTAGCCCACAAGCCTAGGTACAAAGGTTTTCCATTTAGCATATTGGTAGAGCCACTGGCAAAGAGATTGGGCAATATTCTGCAGGAAATTCATTGGTTGTATAACTGACCAGTGGGGGCTATTGCCTGCGACTCCCCATTTTTCTACATCATGCCTGATGCTTTGCACCTTGGGACTGATTCTCAATGCTGAAAATGCTGAGTTCAAGAACAACTCGACTCCTTGCCCCTGAGAGCTTATGGAGCTTTAAACATTCTGAATGGTTGCTTACATTTAAAAGTAGTGATTTTCCAAATGCAAATTCTAAATTTGCATCTTTTCTTGAAAGTCTGGCACCACAGGGCCTCTGAGCTCCAGCTGCCACAAAGGACGGAGATGAACAATGTATCCCTTTACATGGGACACTCATTTATTCATTTAAAGGAAGCCAGCCCATCCTGCATATTCATGTACATGTCTGGACTAGTCCTTGTAGGCATCTGAGTTTGACACAACTGAAGAACATTATCTCAAGACATTCACTGTGTTTTTAAGAAAAATGTAACTGAAAAATAATCAGTATAAAATGTGCATGTTTTTGTGTACACCACACTGAATTTTTAAAAACGAAATAAACCCATGTAATCAGCATCGAGATTTTTTAAAAATGTCATAAGCACCTAGAAATTCGTGCATGCCCCTTCCAGTGACTACTCATCCCCAAGAACACTATCCCGATCTCTAATCAGCTCTGGTTTTGACCGTATTTCTAGAATGTCTCCTAAGTATTTGAATATATCGCTTCATTTGATTCTTACAGCAAAACTGGATAGGAGGTAGGGCTGGGTAGTGAATCAGATAAAGAACACTACTTTGTTTATTCTATGCCATCTTTGATTGCCTTCATCATGCCATTCCATATTTTGGGCAGTATATTTGGTGAATAGCCTGAATAAACTCCACCTGTAAATCCTTCTCTCTTACTGCAATAACTAAACTTGAGATGTTGTATAGCAGGTAATAAAACTCGACCCACTGGAAGCTCCTGTTATTTCAAGCAGTGGGAGACTCCACTGCGGTCGAACTTCTTTCCCCTCGAGCTTTTATTCACCTTGCTTGTTTGGGGGGCTCCTGGGTGCTGCTCTGATTAGAAGTGAAGAATACACGTGTTAGAGCCTTTGTGGCAGCTGTAGGCTTGGCTCTCAAAGTTCATGTGTTACTGGGGCATTGCCACGCCTCTGAAAACACACAGAGCGTTATTGTTATGCTTAGCATGAGCCTTGTAATACTTCCATTTGGGGAATTTATTTTGATGGAAATAGCTCATTAGACCAGAAAATGCCTATTTTGTTTTCATTTCATTAAAAAAAAAAAAATCCATGCATGTTTGCATAGCAGGTAGAGTTAAAAACCCAGTACAGCAAGACGTTAGCTGTTTTTTCTTCCCTTTCAAAAACAATAACAGAAAGGGGGATTTATGTATAATATGCTGTAATTTACTTGAATATAATGAATGCATACAATTTTGCATCCTCAAGTATTAATTATAGAGGAATTTATAGTAATTTATAATGCATTAGAAGATTATTATTTTTAAGAGAACTTGGCCAAAGCCAACGGTAACTCTAGCTCTCATTTATAATAATGGAATAACTGCACCGAGACTTGATTTTTTATTCTAATCGTATAATTGAAAAATAACATTTAACATACCCAAACATGATGAACTCATTAAAAAGCTTTTTATTTGTTATTTTACAATATTTAAAATAATTACCTTGTTTTAAACAAAATTTTAGCCATTATTTTCCCTAGTTCTTTATAGACTAACAAATAGTAGTAGAGTTATTTCTTCAATTATGTTGCTGTATATGTCCAAATAAACTGGAAATATATTGAATTATAGTGCCCGGATGTTTCTGTTTAAGAGACTTGCTATAATTGTAAACTTACAAGGTATTGCGGCTCTAGAAGTAATAGGTATTTTTTTCTTCTCTGTAAAAGAAGACAAAAGTTTTCCAGGGTTTGTATAAGGAAGCTGAATCAGTTGTTGAACAGGAGCAGGTAGATTTTATGGTCTTCTTTTGGGGGATTTTACCATAATTTATTCCTATTATACTTGTAACTCTTACCCTGACCCTAATTTTGTTCTGACAAGTGGGTGTGGTGTTCTGGCTATTCTGTTCTGATCATAGTCTTTACCTTTGTAACCTGCAGTACAGTTGAAGTCAGACATGCAGACAGGACTTGATTAAAGGATAACAAAATGGAAGTAAATTAGGAGAAGTATTGATAGATAAAGTAGACTATTTGGCTTATGGGGCAGAACTTAATTACAGCTTATAATATTCTACTACCGGGATACCATAGGTCTTTTCTGGGTCCCCACTTGCCTGTCCTTACAGGACAGGCCATATCTGATCACTGCCCCTTGGAAACACTTTCAAAAGCATCTGGAAATCTCAAAGTCAGTAGGAAGATCTAGAGGCAGAAATAGAGTTGTTTCTTTTTTCTTTCACATCTCTTTTCTAAGGACAAGAAATCACTCTTTTGTGAGTGATTGACTGATGGGCCTCAAGAGAGACCTCATCTACCCCTAGAAGCAGGCCCTTGGCTTGCAGCCTCCACAGGAGAAACACTGAATGACATCATCCCTCCCCCCCACAATCACGCAAAAGATGCACACATGCAGAAAAAGGGGGCTTGTTTTCCATTTTTAACCCATGTAGGAAAACTCTTCATTTTTATCCCACAGTGAATTACCCATGGGTTCCCTGCTCTCCTCTGGCAGAGAAGGGACAGATTTAGCTTAGCAAGGGACAAAAACTTTATTGGCCTCCATAAAAGGCTGATCAGCTAAAAATCTTGACAAAATATATGTACAGCTATGTAGCATGGTCATCTCTGGTCCCTCCAGACCATGGAAGTTAATTCTTTGCACCAACTTTCTCTCTTCTCTGAGGCCCTATCCTCTGGGGAGGGTGCTCACTTCACTTTGCCCCATGGTAGGTGGCGGTCTCTCTGTGACCAGGTTTTTAACAGCTTTGTAAAGGGTGGGTAGGCTCTGGTTCTTAGATAAAGGTAGTATATATTAATCAGGTCTTTTTTGACTGCAATTTACAGACACCCAATTCAGCCAGATTAAGAAAGAGAAAATCTATTGGCTTATGTAGCTGGGAAGAATATGGGGTAGTTCACACTTTCACAGAAGAACCTGAGGCCCAATGCTACTTGGTCTAGCCTTGTTTTTATTAGCCTCTCATTTCTGCAGCTCTCTGCTTGGTTGCATTCTATATATAGCCTCTGTCAGCTCTGCTACTGAAAAACAATTTATTTGCCTCTACATCCTTTACTTATTTTAGGACAGGACTGCTGGTTTTGATTATGTCGTTTTCAGGAAAAAAAAAAAGCACCAATTTATTATTTAATGCTCTCTGAGGGAATGGCCTATCTGGATTGATTAAATATTCTATTAAAAATAATTACATGTATCCCACGTTGGTAGAGATACATAAGTATAATAAAATAAAAAATACATAATCTTGGATCTATATGAGAAAGAATGGACGTTTATTATTTATCGTAAGTTGATTCAAAAGATACTGCTGAAATCCCACTCCTGGGCATATACCGAGACAAAACTATAATTCAAAAAGATACAAGCACTCCTATGTTCATGGCAGCACTATTTACAATAGCCAAGGCAAGGAAACAACCTAAATGTCCAACCACAGATGAATGGATAAAGAAGATGTGGTATATATACACAATGGAATATTATTCATCCATAAAAAAGAATTAAATAATGCCATTTGCAGCAACATGGATGCAACTAGAGATTATCATACCAAGTGAAGTCAGACAAAGACAAATACCATATGCTATCACTTATATGTGAAATCTAAAATACAACACAAATGAACATATCTACAAAACAGAAACAGACTCACAGGCATAGAGAACAGACTTGTGGTTGCCAAGGAGTGTGAGGTTGGGGGAGAGAAGAATTGGGAGTTTGGGATTAGCAGATGCAAACTAATATACATAGGATGGATAAAAAAAAAGGTCCTACTATATAGCACAGGGAATTATATTCAATACCCTGTGATAAACCACAATGGCAAAAAATATGAAAAAGAATATATACAACTACAACTGAATCACATTGCTGTACAGCAGAAATTAACAATATTGTAAATCAACTATTTCAATAAAATATTTTTATAAAGATACAAAAAAAGATACTGCTGAGCTTGGAGTCATTGTTCTGATAAAGAGGAGACTGAATTCAGAGTTCAATTAAAACCAAGATCCAATGAATATTTAGAATACTGAGGGAACAAAATTATATATTCATTTGAAAAATTGAATCACCTATCAAACAAAATTGTTACTAATAAAATTTTGGAAAAAACTCCTGGCAGCTGGAGTCGGTAGGGTAATCATTAGAAAACAAAGGGTCATCTTCTATCAGGCAAAGGAAGTAGCTATCCCTGCCCACAGAGTAAAACTCTAAGTCATGTATAGTTCAGTGACCTGAGGTTAGCAGCTAAACTGAGGCTAAGGTGGTACAGATATAATATACTGAGGCATCTGGGAGCCCAGGTAAACTCATGTCATTCTCTCCCCTGGGAACTACAGTAGAAAAGAAGCAGGTAGCTTGGTTTACATTCTCCAATTTAAAGCCTTCTCTTTTGCAAGGGCAGATCTTTTCTGGCTAAGTATTTATTAGCTCTTTAGGAAGAAGAGAGGATTTTAAACACCCTCTTCTGCAATTTAGGTAGGAAACAGGACCACTGCACTATACATTGCATTATGTGTATTACATTTTGTATACCTTTGAATGAATTAGAAAATGGAGCTCCATCAGGGAAAGGGGATGCTTACACTTTGCCCAGGGCAATCTAGGCTGGATCCAGCTCCCCTATTGCTTTGGCTGAGAGTCTTTGTGCAGTGCACAAACTTCTCAACCATACATTTTCCTCCCCTACGCAAAAACTGTGACCAAGAACTACACTAATTACAATTCAGTTTCTCAAAGATCACTCCTCAAGTCAATTCCATCTACTCATCAAGTGTTTTATAATATCATTGAGCTCTAATTACTTTCTAATTCTAATTGCTGGCTGTCTATTCTTTTTTGTCTCTTCTTGTTTAAAGTGAAAAAAAATCCGCTGATGTTCCTCTGCAACAGGCACCACCATAGCCGCTAGAGCCGCCGTGACCCAGGCAGGGCGCCACGGTGGAGTCATACACAGGGGGCAGGAGCTGCAGTTGTAGTCACTCTCTCAGCCTGAGCCACCAGCATCCCTATGCAACAGGCACCGCCACTGCTGCCCAGGCTCCCGTGACCCAGGCAGGGTGCCACAGCTCACTCACTCCCAGGGGAAGGAGCCACTATTGTACCCTCTCTCTCCCCACACACCGGTGCTTACAGATGAACAATAAAGAAAGCTCTGCTGGTCACAGAGTAATACAAAAAACCCAAGGCAGGTTGAAGGACATTTACAGCTGAGACCTCAAGGAAACAGAAATATTATTATTAATTCTATTGATCTGGTCCATTCTGGGGTCAGTTCTAGCGTTTTTTGTTTTTGTTTTTTTAATTACAATCTAGTCCTAAGGGATCTAAACATTTTATAATATTTTTTTATTCTAATTTTTCTATTTTTATTTTTAGCCTTTTTATATATTTCAAGCTAAGCTTTTTGTAGTGCTGACTGTATCTCTATCTTCTTTTCATCTCTATTTTTACACATTTTTATCTTTTTTTTTCATATTTCTAGTCACACTATGCTCTTCTGTTGCCCTGTCGTCTATCCTTTTTTAGTTTATCTTATCTTAATATACTTATAAGCAATATTATCAGTCTGTTCTGCTTCTTTTAATCTCCAGATGACACACTGCTTTGGTTTTTATTATTAGGTTTTGTCTTTTTCTTAGTTCTAAGTATAATTGTCTGATTTCATTTTAAGAATCTTCAGTCTGTCTGGTGGTGTTGTTGCTCTTTATTATATTTGATCCTAGCTTTCAAAATTTCCTGGGATTTGTGTTTGTGTGGGTTTTTTTTCTTTCTTTTTCTTTTTCTTTTTGTTTTTTGGTTTTGAATTTCTGTTGGTTTTCTCTTTGATTGTCTGATGGCATACTGGGGTTCTTCTGTCAGGTCTTTCTAGTGCCTTATGTTCTATTGGATTCAGTATTTGTGTGTCTTGTACATGTATGTGTTTCCTTGATTCAGTATTTGTTTGACTCAACACTCTGCCATTAGTCTGGGGCTTAGACAGTCTTCTTGAAACCCCTTTATTGCTGGGACAAGCAACCTCTGAAGTCTGGACTATTCCATCAGAAGTCAAGTAGGAGGCTCTGGGGAGGGAGCACTGAATCCAGGATGCTAGACTACTAGGGTATCCTCAGACACAGGGAATATTAACTTCAGAGAACTCTCACAGAGCCCTGTATCAGAGTCTAAGACCCGGCTTCATCCGACTGTCTGCAACTGCCAGTGCTAGACACCTCACACCAAACTACAAACAAGACAGGAACACAAACCCACCCATCAGCACACAGACTACCTAAAGCCATATTAACCTCACAGATACCCTAAAACACACCACCTGACACGGCCCTGCTCATCAGAGAGAAAAGACACAGAGCCACACACTGGAAAGAAGGCATCAGACCTCCCCACCAGGAAGCCTACTCAAGACACTGGACAAACCCCACTACAGGGGGCAGAGGGCAGAAACAAGAGGAATTACTACTAGGCAGCATAGGGAAAGGAGACAACAAATCCTATAAATTAGACAAAATGAGAAAACAAAGAAACACCATGCATGCAAAGGAGCAGGAAAAAAGCCCACAAGACCAAACACATGAACAGGAAAGAGGAAAATTGCCTGAAAAACAATTCAGAGTAATGATAGTAAAGATGATCCAAATTCTTGATAACAAAATACAGAAAATACAAGAAACAGTTAATAAGGACTCAGAAGAACTAAAGAGCAAACAAACAGTAATGGACAACAAAGAAACCGAAATTAAAAATACTCTAGATGGTATAAACAGCAGAATAACTGAGGTAGAAGAATGAATAAGTGAGTTGGAAGATAAAATGGGGGAAATAACTGCCACAGAGCAGGAAAGAGAAAAAACAATAAAAAAAAATGGAAGACCATCTCAGAGACCTTGGTGACAACATTAAGTGCACCAACATTTGAATCATAGGCATTCCAGAAGAAGAAGAAAAAAGAAAGGGTCTGAGAAAATATTTGAAGAGGTTATAGTGGAAATCTTCCCCAACATGGGAAAGGAAATAACTAATCAAGTCCAAGAAGCACAGAGACTCCCATACAGAATAAACCCAAGAAAAAATACACTGCGGCACATGTTAATCAAACTAATGAAAATTAAACACAAAGAAAAAATATTAAAAGCAGCAAGAGAAAAGCAACAAAAAACATATAAGGGAAAACCCATAAGGATAACAGCTGATCTTTCTGCAGAAACCCTGCAGGCCAGAAGGGAATGGCAGGATATACTGAAAGTCCTGAAAGAGAGAAACCTACAGCCAAGAATACTCTACGCAGCAAGAGTCTCATTCAGATTCAACAGAGAAATCAAAAGCTTTCCAGACAAGCAAAAGTTCAGAGAATTCATCACACCAAACCAGCCTTACAATAATTGCTTAAGGAACTTTTCTAGGCAGGAAACACAAGAGAAGGAAAAGACCTACACAAACAAACCCAAAACAATTAAGAAAATGTTAATAGGAACATACATGTCAATAATCACCTTAAGTGTAAATGGATTAAATGCTCCAACCAAAAGACACAGACTGGCTGAATGGATGCAAAAACAAGACCCTTCTATATGCTGCCTACAAGAAACCCACTTCAGACCAAGGGACACATATAGACAAAGTAAGGGGATGGAAAAAGATATTCCGTGCAAATGGAAGTCAAAAGAAAGCTGGAGAAGCAATACTCATATCAGACACATTAGACTTTAAAGACTATTACAAGAGACAAGGAAGGACACTCCATAATGATCAAGGGATCCATCCAAGAAGAACATATAACAATGGTAAATATCTATGTACCCAACATAGGAGCACCACAACACATAAGGCAAATGCTAACAGCCATAAAAGGGGACATCAAAAGTAACACAATAATAGTAGGAGACTTTAACACCCCACTTACGTCAATGGACAGATCATCCAAACAGAAAATAAATAAGGACACACAAGCTTTAAATGCCACATTAGGCCATCTTGACTTAATTGATGTTTATAGGACACTCCATCCAAAAACTACAGAATGCACTTTCTTCTCAAGTGCACACGGAACATTCTCCAGGATAGATCACATCTTGGGTCACAAACCAAGCCTCAGAAAATTCAAGAAAATTGAAATCATATCAAGCATTTTCTCTGATCACAATGCCATGTGACTAGATATCAATTACCTGAAAAAAACTGTAAAAAATACAAACATATGGAAACTAAACAATACGCTATTAAACAGCCAAGAAATCAAAGAGGAAATAAAAAAATACCTAGAAACAAATGACAATGAAAACACAACAACCCAAAACCTATGGGAAGCAGCAAAAGCAATTCTAAGAGGGAATTTTATAGCAATACAATCCTACCTCAAGAAACAAGAAAAATATTGAATAAACAACCAAATATCACACCAAAAACAATTAGAGAAAGAAGAACAGAAAAACCCCAAAGTGAGCAGAAGGAAAGAAATCATAAAGATCAGAGCAGAAATAAAATGAAAAAGAAAGGCAGGAAACAATAGCAGAGATCAATGAAACTAAAAGCTGGTTCTTTGAGAAGATTAACAAAATTGATAAACCATTAGCCAGACTC
Source organism: Hippopotamus amphibius kiboko (assembly GCF_030028045.1). NCBI lineage: Eukaryota > Metazoa > Chordata > Mammalia > Artiodactyla > Hippopotamidae > Hippopotamus > Hippopotamus amphibius. The sequence continues at coordinate 35,749,936 of NC_080189.1, read as the reverse complement.
ATCAAGAAAAAAAGGAAGAAGATGCAAATCAACAGAATTAGAAATGAAAAAGGAGAAGTAACAACGGACACCTCAGAAATACAAAAGATCATGAGAGACTACTGCAAGCAACTATATGCCGATAAATTGGATAACCTGGGAGAAATGGATAAATTCTTAGGAAAGTACAATCTTCCAAGACTGAGCCCAGAAGAAATAGAAAATATGAACAGACAAATCACAAATAAGGAAATTGGGACTGTGATTAAAAATCTCCCAACAAACAAAAGCCCAGGGCCAGATGGGTTCACAGGTGAATTCTATCAAACATTATCCTTCTGAAACTCTTCCAAAATATAGCAGAAGAAGGAACACTCCCAAACTCATTCTACGAGGCTGCCATCACCCTGATACCAAAACCAAGCAAAGATGTCACAAAAACAGAAAATTACAGGCCAATATCACTGATAAATATAGATGCAAAAATCTTCAACAAAATACTAGCTAACAGAGTCCAACAGCACATTAAAAAGATCATACACCATGATCAGCTGCGGTTTATGCCTGGAATGTAAGCATTCTTCAATATATGCAAATCAATCAATGTGATACATCATATCAACAAACTGAAAGATCAAAACCATATGATAATCCTAATAGGTACAGAATAAGCATTTGACAAAATTCCACATCCGTTTATGATAAAAACTCTCCAGAAAATGGGCATAGAAGGAAATTACCTCAACATAATGAAAGCCATATATGAGAAACCAACAGCCAACATTGTTCTAAATGGGGAAAAACTGAAAGAATTCCCTCTAAGAACAGGAACAAGACAAGGGTGTCCACTCTCACCATTATTATTCAACAATTTTGGAAGGTTTAGCTACAGTAATCAGAGAAGAAAATGAAATAAAAGGAATCCAAATTGGAAAAGAAGAAGTAAAATTGTCACTCTTTGCAGATGACATGATATTATACATAGAAAACCCTAAAGACTATCAGAAAACTGCTAGCACTAATTGATGAATTTAGTAAAGTAGCAGGATACAAAATTAATGCTCAGAAATCTCTTGCGTTCCTATACACTAACAAAAAAAAAGCAGGAAGAGAAATTAAGGAAACTCTCCCATTTACCATTGCAACAAAAAGAATAAAATACCTAGGAATAAACCTGCCTAAGAAGGTAAAAGACCTGTATGCAGAAAACTCTGAGACACTGATGAAGGAACTCAAAGACGATACAAACAGATGGAAGGACATACCATGTTCTTGGATTGGATGAATCAGCATGGTGAAAATGACTATCCTACCCAAAGCAATTTACAGATTCAACACAATCCCTATCAAGTTACCAATGGCATTTTTCACAGAACTAGAACAAGAAATCTTACGATTTGTATGGAAACTCAAAAGACCCCGAATACCCAAAGCAATCTTGAGAAGGAAAGATGGAGTTGGTGGAATTAGGCTTCCTGACTTCAAACTATACTACAAGACCACAGTGATCAAGACAGTATGGTACTGGCACAAAAACAGAAAGGTGTATCAATGGAACAGAATAGAGAACTCAGAGGTAAACCCAAGCACATATGGACACCTTATCTTTGACAAAGGAGGCAAGAATATGTATTGGAAAAAAGACAGCCACTTCAATAAGTGGTGCTGGGAAAACTGGACAGCAACATGGAAAAGAATGAAATTAGAACACTTCCTAACACCATACACAAAAATCAACTCCAAATGGATTAAAGACCTAAATGTAAGGCCAGACACTATAAAACTCCTAGAGGAAAACATAGGCAGAACCCTCTATGACATATATCAAAGCAAGATTCTTTTTTGATCCACCTCCTACAATAATGGAAATAAAATCAAGAATAAATAAATAGGATGTAATGAAACTTAGAGGCTTTTGTACAGCAAAAGAAACCATAAACAAGAAGACAAGCGTCAGAATGGGAGACAATACTTGCCAATGAAGCAACAGACAAAGGATTAATCTCCAAAATAGACAAGCAGCTCATGCAGCTTAATGCCAAAAAAGCAAATAACCCAATCCACAAATGGACACAAGACCTAAACAGACATTTCTGCAAAGAAGACATATAGATGGCCAACAAACACATGAAACAATGCTCAACATCAGTAATCATTAGAGAAATGCAAGTCAAAGCCACCATGAGGGATCACCCCACACTGGTCAGAATGGCCATCATCAAAACATCTAGAAAAAAATCAATGTTGGAGAGGGTGTGGAGAAAAGGGCACTCTCCTGCACTGCTGGTGGGAATGTAAGTTAGTACAGCCACTATGGAAAACAGTTTGGAGGTTCCTTAAAAAACTAAAAATAGAACTACCATGTGATCCAGTAGTCCCACTATTGGGCATATATGCAGAGAAAATCATAATCCACAAGGAAACATGTACCATAATGTTCATTGCAGCACTATTTGCAATAGCCAGGACATGGAAGCAACCTAAATGCCCATCAACAGATGAATGGATAAGAAGATGTGGCACATATATACAATGGAATATTACTCAGCCATAAAAAGGAATGAAATTGAGCTATATGTCATGAGGTGGATAGACCTAGAGACTGTCATACAGAGTGAAGGAAGCCAGAAAGAAAAAAACAAATACTGTATGCTAAGACATATATATGGAATCTAAAAAAATGGTACTGATGAACCCAGTGACAGGGCAAGAATAAGGATGCAGGTACAGAGAATTGACTGGAGGACACGGGGTTGGGGGGATGGGGCGAAGGGGAAGCTGGGACCAAGTGAGAGAGTAGCACAGACATATTTATACTACCAAGTGTAAAATAGATAGCTAGTGGGAAGTTTCTGTACAACAAACGGAGATCAACCTGATGATGGGTGATGCCTCAGAGGGCCAGGATAGGGAGGGTGGGAGAGAGTTGCGGGAGGTGGTGTATATGGGGATATATGTATAAATACAGCTGGTTCACTATGGTGTACCTCAAAAGCTGGTACAAGAATGTAAAGCAATTACATTCCATTAAAGAGCTTAAAAAATGTATTTTAAAGTAAGGTTTTTGACATAAAATAGGCCCCATTCTCAAAATAAGTATAAAATAACACTACATTTATATAAAATAATGATATAGAAAAGGACAAAGAAAAAAGGGCAGTTTCTTCCCACCCCTGTCCCATCTTCTAGAAACATCCACTGCAGGACTAGGCACTGGGGTTAATTTATCCATGCCCTTACCACAGTGAGTAAGGGTTTGACTCCAACAACTTTGACTCAGAAAGTTGCTAAAACTCTACACTCCATTACCTCTTAACCACTTTCCATCTCTTCATTTTTTCTTTGGATTTTTCTGTTTTTGCCTCAGGAAAAAAACTCCTCTCTCTTACTTTTATTCTCTCTTCTTTCTGCTGATTGAGAATCCCAGGTGATCCCGGTCAAGTCAAGCAAGTACAAGAATAGAGCTAATGAAATATCTTCATTAAATAAGATGAAAGTTTTAGACTTTTTGTAGTGAAATTAGACAATACCAGGAAGCAATGGTATCAACCTTAAAATATCTTGAATCCTCTTCAGAATCTATAATGACATCTTCTACTTTCTCTTATAATTAAAATTTTAATTTAATTTACTTAAGCACCAATGTTCAAGGGAAATTTCTTATTATATTTTATTGTACCTCTTATTTTCCAAATGTATAGCAACTTTTACCTCACTTTGTATGAATGAAATTGAACACTGCTTCAGAATTCTTCCTTAAACTCAAGTAATCTTTTTAGACAGCATAAAGTACATAAAGTATGGGACAGAATCATAAAAGCAGCTTTATTTCTACGTAGTTGACTGATTTACAGAAGGTGTTTCACTGTATTGTAGTCAACATCCTATGCATGTCAGGATTATATTGTACTTATTTAAATGCTTTCTCTCTATGTGCCCTCTTATGCTTTTATGTATTTAATTTCCTATTGCATTTTGAAATTCTCAAGAGCAAAACCTCTTTCGACTTGCTTGGTTTGCAATATAGATTATTTTGGCTTATTTTTATAGAAGTTAATAAATTTTAATAAATTTTGTTATAGCATTAGCCATCAGATGTGAAAAGCTTTTCTGCAAGAGATATTTTTAATAAAGTTATGTGACATATTAGAGATTTATTTAGGATGACTATTTAGTAAGTTTTACTAATTTTATTCAAAAAAATTCAGTGATTAATTCTGGGAGGAAATCAGGTAAAAGCTTCAGTCCAGCTCTTAGCATCCTGTTCCTGATTCAGACCACGTCTAGTCTTTGTTTTCCTGCAGCATCATTAAGAAAAATGGGACCCAGGAAATCCTGGTCGGCAGAGTGAAGGCTCCTTCCTTGAGGTAGAATATTCTCTATGAACCGACATGGTTTACTTTTCTACATTTAGCTATGAAGTAGGGATGTGATTCACTGTAATTATTACTATGTTGTTTTCAGATTAAATGCAGGCTTAACTTCAATATAATTATAATACTTAAGTTCTGAATTTTTTAAGGTACTTGATCATCCCCATAGATTTCACTTTTTCTCTTCTATACACTATATTTTATGTATTTGTGCATTTTTAACTTGCATCAAAAGTATGCTACTTTAGATCTTGTATCATTTCCTTTTTTCTTTTTCTTCACGCTGTGTTGTTAAGATCTATCCAGTTTTGCTCTTTGCATTTCTAGTTCACTGCTTCTAAGCAAGGCAAAACTTTTTCCAGTTTGTATTCACCATATTTTACTTATCTACTCCGTTAGTGATGAACATCTTATTTGACTCCAACTCTGCACCACCACTAATGTGACATGTTCTTCTAAATGTCCCCTTAAGCAATTGTGTAAGAGATCCTCCAGGGATATACCCCAGAGAGGGGCTGCTGGGCTACTGGTTACGCCACTCAGATTTTCACTAAGCACTGCCAGATTGCTCTTTAGAATGACTGCACTAGTTTTATTTTCACGTTTTGGCTAACTCTTGGTATTACTCCACTTTCTAATTTTTACAAATCTAATAAATCTGAAGTGGCACTTTAATTTGCATTTTTTTCTAGTAATTAGTCAGGTTGAGCCTTTACAAATACTTCTTAGCTATTAGTGTTCCCATCTGTGAATTCCTCTTCCTGTCTTTTGCTCAATATTTTTCTATCAGGTTTCCTGTCTTTTTCTTGCACTATTGTAGGAGTTTCTTTTAGAGTGGATATATTCATCCCTAATTAATTTTTGTTTTTAAAAGGTCTTCAACTTTTTTGGTCTGTCAGTCATAAGTCTATGTTAACTAATGAAAAGAAATCCCAAATTTTAATTTAGTTTTCTCCTTACTGAGCTTTTTGGATCTTGATTAAAAACTCCTTTCTCATTCCAAAGTTACAAAGATTTCCACCTACAATTTCTTTAATTCTCTTCACATTTTCTCCACTAATTTTTCATGTGAAAACATTATTTTATTGAACTTGAGCAGATGCAACAATCTTTCCTCAGAGTGAGTGGTCTGAACACCTCCATGATAGGGTACACCAAGTTCTGTCCTTGGGCAAAAAGCCCATCCTGGAGTGAACCAGTTTCACATATTTAACTTGAATTTAGATTTTAGAAACCGGAAATGTGAGGGAGATTTTAAAAAATATATGCTCTTTCTTAATATAGGAAGGAAAAAACTGTGAAAAGAGTTCATAATTCTTGATCTGATTTTGTGCCAGGAGCTGGGAAGAGAAGATGGTCTTTAGTGCAATCACATAGGTAGCCTCAGCAAGAAGTTCTTAAGGGAAATGCTTTGTGTGCTTGGATCATAGGAACCCCATCATGGAGCAACAGTTTAAGTAGATTCCCTGTTGTCTGAAGAGCATTATTGTTTTCAAACATTTTCCACTCCTTCCTAGCCCCTTTTGGTTTTGCACCTTTCAAACAGTAATACAAGCAAATATTTCAGAATTGTTGCAGTATTCAAGTTGTGGCTTCAGAGAAACTCTGAGCATATATTTTTGCCCTACATTTTGATTTTTTGTGCATTTGTTGTCTCTTTCGGTTCTTAAATTAACCTAATTTATAAAGGGAGCCCTATTTGTCTCTACTTATTTTTTATTGCCTGAAATTTGTGTCAAAAAACTCAGAGGATATGGCCCCAGAGGAAACAACCTATTTCCCAATTTTAGATGTTAATTCACCATGAAATTTCTTGGATTCTTATTTATTTATTTTTTGGATCCTACAACTCACCTTGGAAGTGAGGTCTGGGTAGAGTGTTTCCTGGGAGTACTAGTCTATGCCCTGAAGAGAATATACACATAGATGGAAAACTTACACAGCTCACCTGACCTTTGCCTTCTGGGAAGTTTGATTCTTTCATGCACCTGCCACTCCTGATACAGCCAGCGCCCAGGGAGCAGAGCCCAGGGAGAGGAATAGGGGTACTGATACAGTGACCTCCTGAGCCAGCTGTGCAATCACCCCTTACCTTCCAGCTGTGAGGAAGAAGCTCTGTAGCAGCTGCTTGGCACTGAGTGCTGCGTCCAGACTGGCTCAGGCAGGTGGCCTCTTTACTTGTCTGCTCTTTGATTTTTTTTTCCTTTTGTAAGCACAGATGTGTGCTCAGATGTGAGACAGCTGCTCAAAGCACATCTCGGAAAGAAAAGCAACTTTTATTCAGTCATTAGGATCAATTCCTCAGATTTCATGAGTCTAGTAAATATTTATGGCATTACTCAAAAAAATCCTCTGTTACTAATCTGAGTATTTTTTCAATAAGGTTACTGTGAACAAGACTTAAAAAAAGTAATATCTTATAACTATTCTTATGTTTAAATATACATCTTTAATCATCTCCCTCCTGCCAGGCCTGGTCCTATAACTAATTTGTATTATTTAAGGGGTGTAGAAAGGCTATTCTGTTCATAAATATTTCACCGGCTTGTTATGAAACCTGAAATTCCTTCCAGAGGCGCTCCTTTAGTTAAGGCGTGCTTAATAAAACTCATATGCATGGATTTTCTCACAACTTAGTCCTCTTATTGCAACCCTGTAATGGGAGGGTATCGTGCTATGAACTAAGGATGCAGGAGGCACAGTTTAAGTAAGATTCCTGCCCTTGAGATGCTTATAGTCTGGAGAGGCAGGGAATATCTATTAAAGACAAAATAACAAGAGAAGGGAGCATCTCTGTAGACATTGCACCTATTTGTGTAAATCACTGCAGCTGTGTAAATTATCACATTTACTGGAGTTTAGAAAAATCTCCCAGGGCTGTCCTCAGAGAAGGGTTTTTGAATGCCTAGGTGCTGGCGCCTGACCCTGACGGAAGGTAGGGCTTATATAAAGAGAGAGAAGATAAAGGATATTCTAGACAAGGAACAAAGGAAGGGATACAAGAGTTAATAATGTGCCCTGGAAACAGAGGACAGACCAGGGTGACTGGAATGGATGAGTTCACGTAAGAGGTTCCCGACAGGGAGAGGATGCTGCTGAAGACAAAAGCTTGTGTAACAGGGTCAGAGAAGTGAACATTTCTCATCACCTATTTTAGCTCTAACCTATGAAAACCTGATTTTTTAAAAAAATACACATAAACCAAAGAGAATCACTCTATGTATTATTTGAGCCACAGAAAGAATTAACAAAGCTGTGTATGGATGACAACCAGGGCTGCTCCCAAGCAAAACTGTGAACACATCAGACCTGTCCCTTGATTCCCTGCTGTGCCCTTTTTCTAGGAACCAACTTTATTTCTGTGTTTGCTGACTTCCGCTGGAGATGGTCTGTCTAAATGCTGTTGGGGTTAGCCCCCTGTTTGTCCATCCAGAGTGTTTTTCATCAGAGGAATTTGGGGAAAGATAAACCCACTCCTCCATGCCTCCCTGCTGTCACTGGACTCTCTTAACTTGAAATCCTTTATTCTGTCTCTGGTACCTTCATCGCAGACTGCTCTGTGCTTCACCTGGCCTGACCTGTATTCTACTGCATGTGTCTCCCTGAACATTCACTATGCACCTGAATCCTCAGTTACTCCTGTTTCCTCAAACCTCTCATGTCATGTTTCCTTTCCTTCCTGGTCTTACTAGAGACCTAGAAATCTCTACAGCTACAGTTTCCATGGCTGCTCATTACACAGAGGTTACTTATCCCTCATCCCCACGTACCTTAGGGTGGGGTAAGCACCCTCTCCCTTCCCAGTGCCCTTTTCAGGTCATTTTTTCCAGTCAAATAAAACACCTCAGTCCTTTGAACCTCTTTATTTCCTTCTACCAACGTGCAGACTACCAGTCAGTCAGGTGTTTAGATCTGATTTACTAGTTTCCCTTCGAATCCAAGTCCTTCCATCATCCACAGTGGCTTTGTTGTTCACATGCATGTTTCAATCCAACATTTTAGCTCACTTTCTCTATGTCTTTCTTCCAGTGACCTTTATCCCCAGTTTTAGGTACCCAAGCCTATGACCACACTCTGGACATTGGAATCATTTGTAAGGGTTCCTTGTCAGGAAGAATACCCTGGAAGCTACCCCCTATCATTACAACCTCCTGTTTTCCTTCACTCTTCATCCAATTACTAGCATTGTTCTCAACTTGCACTCTCTTAGGGAGATCCAGTCTTTGTTCTACTAGTTTTCCATGTATCAGCCTACACTTCCCTTTCTTTTCTTCCCATCCTGGTTGGATGCCAGAGTCCATTATTTTAACCGCACTGTTGTATATATCTTCAGAACCCGTAACCCATTGTCCTCCTATGTCATCCACCTGGCAAAATTCCAGCCCTGGATCAATCCAGCTATGTGCTTTCTTCATAAAGCACATCAATTCATGAAGTGCTGGAAAGTTCTTCTCAAGCCATAGCTCCATCACTTTTTCCTCACTGGCAGAATTCTCCAAAGAGTTGCCTGTACTCACCCTACGCCATGTTCACCTCCCCATCTGCTCCCTTTATCCTCTCCCTTTCACTCCCACCACAGTGTGAATCTGTCCTGCTGCAAAGATGAAATCGTTCATCCCAAAAGACATTCCTGAGCCCTCGCCTTCCTGGTTTTCTCTGCAGCACTAACATTTCCACCTTCTCCCACTTTTTTCTGATGCAGTGCCCTCCTGTACTGCAATTCCCTTCATAAGAGATTCACCACTGGAGGTGGGAACTCTTCAACTCGCCAAAAAATCCTCACCCATACATCCACACTCAAGCTTCCTTCCCCCTGCCGTTGTGAAAGAAGAAGTGTTTCCTTCATGCCTGAGGCTAACCTTGCCACCTGCAGGTCTGAATCCACTCAGCCAGAAACCCAGGCATCTTCCCTGACTCCTCCTCTGTTAGCCTTGACAATGTGGGGCATCATGTCCCACTGATTCTGGCTCCCATTTCTTGACAGTCCTCATCCTCATGGTGAGTGCTCGTGGTCAGTTTACCATTATCATGTCCATGTTGCTATTCCAGCACCCTCCTCAGAGGCCAGTTTATTGCTGAGCTTAACTGAAGCTTTAGCTTTAGGGTTCTATACTTCCACAGGCCTTTGCAAATGCCCTTGTCTTAGAAAGCTGTCATCTTTGTCTTATAGAGAAGCTACAAAACACCTCAGCTTAAGTACTTACCACACTTGGACTTCTGCCCGCCAGGCCCTACATCCTTTGTCATCTCTGGTATCGCTCCGGACTAACCTATTGTCCACACTGCCAATAGTGTGATTTTTTTTGCAAATGAAAAACATATCATGCCACTCTCTTGCTTAAAAACCCTTCAATGGTTTCCTACTGCTTTTAGGTTTCAGGGAAAAATTCCTAAAAATAGCTTTCAGGTCCATTCTGACCTGACCTCTGCTTTTCTCTCTGGTGACACCTTTCATGACACATTTTACATGGTTTGGGGGCATTTTTACATCTAGAGTGAGGTAAGCAGGGCAAGTTCTGTCTTTCTTAAAAGATGAGGAAAATAAAGCTCAGAGAGGATAAACAATCTTCCCAAGTCTATGGAACAAATGACGTACGTCGCTGAGATTTGGGCTGAGTTCTTCAGATTCCATCTGCAATTTATTTTTCCATTATAACATGTACAAATGTGCTCATTCTGGGACTCTGCTGAAAACAGTGAAGTCTTTGTAATTTTGGGGTCAAATATTAGTTGATAAGATTCTCACAATTTGAGTTATATGTAAACAAAATTAATTGTTGAATGTGAAAAACGAATGCTCTAATTATTGTATTTTAGTTACTCCAGTCATCTAAATTTTCATATGAACTCTTTGCAGGCTGGCATATTTTAGGCCCTGTGTCTCCCAAAGAGATGCATTTATAAAAGAGGATTGCTCAAGCTGGGATGCTTTCAGTTCTGTGTGAGGCCATCCTAATTTCAGAACACTGTACTGACCGAGACAGTCTAAAGCTTGCCTGAACTTTTGCCATGTTTCTTCCTGATTACGGCCCCGACCTTTCTTTTCTTTTACTTAAAAAAAAATTGCAACTGTAAATTCTTTCCTCTGCCCCTTTGAGATGTCAGTCTTCTCCCCAAATATAATAATGCCATAATCTTGAATAAAGTCTTTCTCACCATTTTTAACAAGTATTCCGTATAGTTTTTCTTTTATAGTGCTCACTCTTAACAGCACTTATAAAAATATAGAAAAATATATCTGTGAATACAACACAGATACTGATCTTGGCCCTTTTCATTTAATTTCATGTGCCAATACGACTTTATCCTAGGCATTCCCTACTTGCACACAGAAACAAAATTATTGTATAATTCTTAAAGATCATATACCATATTCCAGAGCTTATTCATTTGTTTAGACAACCCCCCCCCACCCCTTAAATGGATTCTGACATAGCACATCACTTTGTTCATGCACCTCTTTACCTTCTGCAGAGCACAGATTATTTTCTTGGGGACGTTTTCTTTAGTATAAGAGCAGACAGCATTGTTTTCCTTGCTGATAATGCCTTGAGTTATTTTATGACATGGTTTCATTTGTCTCCATAAAAGCAGGAGAATATTGAGAAGGCTGGACTATAAGAAGAGGCCGTTCAGCCCACCAGGCTCTTTTCCTTTTAATGCACCCTGGAGAACATTTAATTGCTTCTTGAATGACCCCCAAGGTCTTCCTAGAATGAGCTTGTTGTCTTCTTTGTGGAGGAGACCATCCCCATTTCATTCGAACTCATTGTGACTTAATTATAGGATACATATAATAAATTGGAGGCAATCAGTAATCCTTAATCAAACAGGGTAGATTTGTTTCACATGCAAGACACAATGGGCCCTTGTGAAATAGATGGCACACTTTCATTTACTGAACGATACCCAGATTAATTAACTCACCTGATAGCTGTGGTTCCAATTTCCCAATTGCAACTCAAGTCTCTCTTACGCTTGGCCTTCTTTCTTCTCTTTCTTGTTATCATTTCATAAAACTGCTCTTAATAGACTTTCAGATTCAGAGACTATCATTTCTCTCCACATATGTTTTTGGTATATAAAATAAAGCATATGTTTATCTATGAATAACACACAGTATATGTGTATGTGTGTGTATATATATGTATACCCACACATATTGTGCATGCAAAACACATTTGCTGGAGAAGACACTAGAATTTATTCTGATACCTCATTTCTTTAGTTACAGCTCTATTACGAATCTGAGTTCAATGGGTCTAAATTCAGAATGTTACAGTAATTTCCGCAAGCTTCCAGCAGTGCCTAATCACTCTCTAGAGCAGAGCTTTTAGCTGTTTGGTTTCTGCTGGCTGTTTTCCCTGAAAATTACTGTAAGAGATTTAATTGATTTATACTCATTTATCTTGCAAAAAAGTTGAGGTTTTTATTAAATTTAAGTGTCTGTTTAGTGCCTCTCATTGTGCATCCTGATTACTTTTGGTGACTCAGTGTAACATTTAATAACTATTAGTTTTCTTTTGGAGAGTTCTTAACCAGGAAACAAGAGTTCTTACAGCTACATAGATAATTAACTTGAAGCTTGTCTGTCTCCTGAGAGACATCAAATATGTAAATGAGGAACTTAAGCCTTAACCAGACATGGTAAGAAAATCACTAGAAGTTTTATCACATGAAAGCTAAAATTCACAGCTAAAAAATATATCAATATGCTTTGAAGAACTAATATACGCTTCTTGCTTAGGATTTGTGAAATTTATGGGCTTTAAATTCTTTTTCAAAGCTGCAGGAGCTAGTCAGATCTATTAACAAAAAACCAAAGCAGTTAATATGGAAACAAGGGCAGGAACCACATTTAAATGCTTCACCATGTCTGTCAAATTATGTACCAAATTTCACCATGTACCAAATTTTTCTCTTCTATTTTACAAAATCCTCATTTGCAATATCTAACACTGTTTCAATCTTTTAGTGTTAATGCCTCTCAGAGCAAACCAATACACATCCTTAGTCTGTTCTTATTGCTAAAGATTTTAAAAAGAACCATTCACATTTGATGTTTTAAACTAATTAACCAATTCTCTCCATTTTTCTGTACATGCCTATACTATGTCTCTAGAAAAATATGGCAGAGAAGACCTTTTAATTTCTGTGCTTATTTTTAACCTGAAGAGAAAACATTCTATCATTACAAAAACTTTTAGTGACCTGGATAATGTAATTTTTGTTATAATTGGTGGATTATGTTTTCTTGAGACAGTTGGAACTAGCATATGGAATGGGTGAAATTGAGAAACTATTCGTAAATTCACAAGAGAATGATTCTCTTAAAAACCAAATAGGTTTTTTGAATTTTTTGGAAAAAGGCAAATCATCTGAAGCCTTTAAAAATACTTACTTGGCTCTGGGTGGGTCCTGCACTTTCAATGGAATGTGCTTCTAATTCTTTCTTCAAGTCCTCAGTTGGGTGCACAGATTGAATACTGGCTAGTTAGAGCTATAGGAATGACCTCTAACCTGGGTAAAGACCTTCCCCTAACTTACACCTGGATGGATGCTCCTGTGGTTGATGCAGTGGCATGGGGCCCACCGGGGCAGGTATCTGCTTACGTTCACACAGGTCCACTGCTGCTGTGGTTTTTGCTTCTTCAAGTCTGAGTCACATCACCAAGCCTCACCTGGGCTAGAATCGGGATTAGTATAGAATGTACATGATTTCCTTAAGGAAATTGTCTGACTCTTAAGTAAACACATTAAAATAGCACCTGGTCAGGAATAAAGGGCACTTGTGTGCTTGATCAATTCTCTTCAGCCAGAATTTAGTAGTGCCTCCCATGTCAACTGAGGTGAGTCTGATCCAAGGTAAAATATCCAAGTGAGGAAAGGCAGCATTGAGAAAAGGCCGCAATCATGTTTTCTTTAAGATGTGAAAAAAAAAAAAAAAAAAAAAAAAAAAAGATGTGAAAGCTGGATTCACTTCCTTTTTCGCCCATCACGCTGGTTTGCTACAATGCAAGCATGTGTTTCCCTACATCATAGTGTTTCTCCCCTTTCCAAGGGGTAAGATATTACCAGGATTCTAGTCATAACATCAATACAAATTTTAATGGCAATTAGTTTGTTTCTTTAAGCTTGTTTCAAGGGTCTCACAAGTACATTGTTCTGAAGAGCTCTGAGTGGCCCCAGGCCTTGGAAGAGTTATCACTGCCATGCCCGCGCTAAAGCACTACAGGGGGTGTGAGATGTTTCTAAGCTCACAGGAAGTTTACAGCCTCACAGGGGAGATCAAGTTCAAATGATTCATATTCGGGAGCTTGTGTGGCATGTATTTGGTTCCTTCCTTCAACTGCTCCTCAACATCTTTTAAATCTCAAATTTTCATAAAAACAACATCCTACATTGGTACTGTACTTGCCTATTCATAAAGTTTTGTCATGTTCATAATCTCACTTGATCCTCTTGCAGCACTGCTATCTCACTGGCTACTTACTCTTTTGCCTCATTAGCAGAAATTAATTTCTAAACCCATTAAACGCATCCCCTAGAAGTAAGATGAACAAAGTTCATTCTAAAAACAACAAAAAAGCTGTAGTTTTGTATACAAAAAGAGGACTGGCTCTGTCCTGGAGTGGCAGTTGTGTGATTGTTGCATTTTGACTACACGAGCTGATCTAAGAAAGCTTTAATCATCCATTCATAAGTTGATTTGTAAAGAAGTAGACCCTTTATTCTTTAATTCTTACTTCCTTGGATTTCACTTTTCAGGGACATTCTAGAAAATGCATGATGGGATAGCTTACTCCGTTTGAAGGAGAAAAAACTCAAATGAATAAAATAAAGATTTGCCAGGCTTCCTGTTTAATTCATTCTTTAAAATGTTCCTTTTAATCATACTAATGATCTCAAATTTTGCAGCAAATATTTCTAATTAAAGCTAAACAAGGGCTCCTTCTAGAGATAGAAAAAAAGTTTATGGTTCCACATTTGGCCTTTTAAAAAGGTAATTTGTTTCCCTTTACAGGAAAGATTTCAAAGCTTTAAATTATTAGAATATTTGGCTTTTGGGAATACAGTAAAAGGATTATTTTTGGTTAAATTGCTGGGACCATTCTTAATAATTCATAACAGCTACATCATTCATGATTTAAGATTGCCTAAATTAGAGAGGATTTTCTCTCTTCCATTTATACTACTGGGTCACAGTTTGCTCTTTGACACCTTTGACATCATAACCAGCTTTTCATGTGTCAGATAAATAGCTTTTATTTATATTTAGATTTATGATGCTTAGAAAAAAACACACAGTGCAAACATATAAAATCTAAAAGAAGGCAATAGAAATGAAAACGAAAATAAACAAATGGGACCTAAACAAACTTACATGGTTTTGCACATGAAAGGAAACCATAAACAAAATGAAAAGACAGCCTATGGAATGGGAAAAAGTATATGTAAATGATACAACAAACAAGGGCTTAATTTCCAAGATATACAAACAGCTCATACAACTCAACAACAAAAAAACAAACAACCCAATTGAAAAATAGGCAGAAGACCTAAATAGACATTTCTCCAAAGAAGACATACAGGTGGCCAATAAGCACATGAAAAGATACTCAGTATCGCTGATAATTAGAGAAATGCAAATTAAAACTACAAATGTGATACCACCTCACACTGGTCAGAATGGCCATCATTAAAAAGTATACAAATAACAAATGTTTGAGAGGGTGTGGAGATAAGGAAAACCCTCCTACGCTATTTGTGGGAATGTAAACTGGTTGCAGCCACTATGGAGAACAGTATGGAGGTTCCTTAAAAACTAAAAAAAGAATTACCATATGATCTAGGATTCCCATTCCTGGGCATGTATGTGGACAAGACTGTAATTCAAAAAGATACATGTACCCCTATGTTCATAGCAGCACTATTTACAATAGCCAAGACATGGAAACAACCTAAATGTCCATCAACAGAGGAATGGATAAAGAAGATGTGGTACATATATACAATGGAATACTGCCCAGCCATAAAAAAGAATGAAATAATGCCACTTGCAGCAACACGGATGGACCTAGAGATTATCATACTAAATGAAATAAGTCAGAAAGAGAAAGACAAATCCTGTATGATATCAGTTATATGTGGAATCTAAACTGGGGCACAAATGAATCTACTTACAAAACAGAAATAGGGACTCACAGACATAGAGAACAGACTGGTGGTTGCCAACAGCAGGGGGTAGGGGAGAGAGAGACTGGGAGTTTGGGGTTATTAGATGCAAACTATTGTATATAGAATGGATAAACAATAAGGTCTTCCTACTGTATAGCACAGGGAACTATATTCAATATCCTGGGATAAACCATAATAGAAAAGAATATTTTAAAAAATGTGTATATGTGTGTAACTGAGTCACTTTGGTGTATAGCAAAAACTAACACAACATTGTAAATAAACTATACTTCAATAAAAAATTAAAATAAAATATAAAAATTGTCATTTTTTCCCTGAAATCCATAGAAATGCATCAATGCTAGACTATTGGGGCGGGGGCGGGGGGGTGTAATTTTAGTTTTATTTGGCTAAAGAGAATGTGCTTTGCAATTATTTTCTTTGGTTAAAGAGACACAGAGAAAATCATGGATTTGGGAAGAGATATATTTTAGAATATTTCCAGCAAATTTTAAATTTGTAGCTCTTTAGTGAACTGTTTACAATTGCAAGACATAAGGATAATTAGGCAATGTCATTGGCTATTCTCAATCTCTTCCCTTGTATTTCTTGCTCAGGATAATCATTTGCAAAGGTATTTGTATTTTGATAAATGGACAAATGAAATATATTTTCCAACTCCTTTTAACATGACCAAGTCAATTGTGAAAAATGTGGATGCAACTCTTCACGTGGTTGTAAATGATTTTATGATAGATAATAAAGTGCTACAGGTTTCAAACGTTAGATTGCAAAATTTTTAAATGCAACCAAACATACTTTGACAAACATTTATTTATTGTTGTAGTAACCAAATTAACTATTAGGGAATACACTTGTTTCAGGATTCTAAGAATGGAATAAGGCAAACAGGAACTTAATAATCAAGTATTGAACACATATCATTCTGGCTACAAACAGCCAAGGCAACACTGCAGTGGATGCAGTTCTGTTTCTTGGGGTTGGGTTCTCATGGATGTCTTCTATACACTCTCAAAGTTGTGCATTAGTCAAACAGTATTTTTTTTAATGCATTATGATTTTAACTGAGGATCTGTATAATAATTTTGGTTTTAGAGCTTGTTTTGTGTGCAAACATACTATCTTTGATTTAATTTTTTCTGACACCATGCCCACTGCACAGTAGGAAAAAAAAAGTGTAATTGTAGTTTTGTCCTTTAGAGCACAGGACAAATAAATGTCAAAATCAAATGGTGGTGTCCCCCAAGGGAACACACACTTCAGTGATGAAATATTCTTCCTTACTTCCCACTGCTATTCCTCTGAACACCCAGGTGAAGCTGCCTCAGGACCTAATCAAATGCTGCTAATTTGCATACAATAAAAACCCTGCCACGAGATTTTTGAATGTTCTGAGAAAAAGTGCATACCATCTCTAAGATGGTAAATTAGGAAAATATGTATACATCTCCTTTGAATCTACAGTTTATAAACACTCATAATAGTTTGACTGGACTGAATCTGATAGGAGCATCTGCTTCTGTTGCTGATGGGTTAATTGTCAGTTTAATTCTCTGCCTAACAAAGATCCTTGGAAGTGGCTCACTGCTATTTCCTATGTTCCTTGAAAATGCAGTGATATTGATAAAATGTCAGACTCCTTGGGAAGGATGACAACAATCACCTTTGTAACAATCACTCATAAAGGCAGCTTTAAAAAGACAGCTATAGCTGCAAACAGTTTTCCTGGGACTTGCTTGCACTTACATTGCAATAGTACTTTCGTTTTTGAAAAAGAACAATTCACATAGCAAATAAAAGGTTTTTTCACCATACTCATCTCCACCCCAAATTATTATAAAGGATGTATTTTCAGCATATAAATTATTTTTGGAGTAAATTCTCTGAACTTTAGGACCCCGGTTATTTTGATAATTTCTGCAAATTTATCAGGTGGTTTTAAAAAAACTCATTTTGCAATATTCTTTTTGAATCTACAGAATGAAACTGAACGCTTTTTTCATTACAGTTAACATCAAATTCACAAATACAAAGTATTAAATTTCCGTTCCCTAATCCTGACATTATACACTGAATTTTGAAAAATGTCCTCTAAAAATTGTAGAAGCTACCTAGGCATTTAAAATGCTCTGTTCCTTCCTTTTTTTTTTTTTTTACGTTATGAAAAAGCTAAACCCCTTTTCTAAGAAACAGAAATAGTCAACTGGTAAAACAATATTCTTGAATTCTGAGATAATCTCATATTATTCAGTATTTTAGAGGGATACTAATTATTATCGTGTTTGGCATAGGGCACAGTAAATATTATCTGATTTCATGCAGCCACAAGAAATATTATTGTTTTTAAGAACACAATACATTACAGAGAACGATTTGCTGTTTGAAGGCCATATGGTCAGAAGGAAGAAGGCTTAACTGAAACACAAGGAGTTGAGGTTAGCCAGAAATTTCCTGTCTAGGTTAGAATTAGAGAAGTTACTCAGGGTCATTTTGGAATTTCTTATGTTGGAATTTTTGAAAGTACAATTGGTTCTCCTTTGCCAACAACACCCTATCTGGAGGGAGAAGAATGGACTAATATTTAACAGTATGTCAGGGGACTTTCAAGCAACAAATTTCATATTCCAGGAATTCAGTGTTCTGCAGCTCAAATTGTATCTTCTGTAAAGTAACAATTATGTAGACTAAGATGTTGTGTGAAAGCAAAAATAACAATTACGACAACAAGAAGAAAGATTTGTCTCTATCACCCAATAGCAAGTTTATAAGGACTCTTGGACTATTTTCATTGAATGCTGTCATTTGATCACTCTTCTTCGGTCAAAAGAAACAGAATGCAAGGATCTGGGGAATGAAGTCATTGTCTCTGAGTGTAACACAGAAAGTAGAGAGAGAAAGGAGTAGAAAATGCTGGGTAATTTTAATTCTTAAATTATTGGATTGGCTGGCAAAGACTTAGGCTCAGGGACCTGATGGTCCACCAAAGCAGACTAGAGTCCCTACTGGGTAGAGATGATGTCCAGTTCATCTTTTTGCTCCCAGAGCCTGCACAGGGCCTGTAGTATATCAGTTCCTTCATCAACACTTGTGAATGAATGAACAAAATAAACATCAATGGGTCAGGCTTCTTGATCTTTCTGAGGCTGAGTGCCCCTTTTCAAGGATAGTAGTTGTACTTTTATTTATTAAGC
This sequence comes from Hippopotamus amphibius kiboko, assembly GCF_030028045.1. Lineage (NCBI taxonomy): Eukaryota > Metazoa > Chordata > Mammalia > Artiodactyla > Hippopotamidae > Hippopotamus > Hippopotamus amphibius. The sequence goes on along the minus strand of NC_080189.1, from coordinate 35,731,194 downwards.
TGCAGAAAGAACTTGGTGTACACATGGATTTAAGGATTTCTTATCTTGATCCTATAGCCATCTGGTCTCCTGGAAGGAAAGTCCTCTCAGGTGGTCAGAAAGAAGCTAGATGGTTTTTCTGCGGTCATCTTCCTTTCATCCTGGAACACTGGCAGGTATTGCACTGCCGATATAGAGGGGAAGGGGCATTCAGAAGGAATGCTTTTTTCTTTCTCCAAATGATATGATGGAGTGTAGCTGCTGACAGTACTGGCTTCCCATCAGGATGTGGTTATTTAAAGTCTTGATGACCTTCCTTCTCCCTGAGGCTGCACGTAGACAGTCTCTTGTTCTATGCATCTTGACATGAAGAAAAAGTTTGGAATTTGTTAAAGTGCTATTACATAGAGACCAAAAGTTAACAGACTATTTGAAGCCCCTTTTAATAAATCTAAATGTGAGTTTATGCTTTTCCCCCTGCTTCATTACCACTTTCAATCCTTTCTGTGTTCCTCTCTCTCATCCCATTTCTACTGTTATCCAGGTTGAAGTAATTTTTATATGACTTAATCGGCTTAAAAAATTATCTTACATTTACCTTGGCTGATTAATAGAATTCCATGAAAAACCTACTGAGGTGTATACAACTTATTCTGCTGAAATGTTGCCTTTATATGCTATAAACATCTTTTGAGTATATTCTTTTGAAATTGGATTTGACATATCTGAGATGCCTAAATTTGAAAGCCACTACTTGGCTTTGATTCTTTTCCTGACGCTTCCACAGTTTCCACCTTCATATAGGCTTTTATATTCTTATTCTATGGGTTTATTATTTATTTTCTTCCTCTAACTTCTTGATGGAATTGTCTCAAAATTCATGAGGAAAATTTTCATGGATATTACCATGGGTTTCAGCTTTTTCCTATTCATGAAATGTTCTGCCCTTTTTAGAATAACTTAAAATTCTTGACAACTTTAAAATCCATGGTTTTACAGTCATTCCTGAGTATATTTTATCCTTGACACTTTTTTCCATATGGAGGAAAAGTAGGGCAGTAATAAATGATGAGAAAGCTTAACTGCAAACATGCAAGTTTTTATTTTTGGTGTCTGAGGATAATAATATTTTCTAAATTAACATTTTTGACCAATGCATCTTTTATTTCCTCAGTTGATGAATCAATTATTATCTCTTTAAAATGCCTAAACCCTTTTCCCTAATCTACTCCTTTAAATGTCATGTCTGTATGTCATAGTGTTTATGCCAAATTAGTCAGGACTCAGTTAACAATGCTTAGTGTATATATCCAACCAAAGTGCCTTTACAACACTGCTATTTATTTGGCATCATCTAAACTCTTGAAACAAGTTTGCTTGTAATAAGGACTGAAAAATGTGTTCTTAAATGTTTTCATATATGATTACCAACCATTTTCAGGACAAGGACTTATCTTAAAGGGGAAAAAAATCAATGGTTTATAGATAGTAGTTGTATCTTCCATTCGAATTACTTGAAAAAAAAAGCACATGGTGACAAAGTAGGTTTAATTTAATGATATTTCTAACCTTATTATCACAACAGTATTTACATATATTTGAAAAATGTTAGTATGTAACAATATTTATATATATGTATTTATGTATATATGTATATGTACATGTATATACACGTGAATGTATATATGTATGTATGTGTGTATACAGACACACACACACACACATAGTGGATCCTCGAACAACATGGGTTTGAACTGCGTGGGTCCACTTACAAGCAGATTTTTTTTCCAATAAATACTACAGTGCTATACCATCCTCAGTTGGTTGAATCGACAGATGCAGAACAGTGGATATGGAGGACGAACTGTAAAGTTATAGGTGGATTTTTGCCTGCACATTGGGTGGACACCCCTAATGCCCACATTGTTCAAGGGTCAACTGTGTATACACACACACACACACACACACACACACACACAATTACTTTATTATGCTATCGATGGGTCATTCTTATAAGACCTCTGGCTAAAGGGATCCCTTGAAATCACTTCACAGCTTCCCCAACTCCAAGAGGATTGTGGCTCACAGGATGGACACTGCAGGCTCAGGAAGGACCATAGCAGTTAACTCATTCCATCCTGTCTCAGTCAAGGGAAGAGGCTATTGGGCATTTTTTCAGTGACCATCTGATCAGACAAATACTACAGAAAAAAAAAAAAATTAAAAGGAATGCCTTTGGGAAAATCTGGCTATAGGAGTACATGGTAGCCAGAATTCCTAGACATTATGGAAGATGAATTTCACAGTCTTCAGAGGCTTGCTTTTCTCCACAGGGAAAAATCTCATTAATTCTTTTTCCATTAGGCCAGTCCAATTCTGGTATTCAAAATACAAAAAAAACTTGTAGCACTTTATATTCTGGTCCAGTAATTATTTGAGAGTTGGACATGAATGTTCTTTATTTGGTGAGGGTCATGGCAAAAGAGACTTCCGGACTTTTGAGACTACTTTCTCTTGGGTTACCACTTGGCGGCTGGGACTGATGCCACTTAACTACTGCTTGGAAGGAGAAATTGTAAGTTGAAGTGTCAGTTGATTTGTAGCATATTCACTGACAATATAGGAAAAGGGCCTTTTAATTCTTTCACTACATACTTGTTGAGTACACGCTAATGCCAAGCATTGTTAGATCATGGAGATTTGGAGTTTTAAAAAGTCATGGCACCCTCCTCAAGAAACATAAGTCTGATGGGGATGTAGATATGGAAACAGGCAGTTACAATTACTTGGAAGCATTCAACAGAGAGGCATACAAAATTGGATGGGAAAATAAAAAAAGCCATCTTATGACTTATCCACCTACTGACGAACTCAGAAATTAAAGATGAAGAAATAATTATCTGCCATTTCAGATCTCTTTCCAGGATATGTAGGTGGCAGGAAGTGCCTGTTGGCTCAATTATAGTATCCCTTGAGTTGAAAGCTGAGTTTACCCTCCTGCCAAGGACTAAGTTTCAAAAGCATTTCCAAGTCAGTGACTTTTTGGTCTAAAGTTGTCTTTATTACAACCTACGGGGTGAAAATACTTACAAATCATACCTCTGATAAAAATACTAGTCTCCAGAATATATAAAAAACTTCAAACTCAGTCAGAAGAAAACAAACAACTCCATTAAAAAATGGGCAAAAGATTGGAACAGACATTTCATCAAAGAAGATAAACGGACAGCAAACAAGCAGACGAAAAATGCTCAACACAGTCATTGGGGAAATGCAAATTAAAACCACCTGGGATACCACTACACAATCTATTAGAGTACCTAAAATTAAAAATCTGACCATATTTGAGTATTGGTGAGGATGTAGAGGAACTGAATCTTTCACATGCTTTTGGGGAGAACATAAAATATTTCATCCACTTTAGAAAATAGCTCAGCGATTTCTTAAACAGTTAAACACATATGTACCATATGATCCAGCTATTCCCTGTTTAGGCAATTTTCAGAAGGAAAATGAAAGCATATGTCTGTATAAAGACTTATACACGAATGCACATGGCAGTGATTTAGCTGCCCCAAACTGGAAACAACCCAAATGTCTGACAACAGGAGAATGGATAATGTTGTACATCCAGAAAATGGAATACTAGACAGCAATAAAAAGAATACACTGGTGATATATGCTACACCATAAATAAGTCTCAAATTATTATGCAAAGTAAAAGAAGCCAGACAAGAAAGAACACATAGTGTATAATTTATATAAAATTTATATAAAATTCTAAAAAATGCAAACTAATACAGTGACAGATGTTTGTGCAAAGCATTTCATGTATAGCATCTGTGAGGCATGCTTTGGGAACATTTTGCTACTTAGATCCCTGAGAACTCGGTGGGGGCTGCAGGGAGGGGTGGGACAGAGGAACTATAAGGGGTACCGGGAAACGTTAGGGGGTGATGAGCGTGTTCATTGTCTTGATTGTGATAATGGTTTTACCAAACTACACATATGCCAACACTTATCAATTTGTGCTCTTTAAGTTTATGCAGTGTATTCCATGTCAATTATAACTCACTAAATCTATTATTGTAAAAAAGCATTTGGAGCCTTGCTGTATATTGACTGCTAATGTTTGAAAATCAGAAGTAAACAAAAAGGAATTTGTAGGAAAAAAACAGATGCAATTTTCTTTCCTGCCCTCTGCTTTCAGTCTAATAGGTCAATGGCATCACATCATTGGTGACATTGGTCGGTTAGATTTATTGAAATGCACGAGGGTAAATCAGAGATTAATATATTTCTTAAGGGGAGCCTCTATGGTCTTTGGCTGCCTGGGAAATCCATTTTTATGGAAGCTTTCATTGCACTCAATACATCAGAGATTAGAAGCCTTAGCTACCTTTTATTTAAAACATGTTTGCTTAAATTACAACAAGTTATTTTACAGCTAGACATATGAATGCCACGTGCTAAGTAAATTGTACATTATGTAGAAAGTGTTTAAAAATACCCTGAAGTTGTGGAAATATGAGATGCATATAGAGGATGATAATTTAAGCAGTTTCAGTCATATCACTGATGTTAAACCAAGCTTTCTGTAGTTCTTGCAACAGAAGAGACATATGTCTTGAATGTATTTTAAATATATGCCAAAGCTAACCCTTTTAAGGGCATCATTGAATTGATAATTTCAAACAGTTTGTCAAACTTAGATATGTTCCAGAGAGGGAAGAGAAATCTTGAATGCATCATTTAGTATATCTTATAATGTCATTTTTGAGGATTCATGTTTACTTTGACTGCCTGTCCCACTGTACCCAAAATATGAATAAATAAAGAGGAACACTTGGTTTCTATGTCCTTTTCCTGCACGGCATTGAATGAGTGTTAAAGCTAATATAGTTGGATACAAGTCATATCCTCTAGTCATCAGTTTGTTAATTTGATAATTGCTAAATACTGATCTTAATGAAGTTAACGCGCCTGTTATCTGTAACCATAAAACATTCCTGATATAAAACAGTTCCACTGTAAATCAAAGAAAAACGATATGGTCACACATATTAACATGCAAGGTGGTGAACAAATTTAGTTGAATTACATGACACTGTCAGCTCTGTACAGAAAATTCTAATTTTGTATAAAAGGCCTTGATTTCCAAGCTCTTTACTTGAACAAGAAGATTTAATTTATCTGTTATTTTATGAAGCATTTTTATGTGTAGAAAAAGTGCTACTTGTTTGCACATGTTGGTTATGTGGCATTTTTACATGATTTCATGCTTTGCTGATGGAAAATTAGACCCTTGTGTATTATAAAAGAATAGAAGATAGCTATAGAATCAGGATGCAATTGCCTCAGGACATTCTGTTGACAGCTAGAAATATATACAGACAAAGCAATGTCACTGGATGCTAATGTGAACTATACCACTGATGAGTACTGTAAATCCCTCTAAAAGGAGAAGCCCAAACCCTTGTATGGAAAGGGGCTTTTCCCTTAAACTTTGACTATGAAGGTAATTTCTATACTTTTGTACAATGAAACCATAATGAATATTTTATAATTACATTATGTCCATGAATTCATAAATATGATCCCAGAGGCTGATCTATCCAGATAAAGCCACATATGGATATAATTCATTTCTGTTATTTATGTATTAGACTAATAATATGGTGTCTTTCATGCATACTGAAAATGAATCATTCATTTCTTGGATTAGTTGGTACCATGCAAGTCCTTACATAATAATTTCCTTGTCTGTTAGAAGTTTTCAATTTTCTCTAATGTGAAATTGAATGAGAAGTATACTGTAATTTAACAATAATATGTACGAGTAATAGTATCTCTAATACTACCTTATAAGAAACTCTAGTAAGAGATGTCAAAACAGCCCTAGAAGACTCTGATGGTCTTTTCAACCTTCCAAGTCAAATTTAATAACCATCACAAAAACTCTATAGAATAAACCTTAGTGCAAAGGTGTGAATCTGAGGCCAGTGAGCCAAATTCTAAAAGGCTTTCCTTGCTTCATTCCCATGTGAAACTATTTACCTTACATTTCAGAAAGCATCTTGTTGCCTATCAACATAGAGTGAGGATAAATGGATCCTGACTGCTTCAGCTGTACATCCAGAAGCCTGTTATACTCTATAACTTGTGGCTGAAATATTGGAAGAAAAAATGTACAGTAGTCAAGTCTAGAGGTCTTCTTTGGTGATGTTAACATTCTTGGTGGGTTTGGCACCCGGAGAAATTTTCCATAACAATGCAGCTATAATATGAGCGGAAACATTTTCTTTAACCAAACAACTGTGTAGGCAGGCTGTGTGTAGTGTTCCTTGAAATGAGTCTGGAAAAACAAACAAAGCCCTTCCTTGTTTCTTCTAATTGTCACACTCTGAAATGAACTGTAAGTGAAACCTGGTAAGTAGAAATGTCAGGACTATTTGGTTTTCCGACAGCAACTGCTTCTTGGTAGTCAGTATCAAAGAGCAGTATTCTGCCAGGTTTAAGAATTGACTGAAAAGAATACAGAACAGTCCTTGAAAATCATGGCAATTATTCCGAGCAAAAAGACTCTGGCCTAGAAATCCTGTTGCCAGCGGATGGTTTTGGAATTTTTGTTTGGGACGTGAGTAAAACAGATGAGCCAGGAGCAGCTCTTCAAAAGAAAATTTCTTTGTTGCTATCCTAGGCTGACCCCACTTTGTAAGACCGCCATAGACAACTGCGGGAACATGAATTGAGCAAAATGAACAATGAACCACAAAACCTCCAGGGAAAGAAGATCAAGGGCCCCAGTGAGCATTATTCCCCATTTTAAATCAAATGATCTACTAAAATAGAGTAAGGACTAAATGTACAAAACATTCTCAATGTGGCACAGTGGAATGCTTAAAAGTAAATAAAATTCATATGGCTTATTTCTATTTCAAATAAATTGCCTTTTCTAGATTAATTCAACAACTAATCTCCCCAGTTCTAAAGTGGGAAAACAGTTTTACTAAAATTCATGAAAATAATTTTGTATACAACTAAGCAGGAAGGAACCAGGCTCACTAACAGTTAGGTAGAATGATTTTACCTGTAAAAATATCTTGACACAGAAGGAATATATTTGCAAACAAAAATGAAAGAAAGATGACACAGAAGAGTTGGCACATTATCTCGCAAATGCCTCAGCACTATTGTTTTTAACTGATGAGACAGTTAAGCAGGCCCAGCTGAAGAAAACTTCTCAAGCTGAGTTTTCGTTCTATGATTACTGACTCAGCTGCCTTGCAGGTCTTCTAATCTCACAACAGTATTATCAGTTTTTAATCCCAACTAGTATCCTGTTTTACTTGAGCTCTCCAACTCTTACCCTGCTATGTTGTATTCTTCCCTCTTAATTTTCTTAAAAGAGTGCATTATTACCTCAACCTTGTTGAAAAAACATTCCTATTACCTCCAGGCAAAAGTAAAATCACCGTGTCTAAAGGTCAAAGCCCTCCACAATCAAGCATAAATTTCACATTACAAAATCTCTTTTCCTCCTGATACCGCTTTGATCACTGGAGCTCAAAGCATTTTTCTTACTTTCCAGCTTTTGAGTTACCCGTAGTCTCTTCAAGTTGCCTTCTGTCTTCTCTACCTAAACAAACAGTACTTATTCATTCATTCAATGAAGAACAGTACACCCACTGTGTGTCAGGCCCTGCGTGAGGCAGAGAAGATACAGTAGGGAACAAGACCAACACAGTGCCTGCTTTCAAAGAACATGTTCTAGTGAGTAAGTTGAAGGGACAGCAGACATACTGCTACTCTTCAAAAAGAGACTGTGACAAGTGCTATAAAAGAAAGAAAACAGATTCATGTATGGTGACCAGTAGGGTTACTTAGATTGGGTGATCAGGGAGAACCTGACTGAAGAAGTGGCATCTGAATTGAGAAATGATTGCAAGAAGAGCCAGCCACACAGAGCCTGGGAGCAGAGTTTTTCAGGGAACGACAAATGCCCTAAAGCAGAGAATAATCTGGAATGTGCATGGAAAGAAGAGAAAGCAGGGAAACCCAAGAGGAATGAGCTGAACTTCAGAGAACTCTTAATTTTCTGTGTCAAGTGCCTGGAACTTACAGTGAACTTTTGAGATATTCTGGCATGCTACTACTGAACTCTTACCTTGTTTTCTGTCTTTTTATTTGTATGCGTCACTGCCTTGATTAGACTTTGAGTGTAATTTATGATAAAATAAAGTCACATTATGAATGATTATGCAGCCTCATAGTATATTCCAGAGTGTTACACACAGGGTAGGTGTTGAAACATAGTAAAGATGCCAAATCTTCCCAAGCCAATGTACACACAACATTATTCCTGTCAACATCCAAGCAAGACTTTTTGGAGATAAAGGAAAAAATCATTCTAATATTTACATGGAAAAACAAAGGAACTAGAATAGCTAAAATAAGAATAAGAAGTTGGGAGGAATCCAATTATCTGATTTTTAAGACACATATCTACAGTAATCAACATTATGTGGTATGGGTGGAGGGATAGATGCATAGATCAATGGGACAGAATAACAATCTCAGATATTGGCCTACCCACATTTTGCCAACTGATTTTTTGGTAAAAGTACAAAAGCAATTCAATGTAGGAAGGACAGTCTTTCAATAAACAGTGATGGAGCAATTGGATATCCTAGGCAAAACACAATAACCTTGACCTAAACCTCACACCTTCTGCAAATATTAACTGAAAATATATCACAGACTTAAATATAAAATATAAAATTATAAAACTTTTAGAAAAAAATAGAAAATCTTTAATATCTTGGGCTGGGCAAAGGGTTCCTAGACTTGACACCAAAAGCACAATCCATAAAAGGAAAAATTGATAAATCAGATTTTGTGAACACTTAAAGCCTTTGCTCTGTGAAAGACCCTTTTAAGAGGATGAAAAACAAACTACAGACCAAGATGAAAATATCTGCAAACCACTTATCCAGTTAAGGGCTAATCTGTACCTAGATAGACGTTTTTCCAAAGAAGACATACAGATGGCCAAGAGGCACATGAAAAGCCACTCAACATCACTAATTATTAGAGAAATGCAAATCAAAAATACAATGAGGTATCACTCACATCAGTTAGAATAGGCATCATCAGAAAATCTACAAACAGTAAATGCTGGAAAGGGTGTGGAGAAAAGGGAACTCTCTTGCACTGTTGGTGGGAATGTAAATTGATACAGCCACTATGGAGAACAGTATGGAGGTTCCTTGAAAAACTAAAAATAGAGTTACCATATGACCCAGCAATTCCACTACTGGGCATATACCGAGAGAAAACCATAATTCAAAAAAACACATGCATCCCAATATTCATTGCAGCACTATTTACAATAGCCAGTTCATGGAAGCAACCTAAATGCCCATCAACAGATGAATGGATAAAGGAGATGTGGTATATATATACAATGGAATATTATTCAGATGTAAAAAGGAATGAAATTGGGACATTTGTAGAGACATGGATGGACCTAGAGACTGTCACATAGAGTGTAGTAAGTCAGAAAGAGAAAAACAAATATCGTATATTAACGCATATATGCAGAATAGAGAAAAATGGTACAGATCAACCTAGTTCCCAGCCCCACTGAGATGGACAGCATATAGCCCACTGATCAAGCTCCAGGGTGGATGGGAAAAGAGTCGACTTACATGCAAAGGATGGGTCATGTAAGTCTATACCTGATTATTAAGAGCCTCCTCTACTGTGGATGTCTTCTGCTGAATACTTTATTAGGCAAATTTCTTCACTCTGCTTACTGTGCAAGGTTTATTCACATGAATTTCCCCCAGAAATATGCTGTCAATCTTCCAATAATGTCAGATCATGGTAGACATTCATTTCTAACTTTAAATTTCAGGTACTATTTTTCTGGGCACCCTCTACCTTAATATTTTCTTCAGTTTTCAGCCTATCATTTTTCTCCTTTGTAAAGTATCATATTTTTATGGGTACTCTTTCTGACCACTAAAATTCTAAAGGAAGAAAACTGCTTTAGTACAAGGAAGTGAGTTCAAATATTTACTAAGAATGACTTGGTTAGACTAATTTCATGTACAACTCTTATCTATGTGATGTTTCTATGCTTTACATATTTCCCTCAACATAGAGAATGGTAATAGACATTTCAAGGGTCCCAGGGTAACAAGTAGTTCATGTTTTTCATAAAGATGTCTAAATGATATAAAATACTAAATACATAAATGGTGTATTTTTTCAGGAATAAAGGTAGAAGATGAAGACAGAAAATATGTTAATTATGTATTAATTGATGTATTCATAATGTTTGCTTTAATCAGTTTATATTGAGGAAGTCATGGCAGACTTGCAATGTGACCTTAATATTAAGCTCATTAGCATCTGTTGTTGATTTAGAAGGCACTGGAGTGATGAATTCTATGATTTCATACTACACATATGATAGTGTTATTGTAGACTCTTGCTGTTTTATTCCCTTCTAGGATTATCTTGCACAGAACTTAGAAACCAAATTTCAGATTGCAAAATTTTAAGTGAGAAGTCTAATTTTTATCCACAAGCATGGAGATATGTCATTACTCTACTAGACTGGCCAAATATTGTTGAATTTTATACTGGACCTAAAAATCTTTTAATATCACATCACAAATCAGCATTAACGTTAATCCTAATTCTAGGGTTAGTATCTTAATAATAGTGATTACTTCACAATCCTCTAATACTGATTTATCATTCCATGGTTAATTATTTTATTTTATACTTACACTGGGTCTTATACAAGTAGGAACTGAAAAAACTTTTGAGCTAGAAAGCTCAAAATCCATCATATACAATGACTTTTTGGATATTAGACATAGATATGTTTATAAGACTATCCAAATTCACACAATAAAATGCATGCATTTTTCTTACATTAAACTATCAGATACCAAAATTGGAAACACTCTGACAAACAAAATAGAGACATTGTCAAACCTCCATATACAAGGTTCCACCTTATCCCTGGTTCTGTATCTTTGGAGTCAACCAACTGCAAATTGTGTGGTACTATAGTATTTACTATTGAAAAAACATTCAGGTATGAGTGGACCTGTGCTGTTCAAACCCATGTTGTTCAAGTGTCAACTGTATAATAATAATGAAAAAGTATGAAACATTGCAAGAACTACCAAAATGTGACACAGTGGTACAAAGTAAGCAAATGTTGGGAAAATGACAGACTTGCTTGATAGACTTGCCTGATGCCATAAACATACAATTTTTAAAAAATGAAATATCTATGAAGCGCAATAAAGTGAAGCACAATAAAACGAGGTATACCTATATTTCTCCCTTCAATTCTATCAATATTTTATATATTTAGTTATTATAAAGTTGGGTGCATATATATTTATAATTGTTATATCTTTTTGTTAAATTGACCCTTTTATGATTATATAATATCCTTTGTCTCTTGTAGATTATCTAGAAAAAATCTGATAAATTCCTAGAAACATACAGCCTACCAAGATTGAATCTTAAAGAAATAGAAAGTCTGAACAGACCTATATATGGTAAAATGATTTAACCAATAATAAAATCCTTCCAATAACAATAAAAAATATCCCAGGACCAGATAGCTTCACTTGTGAATTTTACCAAACATTTAAGCAAGAATCAGTGCCAATCTTTCTTAAACTCTTCCAAAAAATAAAAGAGGAGGAAACACAGCTTTTTTATGAGGCCAGCATAACTCAGACAAAGACACCACAAGAAGGGAAAATTACAGGTCAATATCTCTGATGAATATAGACACAAAAACCCTCAACAAAATGCTGACACTCCAAATTCAACAGCACATGAAAAGGATCATACAGCATGACCAGGTAGGATTTACCTGGGATGCAAATATGGCTCAATATATGAAAATCAATTAATGTGATACACCAGAATGAAGGATTAAAAAAACCACATGATCATCTCAATAGATGCAGAGAAAACATTTGACAAAATTCAACACCTTTTCATGGTAAAAGCTCTCAACAAACTAGGAATAGAAGAAAACTTCCTTAACATAATGAATGTCATCTGTAAAAGTACGCAACTTGTATATTCAATGGCTAAAACTGAAAACTTTTCTCTAAGATCAAGAATAAGGTGAGGGTGCTCACTCTTGCTACTTCTATTCAACATATTATTGGAAGTCCTAGCCAGAGCTATTAGGTAGAAAAGAAAAGAAATACAAGGTATCCAAATTGGAAAGGAAGAAATTAAATTGTTACTGTTTGCAGATTACATGATCCTATACACAGAAAACTCTGAAGACCTCACAAAAAACTGTTGAAACTAATAAATGAATTCGGTAAAGTTGCAGGATAAAAAATTAACATATAAAAATCAATTGTGTTTCTATACTACCTGAAAAGGAAATTAGCAAAATGAATTTACCATAACACCAAAAAAAATAAAGTATAAAGAAAATGACTAAGGAGGTGAAATATTTGCACACTGAAAATCACAAAATGTTGATCAAAGAAACTAAAGAAGATAGAAATAAATGGAAAGATATCCCATGTTCATGAATTAGAACACAATACTGTTAAAATGTCCATACTAGCCAAAGTGATCTACAGATTCAGTGCAATCCCAAACAAAATCCCATTGACATTTTTTACAGAAATATAACAAACAATACTAAACTTCATAAGGAAGCACAAAAGACCCCAAATACCAAAAATGATTTTGAAAAAGAAGAACAAAGCTGGAGGCATCACACTTTCTGATTTCAAAATATACTACAAAGATATAGTAATTACAATAGTATAGTACTGGCATAAAGACCCACATATAAACCAATGGAACAGGAAAGAGAGCCCAAAAATCAATTCATGAATATGTGCCCAACTGATTTTCAACAAGGGTGTAGAGAATACACAATGAGGAAAGGATAGTCTCTTCAACAAATGCTATTGGGAAAACCATATGTTCACACACAAGAGAATAAAATTGGACCCTTATATCACACACAAAAATCAACTCAAAAGATAAAAATAAAAAAAAACACAAAATGCAATTGTAAAATTCCTGGATGAAACCATAGGGGAAAAGCTTCATGATATTGGTCTTGGAACTGAATTATTAGGTATGCTATGGGCAAGAAAAGCAAAATTGACAAGTGGGACTACAATAGACTAAAAAGCTTCTGGGCAGCAAAGTTAACAATCAACAGACTTAAAAAACATCCTATGGAACTGGAGAAAATATTTGAAAACTGTATATCAGATAAGGCATTAGTATCCAAATATATAAGGAACTCCTATAATTTCCTGCCATATTCAGTAACATGGACATGTTTTCCTATAATCCTGCCATATATGTGACAGCATGGATGAACCTTGAGGACATTAAGTTAAATAAGCCAGTCATAAAAGGACACATACTGCAGATTCCACTTATATCAGGTATCTTAAACAGTAACTCAGAATCAGAGAGAGTGGTGGATGCCAGGGGCTGAGGGAAAGGGGAAATGGAGGGTTGCTGATCAACAGGTATAAAGTCTCAAGTATGCAAGAACGGTGAGTTCTAAAGACCTGCTGTACAATGTTGTCCCTTTTATATTCATTTATATTCTTACTATGTCTGGTGCTCTTCATTCTTTTGTATGAATCCAAATACTAATTTCTATCTGGTGTAATATTCTTTCCACTTGAAAAAAAGTTCTTTTATTTTTTTTGTAGTACAGAAGTGATGGTGTTGAAATTTCTTTCCTTTCTTTGTCTGAAAAAGTCTTCATTTTGCCTTTACTTTTGAAGTATTTTTGATGGGATTAAAATCCTAGGTTTACAGTTTTACTGTCATTTTTAAAGATGTTACGCCATTGCATTACATATTGTATAGTTTCTTCTAAGAAGTCTGCTATAATTCTATCTGGGTTCCATTGTATGCATGTATGTGCCTTTCACCTGGCTAAATTAAATAATTTCTCTTCACCATGTTTTAAAAGCACTTTGATCATGGTGACCCTTGATGTAATTTTCTTTGTTCCTAATTCTGCTTGGGGTTCACTGAGCTTCTTGGATCTATGTTTATTATTTAATCAAATTTGGAAAAATTTTCAGCCATTAATCCTTCAAATATTTATTCTCTATCCCATCCCCTTCATGGGACTCCCAGTACACAGGTTAGACTACTTGGTGTTATCACAGGGATCACTAATCCTTTACACATTTTTTTTTTTTCAGTCTACTTTCTGTTTCTGGTTTATTTGATAGTTTCTCTTGCTATACTTTCAAGCTCAGCGGTTATTACTGCTGCAAGTTCTATTCTGCTCTTAACAGCAGCTAGCAAATTTTTCATTTCAGACATTTCATTTTTCATTCATAGAACTTCCACTTGTTTCTCTTTTTTGCTTCATATTTCTCTCCTCATTATGTTCTTGTTTGCCTTAATTCTTGGGTATAATGAGTATATTTATCATAGATCTTTCAACATCTCTTTAATTTAGTCCTGTCAGTCTTTTCTGGGTTTGTTTCTAATGATTGATTTTACTCCAAATTTGGGCAATGTTTTCCTGTTTCTTTGCATGTGAAATTTTTAATTGTATGCTGGATGTTGTAAATTTTATGTTGAAGGTACTAGATTTTATTGTATTTCATTGTTCTGGCTGGACATTAACATGCTTGAAGACTGATTCTTTCTAAGCTTTTTTTGAAGCCTTCTGAAGACAGCTCTACAGTAACTTTTCTCTATGCTTAGTTTATATTTTTCTTGAATCTCTACTTAATGCCCCGTACTTTCACTCTGTTGGATTGGAACTCAAATGATTAATTTGTATAATCTCTAGGAACTGTGTGGCTTCTAGATCCTTGGAAATTGTTCTCCCCCCCCAGATTTTGTTCTTTTGCTTGTCCTTTTAAAAGTTCTCCCAATGCACGTACAGATCGGTATACAGACGATGACTCAAAGGGACCCATTTTCCTATTCCTGTAACTCTTTCTCTCCATACCTCTTTTCTCTGATACTCAGTTCCACCATTTGTAGCTACCTTATCTTTCCTGAAATCCAGTCTGTCTTCTCAATTAAGAGGGGTCACTGGACTTTGATTTTCTCTCCACTGTAATGGAATTTGAAAACTGCCTCTAGGCAGAAAGCTAGGATGATCAGAGCTTATCTCATTGATACCCTTTTCCAGAAATCTTAGTCCTGCATTGCCTGCTTATTGTCTGAAATAGTTATTTCACATATTTTTCCAGTGTTCCAGTTTTTTTATGATGAGAAGATAGAATTCTGTTACTTTCTCAGGGCTGGAAGCAAAAATCCAGAAGTGAGTTCTTATAGTTATTGTTATATACCATCAAATTTTTTCCAAAAGGATCAAACCAATTTATACTACCACTACAATGACTACTTCCTTTACTAGAACAGCTTCACTGAATTTTCATTACTGAACTTCTATTTTAATAGCACATTTTTACATGAAAATATGTATATATGTGACATATGTGTTTTCTTTATGACTCATATTTCTTGAGTAAGTACAAAGTGTATGCTAACTGGGATTAGCATCAAAGTTCATGTGGTTCTGTCCATAAAAATGTTAGGTGTGGTTATATCATCTCTGGGAAAAACTGTAGAATCACACAGTTGGTTACAGAATCCAGAGGCATTTTACTAATGTGAATCAACACACACAGAGGAAGGCAAACGTTATAGATTTACAGAATATGATATTTGCTCAAGTAATTAAAACATACGGCTTATTTCATGTCCTATATTGTATTAATAAAAATATATTAAAATCATCTATCTTGTTATGGTTCTTTACTCATTAAAAATAAATTTTAAAGTTTTAAAAATATATCAGACATTATAGAAAGTAGAAAAAGGAAAAGAAGGAAACGAGGAAAAAAGTATTGCCCTTAATATCCATAATTTTATTAATAGTTATATTAAAGATAACTACTGCCAGAATTTGGGGCATTATTTTTTCATATCTTTCTTATACAGCTGTAATCAGACTTCATAAATAACTTTAAATTCTGCTTTTTCATTTAATAACTAATATAGTTTAAAATTTTTAATAATTATCTTCTAGAATCACAGAGTATTTTATGTAAATATACTATTGTTGGGTCATTAACCATTTATGGCATTTTCAAATTATTTTAAAATATAAGTACTTTCATTATTATCTCTGTGAGTTAAAATGTTATTTGTGATTTTAAATCACTACTACAGGAGGTGTAATTAAATGCTCAGAGGTATAAACTTTTTAAAAGATAGTCAATATGCAATGCAAGGTTCTTTCTCAAAGTGATGCAATAATATATACTTCTACAAATAGTACTGGTTCATTCTCTGCATTCAAATTAGCTTTCATTTTTTCAAAACAATCCAGGTTGAAACTGTTTTTCTTACCTGACTCTGGTAAGTTTACCTTCTAACCAGTGCTACACATTGGGCTTCTGGCTTGTTGAGATTCAGATCAACAATTCTGAAAGGTCTGGCATTTTCCGTCCTCCAGTGCAACTGATGCAGGCCCACTGGAACCTATTTTGTTCAAGGGGTGCTCAGTATGTAAGCTGACTTAAGCCTGTAATATGCGTGAGGGGCCCCGGCACTTTATTATCCTGGCAGGCCTCTGTGTTTCTATATCTGAAGTTGTTATGATTATACAGATTAGTAGCCTTTTAGTGGGCCGCTGGTCCATGTCAGTCTCAGAATTCAGTGATCAATTTGCCAACACCAAAGAGTCTTGCAGTTTGCCCGGGCTGATACTGCACAGGCTGCATTTCCTACCGTGGCGATCCACGGAGCGTGACACCTGTGGAGATCTTTTCTCTTACCCCCCAAATTAACTTCTGCCTCAAAAGATTAAGTGGAGGGTAAGTGGACATAGTTTATAGCTGAGAATAAATGGCTCAACGTGCTTCAGTTTCTAATTTTAGAGGAATACCAGAGACTTTCTAACTTTAGAGGAGAAATATCCACTGCAATGCAAAATACCCCAATAAAGTGTTTGTAGAGTAACAGTGTTCCCACAGAACAGGTAGAGCCAATACTTCACCATCCTACTATGAAGAAGATTAGAGATGGAGAAAGGGGTGTGTCCTCAGGGAAAGAAAAGTGATTGTGTCAGATTTTGGGTCCCTCCTTCATCTCTCTCTTTCCTCATGAAGAGGTGGAGGATCCCCAACTCAGACGTGTAACAGTACAGATGTTCATGAAACTGGGAGATGCTTCCAACTGTAGCAAAGGCAATTGGCTTGGTGTGAGAAGCCAGGAATACAGAAGTCTTCTGTGCCAAATTATGATTTAAAAAACCAAACCAACCAACCAACAAACAAAAAACCCCCTGTGATACAGAAAACCTAGCAATGGAGAAGATGAGTGGAAAAACCCAAACCCAGGACCACTTAGCTATAGGTAGAGATGGTATTCTAGAAAGTTCGGGTATTCTCTGTAAAAATAATAATGGAGGGATAGTTTATAAACCAAGAAAGAAGACATGATCTAAAAGGGGATACGTGTGTTCTGCTAGTGGGGAAGAAGTAACAGCCCACTGAGAAGTTTTACTAATGCCTTGAAGTCAAGTAAAATGAAGGACTGCTCACAAATGCACTCTGTCTGTGCCAAGACACCCACTGTGGACAGAACATTTGCGTAGTAAATCGATTGCAAACAATGATGACTAATTGACCATTTATCTTCATTATTTCATTCAGAATCAAAAATGACCAACATAAGGTGACTCCCTATTTCCCTTCTCCACCGTGTGCCAAAAATAATTTTTCCTTCTTGAGAATAGTGAAGAGTGATCTTGGTAAGGAGGGCATCCTTGCCTTCAAATCCGACAAAAAACACATCTAAGTTTTCTTTGTGAAAATAGAGCTGACCAAGTGATGTTGACTATCTTCTGTTTAGGCATGAGTTCCTTTCAAATCAGTAGAGATACTACAATTAATATCTAACAGTAGAGTACCTCTTCCAAGTGATCCAACTGCAGAGTTGCATTTGTGCTTTCCTACAAATCATTCAGGAATTTATTCGAGGTTCCCCTTTGGGACTGTAGTTACTACAGATATCTGTCCTAAATCAGATTTTTTTTTTTTCAAGTAGACCCTCTTTTCTAATCATGAATGGTAAAAATGAAAACATTTACCACTTCATCTGTCAAATCAGATAAATCAACAATGAATAGAGTGGTAACAGATGTCCAAGTCAGATAGCTCTTATTTTCAGTGATTTATGCTCTCACCTATTTTCTCTCTCATTGACAACATGCCTTATGTTTATCAAACTACTAACTATCTGAAGATTCAGTCTCCGCAGATGGAGCCAACTTCCTGATGTTAACTGTTCCATGATCGTTAATACTGTTCTGCAAAAAAAGTGATCCTCAAAATGTCAGGCTTGAGATTTAGTATGTAGACCATCTACTCTAACAATTTTATTTCACAGAGGAGGAAACTGAAGCTACAAGATTTGCCCATGATCATTTTGTGTAAATGCTCTCATTTTTCTTCTTAAATGTGTTTATCCTTGGAATTACGATACCAGCTTTGAAGCTAACTGAATCAGTCACATGATTTAGCTTTTCCATACCTTGTCTTACCCTTCTATAAAATGAGAATAATATCTACTTATTACTTTTTACACAGGAATTTTATGAAGTGTTCCAAATGTATGCAAAGAATATAATGCCATAATACAAGTATTACTTGGATTATAGATGAAGATTATTACTTGAGATTATGTCTGTCTTTAGGTGGCAGAATACTGGGTAAAGCAAAAGGGACTAGTGTTAAGTAACGGAAGACATATATGACAAGAATCTGTACATTTGCAAGATCACAATAGGGCCCTTAGGCTACAATTTGAATGGCAGCCATGGGATTTGGTGTCTAATCTAGCACCCCAAATTGAGCTGTCACCTGAATTTGGGTGGGGAAAAATCAGCAATTATGAATACCTTACTGCCCAATGCTTGGTCTGTCAACTATGTTAGGTCGCATTTTGCTTAATCATGTCTGTAAACCTTTTCTGAATCGATCATTTGGAAAAAATAACTTTTGAAACAAATTGTTTCTTCCAACAGTTGCTCCTAGATATTAGACTTTTTCTGATCATGGCACACTGTTTTCTTACAATTGAATCCTCTGAACACGCAACCACTGAATGGGTTCTGTCTTAAAGTGATGAATTGTGATTGGCCTTGGCAGCTGTACATTTTAAAGGGACAGTTGACTATATAAAACCTATCTGACTTAGCTGAAACCACTATGAATTGTTGTAAACTGCCAACTTTGTCTTCTTTAAGCCGAAAGAAAGAAAGAAAGAAAGAAAGAAAGAAAGAGAAAGAAAAAGAAAGAAACCAGTTTTTCTTCCCAACAAAGACTTTTTTATAAAAGCAATAAGGTAAAGGCATGAAGTGTGCTTATCGTTCTATAATCACACCCCAGGGGGAATGAGGGGTGCGCCACTGCACCTCTTGTTTTGTAATGACCCAGGGGTGTGATTATCTTATGATAACCACACTCCCTGTCATGCCTTATTGCTTATATATTCCACATGTCATAATGAATCCTGAAGCACTTTCTAGGTCTCATAGCAAAGGCAATGACTTTGAAGTATAGGAAGTAGCCAGCTTTCCTAGGTACACATAGATTAATACTGTATACATTAGGGAGAATTATGAATGACTACTTTAAAGTGCCAACCAAGCCACGAATATTGGGGAACTTTATACTTTATGCCTTAAAAAATCTTATTTGGGCTACCTTTTAAAAAAGTTTTTATCCCCCTGCAATTTTGATGACTATTAAATTATTCTGTTTCTACAAGGAACACTGTCCACCTCCAAAACCATCAGGGAAATAACATCTATGACATAATTATCTTGTAGTTACTTCATATGATGTTTTACTATGAAAACTGGAGAATGATAAGCTTTCCAACACAAAAATTAGTTTCATTGGGTTTTAAGTGTCCATTATTCAAGAATTACAACCATTTCTGCTACAGATATCTAGATCTTTGGGTATAACATTTAAAGGAGGGACACTGAAGGAAGATTTTAATTTATTCCACATGATTAAGGGTCTTTATTTTTTTTCTGATGTTAGAGTTGCTACATTAGCGCTAGTCATTGCGTAGATTTTATGTTATCTGGAGATAATTTAGCTTTGAGATTCTCCATTGCAACTGTTAATATATTCAAATTAAAATGAGTAGGGTTAATAGTAGACCTATAGGGAAGAAGAGACATCAAGAGTGAGAGATTTCTGAATTTAGCAGGAGGCGTTAGTATAATAAGACAACAAGGTAATAAACTAAGCAATTATTTTTGATGCAACTTGCATGATTTTCATACCACAGAGTGAATCTGCACCTCAGGGAGAGGTTTCCAAGTAATTTTGTAACCTTTGAAATGTACAGAGCAGTCAACATTTAAGTCCTACTGTCTCTTGCCGAGAAAAATCTGCGACACTCTTTTTATCCTGTCACTGTAACCTAGGTGATGAAGATGGTGGCCTTTCACTGTGACCACTGATGAGTTGATTCAATGTCTGTGTCAGCTTCAGGATCAACCATGTTAACCTTAGGTCACTTCAAGGAAAACTGTGTGTCGAAAGTGACGATTATTTAGCCGCCTACTGCATAAGCAGAGAGTCTTCTGATTACCATAAAGGTCAAATATGCACATTTTGACTGGTGGTAATGAGTAGTTTTAAAGATGTTTTAGCCTTTTCTTAATCTTGCAGTGTCACTAGGCTTCTATTGTTATGCACCAAAGAATGTGCCTCTAATTGTACCATTTGCCCTATTGTAGCTTGTACATAGAGCCAGTAGGGTGATGTTACTTGTGATAACCACCTACCACATGTCCTAATAATTATTAGCCTTCAATAAATTGTATAATAAGGTAACAATTCTGTAGAAACCAAAGGTTCTTAAAAAGTTGAAAGCAATATTTAAGTCTTATGTATCAAATTCTAATAATAGTGGAGAATAAAATAGAATATAAAAATACTTTTCAAGGTGTGAAAACCTCAAGAATTAGGAAGTACCCTAAAAGACTTCAAGTACTAGAAATGTGTGCATGTGTGTGTATTTCATATATGTCATATTTATTTTTAGATGATTTTAAACTTCACTTTTAAAAAACAGGTTTTTGTCACTTGAGTCATCCAAAAATTAGTATTTGTGGCAAATTATCTTATGAACAAATGACATCAACTGAAGTTGCATATAAAAGTTAATTTTCTAGAGGAGAAATCATAGTGGCTTTTAACGTTTATAAGAATTGTGCAGTATCATTCCACATTTAAAGAGCCAAGCAATTAGTTCTTTGGGTATTTTCAAAACCAGTTTTAGAGTTGACAAGTTCAAGTAGTCCAAAATACCATTATACACACAAAAAATGGAATAGATATGTAAAATACTACTTAAAAATATAAATCTCAACCAAAATCTGATGCTTCTTACTAAATTGAGCAGGAATAAAACAATTCCAATTTTTTTCTTTGTATTTCAATGACTTGGATTTTAATAAGGGCACTAACTAACCTTCTTGATATTCTCTATTTTAATAGCTGTCAAGCTTTTCAAAATCTAGTAAGGTGAGTAAATACAACAGAAAAACTAAAAGTAGCCAGAGAAAACATAAATTGGAATGCATGACAAATTAGGCTGAAAACATAAAAATGTAGGTTAATGCTTCAAATTTCCATCATTTTTAGATCTATTTAAGTTTTTCAAGATGAAAATATGTGGATATAAGAATATAAGAAAAGTAGATTCCATGTGAGCATGAAGGTAAAACGTGGATTTAGTTTTAGCTGTCTTTGGACTTTCAGTCTTATTTCCCTAAATTATGGTAACATGTTATGCTGAAGCTAGTGGTAGAATGACTCCAAAGTAAAACTGTAAAATTTGAATTTTAGTACCATTTGAAAAAAAATTTAGCATTTTCGTTTGATAAATTAATGATCATAAATAAAGCTTATCAAAGACTTAAAATGGGCATTGTTAATTTAATTCTCACATAATTCCTGCTGTGTCTACTGCATTAATTTATGTGACTTGATCTGAATTTATGTGTATTCATCTGAGTATACATTCTATCAAAAGTCTACTTTAAAAGTGAACATGTTTATTCTATGTAACCCTGTAACACCTATGACTAAATTTACATTTATGCCTAGGACGGGCCAACAAATCTTATTTGGATTTATAAGAGTTCCAGTCACATTTGAAATCCATTTTCTTAGTTACAGAAATGGAAAATGGTAAAAAGGTAGGGATTTAGTTTAAAAATATATTGCTTGTTAAATATTTTGTAATTTTTAAAAATTTTGGGCAAAGAAAACCCCAAAATATGAAGATGTAATGTATTTTAGTTATTAATTTGGCATTTTTCTCTTTTAGCAATTTGTTTGGAAATGATGCAGTATAAGCAGTCTTACTAAATTTGGGAATGTGATTTTTCTTAAATTGCTGATTGTACATTTCAAATTAGTAGTTAATATAGTCTACTATTTAGCACTGGTACTCTGTTTAGGGTATGGGAAATGTTGATTCTTGATTTTTTTCATTTACAATATTTTACATCTACAACTAGCTACTTAGAATCCTTTCCCTAAACTTTACACCTATAATTCTTTGATGCCATTGTGTGTGTGTGTGTGTGTGTGTGAGAGAGAGAGAGAGAGATTTAAAAAAAATTAATAAGGCAGTGGACAAATACACAAAATCCAAATAATATGGATTTTCAAAGAGAAAGTGAAATAAGTTTTAACTAGTTTTCATTCATTCTGCAATAGGTAGACTGCTGCCTTACACTTTCTATGCACTTTGTTTTCCATTGAAATCTATGTTTTGGTCTGTACGTGATCAAATTTTTATGTACAGAGAGTGCCACCATCCCAGTGTTATGCTGGAATCAGCCTGCTCCAGCCCAGAAGAGTTGATAGCTAAATTATCAGGAATTTTACAAGCCAGTTGTTAAACACATCCATTATTAAAAATTTTAATTATACAAATTGATAAATTACTTAAAAACAAAAGTAGTAAATACTCAGAAGTGATAACATTCTAATTATTGTACTGCCTTGAACTATTATATATGTTCTTCAGGTTATTTACATCTCTTGTATCTACATGGTGAAAATACTTCTAATGGCGTGCTACTACATATCTCTCTGTTCAGTGACTTTATGTTGTAACTTGAAATTGGCCACAGTGGAAGTAATTACAGCTTAGATATTGGTAAACACTACAAATTAGGGCTTGGTGTATTGTTTCGTGGATTGTCTGGGTTTAAGAAAGTAATGGAGAAGTGTTAATAATGCAGGTTACATTTAAGAAGTGTTATATCTGTAGCTGTTACATTGTGAATAGTACAAAAAGTTGAGGAAATATTTTTCTAGTATTTGAAAACTATCATCCTGTTCAGCAAAGTAGTCATTCACATCATTGATGAATGAAGTTCTGGTTTAATGAATATATTTCCATGAATATTTGTTCAATGTTTCACTTTTTTCTTATTTATAAATGTAAATGATATTATCAACCAGCATTCAAGCTGGAACTACATCAATCTGACAATTGTGACCATGGGTTGGCTATGGATTACAACTGTTTGGCAAAAATTATAAAAGAGTTGTGTGAAAATCAATCAGCTGTATAGAATTTACCAAAAACTATGACCTATTTTATGATTATTTGCAAATTATTTATCAGTAAAATGTAGAATGAACTTATGTAAAATGCACACACACACATACACACACTCACAACCCCCTGAGAGCCAATGTGTAAGAGAGATACAGAGAAATCCTAACTTAGCAAGAAATAAGTTAGAAATCCTAAAATTCTATTTTTTAGGATCTACAATTATTAGAAAGTTCTTTGTATTAAGAAAATTCTGCTTGATTAAACTGCTATCATTGATCTTTGGGAGCTACAATAAGTAAATCATTTTTCAACAGCAGCCCTTCAAATCTTTGCCCTGATGTTACCACATCTCTTCTTTCACTGGGAAAAAGAGCCCTAATTCCTCCAGCATGACACTCATGAATTGATTTCTAAGCTATTACAAGTTAAACAAGTCCTTCTTCATGTATTTCCGTGAGGTCAATGATACAATTAAAATTACAAGTAAAAAATTAAACATATTTTTGAAGATAACAGTGAAAATTTATCTCTTTTTCTAGGGCACCATGTTTCTATTGATCCAATATTTCCCTAACTTGGCAAGCATTTGACCAGTTATATCTTAGATTCTACTAAAATCTCTAGGCTTTTTAATATACAAACTATTGTCAATTCAGTAGCATCTATTCTGGTTTTAACATTTCAATATCTTTATCTTGATACTTTGAAGCTGATGCTTTAAACCTGGGTGAAAAAAATTATCCTTTCACTTCCAGTAGGCCTCCTACACTGTTAGAATTTAGGGATAATATTTTTAAAGTATTTTGAGAATATTACAACTAGGGATCCAAGAATATTCAAAGTTTGCCCTTCTAACCACTTATATCTCTTCAGAGTTCCTGAGGAAACTACGTACAATATAGAAATGGAATCAATGTTACACTTTATTAATAGTTGCACAGTCATATGCAACATGGGCTATGGACCTGAGTGAGGGCATCTATCCTCATTTTGCAAATTAAACTTGGGATCTGTACTCTTAGGTTGATCTACCTAGACTGAGAAAGGAGAGTAAAGGTTATGTGTAGAGCAGAATCTGCTCTGACTTCCTATTCAGTTGAATGCTTGGAGGAGGCAAGAAAGAAGCTACCTGGTGAGCTCACCTCACAGAGGACAGCCCTGCCATCCTGGGTCAACCCAGCAGGAAGAAGGAAGAGAGAGTTCCGCCTTGAGTGTCAGCCTTTAGAGCACAGTAGCTCTTGTAAACTCATGCTTGATAAATATCCGGAACTGTCTTTGATTAGACTGGCAAATTTCCTTATCTTAGGCATTAAGTCAGAGGAAATAAATTCGTAGAAAGTGAATAGAAGAGTCCCTTATCCCTACCTTTCCCTGATTAATATTTTTGTTTAACCCATTAGACTTAAGAGCCAAGCTTATGGTCAAGCAGAAATGTGTTGGGCCCCTTGCGACGGGATTTCAAAAGCTTACCAAGGGAGTCCTGCCATCTTGCTTTGGTCTTTATGAGGCTGCCCAATCTCCCATCACCTGCTACCCCCCACCCTCCACTATTGGCATTGCAATATTTGTTCTCCTGCCAATAGAATTAACATCTCCATTGTTGCTTGAATATATTTGAAATGGTTCTAGCCAGAACCTAAACTGCTAACTCCAAAGCTACAATGTATGTAATATACACCATTCACCCTTTCTCCACTTTTCCGTCTCAGATATGTCTAATCACCTTTGTCTAACCCAGGTTAACAGAATTTTCATGAGTCCCAATTACACAAGAATAAATTATGTTTGAATAATATAATACCCTTTCTAACCTTAAATTCACCCTGAAATGTTTATTTGTATATAATAAAAAAACTTTTAATGTAAATGTCAACCCTTGTACCTCTTCCTCTTGGAGCAAGCCTACCCACAGGGAGGACTGGTTCCCCTCCTCTGTACCCTAAATCTCATGGGGGCATATATAAGAAACATTTTTTCTGATAATATGAAAAAAAATTTGCATATTACAGTTTGAAGTCAGAGAGCCTGATTCCTCCAGCTCTGTTTTTCTTTCTCAGGACTGCTTTGGCTATTCAGAGTCTTTTGTGTTTCCACACAGATTTAAAAAATTTTTGTTCTAGTTCTGTGAAAAATGCCATTGGTAATTTGATAGAGATTGCGTTGAATCTGTAGATTGCCTTGGATAGTATAGTCATCTTGACAATATTGATTCTTCCATCTAAGAATATGATATATCTTTCCATCTGTTTGTGTCATCTTCCATTTCTTTCACTGCTGTCTTACAGTTTTCAGAGTACAGGTCTTTTGTATCTTTAGGTAGATTTATTCCTAGGTATTATAGTTTTTTTTTGTGATGTGATGGTAAATGAGACTTTCTGATCAGAAAGAGAAATTAAGGTCAGTGTATAGGAATGCAAGGGATTTCTGTGTATTAATTTTGTATCCTGTAACTTTACCAAATTCATTGATGAACTCCAGTAGTTGTTTGGTAGCATATTTAGGATTTCTCTGTATAGTATCATGTCATCTGCAGTGACAGTTTTACTTCTGCTTTTCCCATTTGGATTCCTTTTATTTCTTTTTCTTCTCTGATTGCCATGGCTAAAATTTCCAAAACTATGTTGAATAACAGGGGTGATAGTGGGCACCCTTGTCATGTTCCTTATCTTAGAGGAAATGCTTTCAGTTTTTCACCATTGACAATGATGTTGGCTGTGAGTTTGTCATATATGGCCTTTACTATGTTGAGGTAAGTTCCCTCTATGTCCACTATCTGGAGTGATTTTTTTTTTTTTTTTTTTTATAATAGGTGTTGAATTTTTTCAAAAAGCTTTTTCTACATCTATCGAGAGAATCATACAGTTTTTATTCTTCAATTTGTTAATGTCGTGTATCACATTGATTGATTTGCACATATTGAAGAATCTTTGCATCCCTGGGGTATATCCCACTTGATCATGGTGTATGATACTTTTAATGTATTGCTGTATTCAGTTTGCTAGCATTTTGTTGAGTATTTTTGTGTCTATGTTCATCAGTGATACTGGACTCTAATTTTCTTATTTTGTGGTATCTTTGTCTGATTTTGGTATCAGGGTGATGGTGGCCTCATAGAATGAGCTTGGGAGTGTTCCTTCCTCTGCAACTTTTTGGAAGATTTTCAGAAGGATAGGTGTTAACTCTTCTCTAAATGTTTGATAGAATTCACCTGTGAAGCCATCTGGTCCTGGACTTCTGTTTGTATTCAATAGGAAGTTTTTAATCACTGTTTCAGTTACAAAACTACAGTAATCAAACATTATGGTAATGGCACAAAAACAGAAATATAGATCAATGGAGCAGTATAGGATTCCCAGAAATAAACACATGCACGTATGGTCAATTAATCTATGACAAAGGAGGCAAGAATATACAATGGAAAAAAGACAGTCTCTTCAATAAGTGGTGCTGGGAAAACTGGACAGCTACATGTAAAAGAATGAAATTACAACATCCTCTAACACCATACACAAAAATAAACTCAAAATGGAGCAAAGACCTAAATGTAAGGCCAGACACTACAAAACTCTTAGAGGAAAACATACGCAGAACTATCTTTGACATAGATCAGAGCAATATCTTTTTGGATCTACCTCCTAGAGTAAGCAAAAGAAAAATAAAAATAAACAAGTGAGACCTAATTAAACTTAAAAGCTTCTGCACAGCAAAGGAAACCATAAACAAAATGAAAAGACAACCCACAGAATGGGAAAAAATATTTACAAGTAATGCAGCCAACAAGAGATTAATCTCCAAAATATACAAACAGCTCATGCAGCTCTATGTCAAAAAAACAAAAAACAAAAAAAAGCCCAATCAAAAAATGCGCAGAAGACCTAAATAGACATTTCTCCAAAGAGGACATACAGATGGCCAAAAAGCACATGGAAAGATGTTCAACATCACTAATTATCAGAGAAATGCAAATGAAAACTGCAATGAAGTATCACCTCACACCAGGCAGAATGGCCTCATCAAAAAGACTACAAACAGTGCGAAGCTGCTGCAGAGCACAGGGAGATCAACTCGATGCTTTTCGATGGCGTAGAGGGGTGGGATAGGAAGGATGGGAGGGAGGCTCACAAGGGAGGGGATATGGGGATATACGTATACACATAGTTGCTTCACTTTGTTGTACAGCAGAAACTAACACAACATTGTAAAGCAATTATACTCCTATAAAGTTCTGAAAAAAAAAAAGTCTGCAAACAATAAATGCTGGAGAGGGTGTGGAGAAAAGGGCACCCTCCTACACTGTTGGTGGGAATGTAAATTGGTACAACCACTATGGAGAACAGTATGGAGTTTCCTTAAAAAACTAAAAATAGAACTACCATATGATCTAGCAATCCCACTCCTAGATATATATCTGGAGAAAATCATAATTAGAAAAGATACATGCACCTCAATGTTCATTGCAGCACTATTTACAACAGCCAGGACATGGAAGCAACCTAAATATCCATCAACAGAAAAATGCATAAGAAGATGTGGTACATATACATAATGGAATATTACTCAGCCATAAAAAAGAATGAAATAATGTTATTTGTAGCAACATGAATGGACCTAGAGAATATCATACTAAATGAAGTAAGTCAGGCAGAGGAAAACAAGTATCATATGATATCACTCATATGTGGAATCTAATTAAAAAAAATACAAGTGATCTTATTTACAAAACAGAAACAGACTTACAGTCTTCAAAAACAAATGTATGGTTACCAAAGTGGAAACATGGTGAGGGAGGGAAAAATCAGGAGATTCGGATTAAGATACACACACTACTATACATCAGATAGATAACTAACAAGGACCTACTGTATAGCTCAGGGAACTCTACTCAATATTCTGTGATAACCTATATAAGAAAAGAATCTGAAAAAGAATAAATATATGTATATGTATAACTGAATCACTTTGCTGTACACCTGAAACTAACACAACATTGTAAATCAACTATTCTCCAATTAAAAAATGTGTATTGTAAAGAGATCAAACAATATTCAGAGGTATCTGAAAGAATTCCTACCACCATTAGATGCTACCCTTAATTCTGTAGTGATGAAACTTCTCAAGCATCTTTCATTTATACACAATCATTAATATTTCACAAAACAGGAACACGTACATTTATTTTTATTCTTAAATCATGTAAAAAAAAGTATAGCATTTTTTAATTTTAGCTTATCCCTCTTCAGTTTCTTCACAGTCCTCTCTCCTCCTTCCAATGCTAGATCAAATATTAGTAATTTGGTTTGCAGTCCCCATCCCCTTACCTATGATCATATAATCATATATAAGTATTATATATGGTCCTTCTATCTTTGATGGGAGTGGAGTAATAACTCCTATTTTCACTGTCTATGTTCTGAACAAAATGAGAAAGACAAAAGAGGACAACAATGTCATTTTTATACAAGGCTAAACTGGAGGATGTGAAAGCCAAATGGATCTGGTGTTTCAGATTCAGGCTGGGCTTAATCACCCAGTAGGAGGCACTGTTCAGCTGGGGTGGGTTCCCCACATTTTGCGTCTGTGAGGGAGGCAAAGGCTTACCCTATAAGACTTAGGGTACAAAGGAGCAGAGTGGAGAACTAGCACTCCCCATGGGTAGCAGGCGCTGGTTTGTGGGATATACTGAAATCTTGGAGTGAGACTGCCGAGTTGAAGGACACGTACAATTGTAATAGATATTACTAGTCTTTCACATGGATCGAAACAGTTCACATTTCCACTAGTAATATAACAGGATGTATTTGCTTGAATACCACTAGCACCAAATATTCCCACTTTTCATATTTTCCAACATAAGTGCAATGTGATATCCTCCATTTATGTGCTGGCTTGTACATTGAAGTCTGATAAAAATTCACTTTATTGGAGAGGCCTTTCCACTCTAGTATTTCTATAATAGCCAACCTTCCCAATCATCATACTCTGTATCTTTATCCTGATTTTTAAATTTTGTACCACTTATCTCCAGATTACATGTTTTTATTTGTATATTGTCTCCTTTACACCCACCTAAAATATAAGCTTCATGAGAGTGATTTTGTGCTTTTTGGCTTGATGTTGAATTCCTAGCATCTATGATTCACTAAACAATTAATTTGCATTGGCCTGTATATAGGTTTAGCATTTTTTCATTGCCAACTGGTTATTTGGATTTGTTTTTTTTTTTTTTTGAATTTCTTTTTCATATCATTTAACCATATTTGTAATCATTTTATCAATTTCAAAGTGTTTGGGGTGCCCTATAGATAGTATCTTACTTATGCATTAAATATTTCCTTCATTTTTTTACTTTATTTATGATCATTTTGCCTTTCATAGTTTTAATTTTTCTGTAGCAAATATCTCTATCTTTTTAAAACCATATTCTGGATAACCCATCTTAATTACAAAGATTCATCCAAATATGTATTTTTAAGGTTTTATTTTTACATTTACAAGGCTTTATTTTATCTAAAATAGAGTTAAGCCCAGCTTTATTTTCTTCCAAGTGGATATCTGCTTATACCAGCAAAATTTTAAGGTTAATCATTATTCTCCTCTCACTGGGATTATCATGTTTATTATGTATTAAATTTCTTACCCACTTGAATCTCTCTCTCGGCTCTCTCCTCACTTCAATTAATATTTGTCAATTTCTATTTGTATTAAATACCTTTATAGCTTATTTCAATAACTAAAAAAATATCTCTACTTTTATTTTTTAAATATTTTTAGTTATTCTCATGAACTTACTATTTTATAGGAATTTTTATCTTATTTAAAAATACAGCACTGATAGGTGTTTACTTATATCGCATTTAGCTTATTAATTTAGGGGATAATCTATATTTTATGTTATAGTAAATCTTTCAATTCATGTGTATTAGTCACCTATTGCTGTGTAACAAATCATCCTAAAATGTACCAGTTAAAAATAACAATTATTAGTTATTAGTTCTCAATTTCTGTGGTTTAGGAATTTGGAAGTGACTTGACTAGAAGTTTCTCTCAGGAAGCTGCAGAAGATGATGGTTGAGACTAGTCACTTAAAAGTTTCTTCATTCACAAGTCTGATGCCTGGGCTGGGAAGGATTGCCAATGCCACATTTTAAGATGGGATAGCTGTTGTAGCCATCATTAGAAATCACCAACTCCCACAACATGGTATATCTTTTCATTTATTTTGTCCCTGTTTTATGGGCTTTAGTAGAATTTTACAGTTTCAGTTTTATGGGTCCTGCACTTTCATGTTAAATTTATTGTCAAATATTTTATAACTGTTTCTATTGAAAACTGAATATTTTTCTTTTTTATTTCTATCTTCTTTTTGCTAGTGCTAAAAAAGTTACTAGTTTTTAAATGTGTTTAAATATTTGTCTTAATCTAGCCACTTGCCATATTTCCTCAAAATTCGAGTAGTTTTTAGTAGAATCTTTTGGGTGTTCTTAGATATTCAATGATATTGTTAGCAGAAAGAGATAATTTTCCAAAATGATACTGATTATTTCTTCTCCTACATTCTAGACAGGGGACTCTGAAGGAATGTTGAGTAATAGTGGATGGCAAGCATTCTGTTCTTGTTCTTTATTTTACAATAAATGGTTTTGTTTTATCAGGTAGATTGATGCTTGCTACTGCTTCTGCTAAATAACCTTTTAAAATTAATTAAGTTCTTTCTATTTCTAATGTATTTAAATTGCTTCAAAACATTCACATTATCTGTATTTTACAAGTTAGATAGAACTGCGAAGCATCTGGTCTTGGATTTTTTTTAAATCATCAAATTTTTTAATCACTATTTCAATCTCTTCTGTGGTACTTTTTATTTTCTACTCTGCCTGTATTCACCTTCATTACTTATATTTTGCTAAGGAATTAATCAATTTCTTCCAGATTTTCCACTTTCCTTTTTTTTTTTTAGATTTGTTTTATTATTTATTTATTTATTTTTGGCTGTGTTGGGTCTTCATTGCTTCCAGCAGGGTTTTCTCTAGTTGTGGCAGGTGGGCGCTACTCTTTGTTGTGGTGCACGGGCTTCTCATTGCAGTGGCTTTTCGTTGCAGATCATGGGCTCTAGGCATGAGGACTTCAGTAGTTGCAGCATGCAGGCTCAGTAGTTGTGGCTCACAGGCGTAGTTGCTTCATGGCACGTGGGATCTTCCTGGACCAGACCTCGAACCCATGTACCCTGCATTGACAGGCAGATTCTTAACCACTGTGCCACCAGGGAAGTCCCCACTTTATTTCTAGATTTACATTTCTCATTCATTTATCTACTGGGTTATTTATTTTTCTGAATCTTACACTTTGAGGTTAACTTAATCATACTTTAAAAAAAATTTCTTAAACTCTGTAGCTCATGGCTCTCTACATTCTAATATTTAGCAATGCCTCAATTCATGGTGATTTTGTTATCTATGCAGATGATCCCTTCAGGGCCCAGTCTTCATGTCTCTTCCTATATGGCACTCATTGCATTCATGAGGGCTCCCCCCTCATTATCTAAATTACGTCTCAAAGGCCCCACCTCCTAATGCTATCACATTGAGGATCTGGGCTCCAACATACGAATTTTGGGGGTGCACAAACATTCAGTTCAGAGTATCTGAACATTCAGAGAGAGAGTGAGAGTGAAAATAACCATAAGCTAACAACAGGGAGGTCTCAGGATCCAGCAAGAGGGCCCTGGCTCTCCAGGACATCTCCAACAGTATGCTCCAACCTATCGGATTAGCAGCTCCCTCATTCCTCCCAGGAGATCCAGTAAGAGAATAAGCAGATAGAGAAAATATGAGGCAGGAGGTTCAGACGAGCCTCCTGCCCCATATTAAGCATTTTCATTTTCTATATTTCATTGCAGTTATTTATATAATTCTTAATTTTCTTGCCAAATTGTAAATATTTTTTGAATCAGTGCCTCATTCTTTTTTGAAATTATTTACCATATTGGTGTGTGTCTTACTTCTGGGCTGAATTCATCACTGTTAGTTTCTGCTTGTTTTTCCAACCTTTTGAATTAGTTTTGAATTTTGCTTGTGTCATCCAAGATCTAGCTAGTTAATGAAATAAAAGATACATGGAGTGTCTCACATGGTGTTTGGTCCATAGTAAGAGCTGAATAAGTGGTAGCTATCATTATTAGCAATAGCATTTCTGGGTTGTACACAGATTTGATGAATATACATGAACAAGCATCCACGGTTTACCACTCTCAAGTTCTCTCCAAATTTACAAAATGATTAGTACTTTCTGGATATGATAATTCAAAAAATTGACTTTAATTGAATGTTAGAACACCCAGTCCACATGCTCTGCCTTTTTAAAAGTAGAAGTATATTGGGAGATACGATGATATGTTTCATAAATCAAGATATACTATGATTATTTCATTTCCCTAATTTATTTTGATGTGTGCATGAAACATATTTTATAATATATACTAAAATTTTCTGGAGAATTGAAGTCAAGGCCACTAGTTTGTATAATGTATATAATATTTTTTTAAGAACTTTTATTGAGATACAGCTGACATACAATAAACTGTATGTATTAAAAGTGTACAATTTGATACCTTTTTTTCTTATTAATAATGTTTATATGGCAATCCCAATCTCCCAATTCATCCCCCCCAACCCCCCTCTTCCTGCTTTCCCCACTTGGTGTCCATATGTTTGTTTTCTACATCTGTGTCTCTATTTCTGCCTTGCAAACTGGTTGATTTGTACCATTTTTCTATAGTCCACATGTATGTGTTAATATACGACATTTGTTTTTCTCTTCCTGACTCACTTCACTCTGTATGACAGTCTCTAGGTCCATCCATGTCTCTACAAATGTCCCAGTTTGTCTATTAACTTTGGGTTTTGTTTGCTCTTCTTTCTCTAGTTTCTTTAGGTATAAGTTTAGATTGTTTATTTGGGATTTTTCTTGTTTCTTGAGGTAGGATTGTATTGCTATAAACTTCCCTCTTAGAACTGCCTTTGCTGCATCCCATAGGTTTTGGATCATTGTGTTTTCACTGTCATTTGTCTCTAGGTATTTTTTGATTTCCTCTTTGATTTCTTCAGTGATCTGTTGGTTATTTAGTAGCATATTGTTTAGCCTCCATGTGTTTGTGTTTTTTACTGTAATTACAGTAAAAAATTTACAGTTTTTTTCCTGTAATTGATTTCTAACCTCGTAGCATTGTGGTCAGAAAAGATGCTTGATATGATTTCAATTTACCAAGGCTTGATTTATGATCCAAAATGTGATCTATCCTGGAGAATGTTCCATGTGCACTTAAGAAGAATGTGTAATCTGCTGTTTTGGGATGGAATGTCCTAGAGATAGCTATTAAATCAAGCTGATTTATTGTGTCATTTTAAGCTTGTATTTCCTTACTAATTTTCTGTGTGGATGATCTGTCCATTGGTGTAAGTGGGGTGTTAAAGTCCCCCACTATGATTGTGTTCCTGTTGATTTCCTCTTTCATGGTTGTTAGCATTTGCTTCATGTATTGAGGTGCTCCTATATTGGGTGCATATATGTTTATAATTGTTATCTCCTCTTCTTGGATGGATCCCTTGATCTTTATGTAATGTCCTTTCTTGTCTCTTGTAACATTTTTTATTTTAAAATCTATTTTATCTGATATGAGTATTGCTACTCCAGCTTTCTTTTGATTTCCATTTGCATGGAATATCTTTTTCCATCCCCTCACTTTCTGTCTGTATGTGTCCCTAGGTCTGAAGTGGGTCTCTTGCAGACAGCATATATATGGGTCTTGTTTTTGTATCCATTCAGTCAGTCTGTGTCTTTTGGTTGGTGCATTTAGTCCACTTACATTCAAGGTAATTATTGATATGTATGTTCCTATTACCATTTTCTTAATTGTTTTGTTTTTGTTTCTGTAGGTCTTTTTCTTCTCTTACATTTCCCACTTAGAGAAGTTCCTTTAGCATTTGTTGTAGGGCTGGTTTGGTGGTCCCGAATTCTCTTAGCTGTTGGTTGTCTGTAAAGCTTTTGATTTCTCTGTCAAATCTGAATGAGATCCTTGCTGGGTAGAGTATTCTTGGTTGTAGCTTCTTCCCTTTCATCACTTGAAATATATCATGCCACTCCCTTCTGGCTTGCAGAGTTTCTGCTGAGAAATCAGCTGTTAGCCTTATGGGAGTTCCCTTGTATGTTATTTGTCGTTTTTCCCTTGTTGCTTTTAATAACTTTTCTCTGTATTTAGTTTTTGTCAATTTGACTACTATATGTCTTGGCGTGTTTCTCCTTGGGTTTATCCTGCCTGAGACTATCTGCACTTCCTGCACTTGGGTAGCTGTTTCCTTTTCCATGTTAGGGAAATTTTCAACTATAATCTCTTCCAATATTTTCTCAGGTCCTTTCTCTCTCTCTTCTCCTTCTGGGACCCCTATAATGCAAATGTTGGTGCGTTTAACATTGTCCCAGAGGTCTCTTAGGCTGTCTTCAGTTCTTTTCATTCTTTTTTCTTTATTCTTTTCTGCATCAGTGATGATCATCATTCTGTCTTCCAGGTCACTTATTCGCCATTCTGCCTCAGTTAATCTGCTATTGGCTTCCTTCTAGTGTATTTTTCATTTCAGTTATTGTGTTGCATATCTCTGTTTGTTTGTTCTTTAATTCTTCTAGGTCTTTGGTAAACTTTTCGATCTTTGCATCCAGTCTTTTTTCAAAGTCCTGGATCATCTCCACCATCATTATTCTGAATTCTTTTTCTGTAAGTGTGCCTATCTCCTCTTCATGTAGTTGTTTTTCTGGGTTTTTATACTGTCCTTTCATCTAGTACAAAGTCCTCTGCTTTTTCATTTTCTCTATCTTTCTGTGGCTGTGGTTTTCAGTTCCACAGAATGAAACACTGCTGATGCTGCTTGATACTGCTGTCTGCCCTCTTGTGGAGGAAGCTATCTAGGAGGCTCATGGGTGCTTTCCGATGGGAGGGACTGATGGTGGGTAGGGCTGGGTGGGCAGAGCTCAGTAAGACTTTAATCTGATTTGGTGGGCAAAGCTCAGTGAAACTTTAATTTGCTTGTCTGCAAATGGGTGGGCCTGTGTTCCCAAGCTGTTGGTCATTTGGCCTGAGGCCACCTAGCACTGGAGCCCACAGGCTCTTTGGTGGGGTTAATGGCAGACTCTGGGTGGGCTCACACCAATGAGCACTTCCCAGAACCCCTGCTGCCAGTGCCCCTGTCTCCTCAGTGAGTCACAGCTGCCCCCCACCTCTGCAGACAACCCTCCAACACCAGCAGGTAGGTCTGGTTCAGTCTCCTATGGGGTCACTGCTCCTTCCCCCTGGGTCCTGGTGAGCATACTTTTTTGTGTGCCCTCCAAAAGTGAAGTCTCTGTTTCCCCCAGTCCTGTGGCTGTCCTGCAATCAAATCCCGCTGGCCTTCAAAGTCTGATTCTCTGGGGATTCCTTCTCCCATTGCTGGACTCCCAGGTTGGGAAGCCTGACGTGGGGCTCAGAATCCTCACTTTAGTGGGTAGACTTCTGCAGTATAACTGTTCTCCAGTTTGTGAGTCACCCACCCAGCATTTACGGGATTTCATTTTAACACTATTGTGCCCCTCCTACTGTCTCACTGTGGCTTCTCCTTTGTCTCTGGATGTGGGGTGTCTTTTTTGGTGAGTTCCAGTGCCTTTCTGCTGCTGATTGTTCAGCAGTTAGTTGTAATTCCAGTGCTCTTGCAAGAGGGAGTGAGCACACCATGTATATAATATTTTAAAAACAATACTATACTTCCTTATTAGCAAGTTAGTTTTTCCTTCTACACCATGTGTACCATTAAAGCTAATCTATGATACTAGAGTCAGGAAGAAGGAGGATATTCCTGAGGTAAAATTCTCTTTAGAGAAAAGAGAAGAGAAAACCCTGTCTCTTAAAGTAGAGGTGAAGGACAACTATACTTTAAAGATTGAGGGCAGGAGAAGACTGAAGCAAGTGGTAAGATGCTTGTTCTGACCTCCCTTTTCTGGCATGAAATCTGAGAGAGGTGAAGACTGGATAGGTAAGTTGAAAGCATATCTTTTTCTTTACTTTCTGTTGGGAGTTGGTGGCCCCAGGTGGATGGGCTAGATGGGTAGGTTTATCAGATGGGAAGACTTGCAGCAGCATCTGAGGGCAGTGAGAGAATGAGAACGTGAGTCAATACTCCTTGTGGTATAGAAGGTCCGGTGAGAGAGCTGAATCTAGCTGCCAGGGTGACTGCCAGCATTAAATAGCTGTAAAAGTGACTCTCTAGCCAAGTACCATGGGATAGTCTGCCTGGGCAAAGGATCAGCTCCATTTGGGCATTTTATGGTCAGCTGATGGCTGACACAGGTTGAATCAGCAATAAGAATGGCCAGTTCCTGATGAAGCTGAGAGAACAGATGACCAGGCTGTGAACCTTCCCCTCTTCTGTTGCCTAAAGGGCTGAGTTTTCCTTCAGACCTCTACATTGCATCTCCCTTATATCATGCAAGCTCCAGAGCCAGATGTTATGGTCTGGAGGGGCCTGTTTTCTATATTAAGAGAGAACTATATACGGTCAAGCTACAGACTGATCCCTTATCATGATAAATCAGAGCTGATAGAATTCAGTAAATCCTCTTAAGATAATAGCATGGCTGGCTGGTATGTTGCCTTGCTGAAAAATCTCATTTTGGATGTCAAAATTGAAATACTATTTTCATACAAATCTCAATATCCCACTAAGGAAATGGATGCTTTAGACCCCAAAAGGGCAAGCATTTACGTGGAAAGAGAAAAGAGATTCATTAACAAGTTTCAAACTATCATCTGTTATATTTATTTTTGAAACAACTTAGAATATCACTAAAACACTATAGCTGTGCATACTATTTATTATACATAGAAGCAAAGATGGTTTTAGAGCTAAAAGAGATGTTACAAATTATTTAGTCCAACTTCAGACAAAGAAGCTCAGATCCAAAGAGGTTCAGGTAACATGCCTTGGGCCACACATCAAGTGTAGAATTAGCCAGACAAGGACACATTCTTGATTCTCATTCTAGTGCCTCCTCCCCTGCCTCTTATCTCCACAAATTCAATGATTCCTTATCCCTGAGCATTTATCCATCCATCTGTAAGTATTGCAAGACACAATGCTTCATTGATTCTTCTTTTTGCAGATTCAATTTCCTGCTTAAATTCTGGCTCTAAAAGGGGCTTGCTCAAAAAACGACTGCTGGGCAAATTATATGATGATCCAAGTAATTTAGAAACATCATGACAATATTAGACTTCTTAATTCTATTTTTTTTTTAATTGCAGTTATCTAGAGAATTCTTCATTCTGGTCAAGAAATTTTCATGGTTATGGTTTTGATTTTTAAAGAGACTTAAATGTTTCTTTTAAAAGGAAGACCTAGAAAATTCTTCAACTATTATTAATTCTCAGAAAATAATTTAATTGAACCTTACTGAAGCTAATTAAAAGGATAATTTCTCATTTTGCTTTGTGGTCCCATGGACTTAATTCAACCGAAGAAGTATTTTATTTTTTTATTTTTTTTGGAGGTAACCATGTGCTCAGAGTTAGCATCAGGGGAACAAGATGAGAAATGCCCTCATATTTCTCTTCTTCTTATGACAAAAACAGCTTGTACTAGTTTATTTTTTCTGAATAATCGTATCCTTTCACATACATGCTTTAAGGATTCCATTTTTTGGATGCTACTGAATACCTTTATTCTTAATTTTTAAAAATCTTGGTTTCTACATGTAATAATAATCAAATGTAATTCCGCAAACATTTATTTACTTTTATTTAACATGTGTTAGCCCTTTCTATGTGGCAGGCAGTACTATAAATGCTTCAAAAAGATTAATTCAGGTACATACTGCTATATTGCAGAACTCCCCATTTTATAAATGAAGAAATTGAGGCACAGAGAGTATAAGCCAATAGTAAAACTCAGGTGTTTCTTCCACATTCTTAAACACTGATTTTTATGAGGCAAGCCTTAGGTTGGTGCAAAGGATACCAAAATGAATGAAGCATTATTTGGGCCCTCAAGGACTTGGCTAACAATGCAGTCTTGGTAGAGAGAGATGTATAAAAACAGTACCACTTACTAGGATGAAGATGTAAAAAGTGCTACGAGAAAATAGAAAAAGACTTTCAGAGGAAGTGACACTTAAGTTGTGCCTTGAGAATGAGGAGAATTTTATCTAAGTACAATATTATTTAGGCAGAGGTTAAAAAGAAAAAAGAGGGAGAGCAAATCTCAGCCAGCAGAAAAATGCAAGGCATATTCCTAGAAACATTCGTGGAGTGTGGCTGGGAGTTTAAAAAAAAATGATGAAAAGAGAATATGAAGAATTAGAGTAGGGCCAGGTTAAAAATGGCATTCTATGTGAGAGGCAAAATTCTAAAATTATCCTGGGTTGGGGGTGGTCATCTAAGTTCTCTTCACGTATGAGAAAAATATGATCACTTCTGAGTTTTAGAACAAGGATCTAGCAGTCATGTGGAGAAGTGAGGAAAGACTGATAGTCTGGCTACTAGTTAAGGGGATACTGCATTAGTCCAGGCACAAGACCATAGGGCCTAAGCAGGAATAGTGGTGATGAGAATAAAATGGAGGAAAATGATAAGAAATATGGGAAGACGAACAGGTTTGCAGAATAAGAGAACTGGTTCACTTTTGGAAATAGTGAATTAAAGGAAAATATACCGCAAATGTGGTTGCAAATACTGATGAAAAAGAGATCAGGGCTTGTGCTGTAGATTTGGGAATCATCAGGATTTATGACAGTGGGCACTATGAGTGTAGAGAAATAGGGGTGGGATGAATGCAAAGTCAGTAAATTATGGTAAAAGATAAAATCTAGCAGAAGAAAAGGTAGTAAAGAAGGACCATCATGGGAAAAGAGCATCTGAAATCATTGGGAGGAAATTTTTTAAAGAAGGAAGTGGTTGTCCATCTTAAATGCAGCAGATTATGTTAGTAGAATGAGGACCATGAAATTTGGCAGTTAGCAGCTCAATTAGTATAAAATCCCTTTTTGGCTTGGATTCTTTAGTCTTGATGTGGTTTGCTGAATAATGGCCCCCAAGGATGTCTAATCTCTGGCACCTGTGAATGTTACCATATATAGCAAAAGAGATTTTGCAGATGTGATCAAATTAAAGATCTTGAGATAGGGAGAGTAACCTGGATTATCCAGGTGGGCCCAATGATGTAATCACAAGTGTCCTTATAAGAGGGAGACAGAGGGAGGCACTACTACAGAAGAAGGCGACATGAAGACTGAAGTGAGATTCCTGGCGGCTGGTTTTGAAGATGGGAGAAGGGGCTGCTCTAGAAGCTGGGAAAGGCTAGGAGATGGATTTTCCCTCAGAGGTTCCAGAAGGAGTTCTGTCTGTCTGTCTGTCTGTCTGTCTGTCTCTCTCTCTCTCACACACACACACACACACTGTTTCCCCACTGCAGCCTAAAGCAGAGCAAAGTTGAGGGGAATGGGCAAAGCTTAATGCTGGACTGGACTGAACTTTTTTTTTCATATCTGAAATATGATACTATTTGTTAATACCCAAGAATGCCTAATATGCCTGAGAGTTCATGAAAGAGTAGCAGATGAGGGACTTCCCTGGCTGTCCAGTGGTTAAGACTTCGCCTTCCAGTGCAGGGGGTGCAGGTTCGATCCCTGGTCAGGGAGCTAAGATCCCACATGCCTCCTGGCCAAAAACCCAAAACATAAAACAGAAGCAATATTGTAACAAATTCAGTAAAGACTTTAAAAATGGTCCACATCAAAAAAAAAAATCTTAAAAAAAAAAAAAGAGTAGAAGATGAGATTGTTGGCAGTGGGAAAGAACAATAGGGACTGCATCTTAGTACTCCAGAATCCAGTTCCTCCAACACATGTCCTGCACTGCAAATGATGTCATCAAGGCCCATGTAGAGTGGTCAACCTACAGGTTAAAAGTTTGAAGGAAAGACAAAAAGAGGTGGACTCTGGGAGATGACTAAGCACATGGAAATGAAATTTCCCAGAATCAGGAGTTTTTGATGAATGCCATTAAAAACAATAGTAAATAGATACAATTCTTTAAAATGAAGAAGTGTGAAATGAATATTAAGTAAAATACAAAATTTAATATCCTACTTATCAGAGGTCACAAACTCCGATGTCCACCAGCTTCCAAGCTTAAGAGGAAAAAAAATTCAGGCCTCTTGGAGCCCTTGGTAAGCTAGAGAACAGATGACATCTAAAGGGAACAACCAGCCATTGCTACAAGAAAGAGGTGACACGCCAACTCTTGCCAGATTTTCCAGTTTTTAAAAGGAGAAAAAAAAATTTAAATAAACTTTTATTTTTATATGAAATCTTCTAATTATTAACTATAGGCACTGTATTAGCTTTTTTATAGCTGCTGTAACAAATTATCGCAAATTTAGAGACTTAACACAAATTTATTCTCTCATTGTTCTGGAAGTGAGAAACCTGAAATGAATTGGCAGGTCAGTATTCCTTTTGGAGGCTCTGGGATAGAATCCATTTCCTTGGCCTTTCCAGATTCTAGAGGACACCTACATCCTTTGAATCATGGCCCCTGGCTGCATTTTCAAAGCCAGCAGCGTAGTCTCTTCAAATCTCTGTCCTTCTGCTTCTGTCGTTGCCTTTCCTTCTGACTGGTTCTGACTCCTCCAGTGTCCCTCTCAGAAGAACACTTGTGATTACACTGGGCTCGCTAGGATAATCCAGGATAATCTTCCCATTTTAAGATCCTTAGTTTAAGCATATCTGCAAAATCCCTTTTGCCATAGAAGGCAACATTCACAGGTGCCAGGGATTAGGTCATGGACATATTTGGGGGCCATTAATCAGTCTATCAAAGCAACCAATACCAAAATTACAGTATGTTAGTCAACATAAAAAGAGCTAATTGAACACTCCAAAGATAAATCCATCTTGCAAACTGTCAATTGTAATTTTTGGAAATTTTCCTTGGGTTCTTTACAATCTTATTCCTTTTGCTTCCTGTGGTATGTCTTACATAACAAAAGGTTTCAAATGGAGAGATGCTGTGCAGTAAAAGATAAACTTAGACGACAGTGGAGTTTGTTTTAATGTAATTCTGTGAACCTTTGTGTGGGCAATACTTTTGAAATGTTGTTTGTTTTGGTTAAGGACTTTTCAAATGCATTTTAACTGAATATATTCAAAACCATTTGAATATGATTTTTAAGGTATTTGACTCCAATACTATTTGTGGTTCTTACCTAACACAGCTGTCAGTTAAAATAAATATTAGTGATTTTCATCTGGAGAAACATTCTGATTTATTGAAGTTTACACATTGGCAAATCTCCTAAAATATTAATAAAAGCAACATAACATGTGGGGCATTTTACCTCAATCGTCCTTTTAATGTTTTGTCAGGTCTTTCTGGTGCTATACAAAATTATACGAGATTTCTGATAGTAAAATCACCACGGAGGACAAGGCAGATGGTCCCCCAAAAGAATGCATGTGTTGCTTGTGTCTTAGAAGCAAGTTTTGTTTGAAACAGAAGAAAAACCTTTTGTTCTCTAGTTAATTACCTCATTACGTTGTAGGTACATAATTCTTTTGGAAGAAACCAACCTATTTGAAGGGAAATCACAAAATATAATAGATTATGTATCCAAACCACACAAAAATATTAAAGATGTGGACTTTACATAATAAAGGATCTATATTAATGTGAAAGAATTTAAACTTAAGCAACCAGTGCTTCAGTAACATTTTAAGTTCTGCCCACATAAAAATCCTCTTTGGTTTGTAAATAAAAAGGGGAAATATTTCATTGTGGCATGTCCATCTGTTACCTGAACAATCAGTGAGGTCCTGCAGTTAATCACAACATTTTCTAATGGGATTTAAAGTTAGAACCGTACTCAATTTTCTTGTACACAGATATAAAACATTTACTACCAAAACTAACTCATTCTCTTAGCCTTGTGTTTTGTTTCAAGTGTGGGCTATTTCAGCACACATAGATATAGATTTCCTACTAAGTTGTATTTCCAGAAAGGCTTGTCTTCTAAATGAGTGTCCAACTTCTAATGGTAGCTATCAGGGAATGGAGAAAGGATTCAAAAGCAAAATCTGTTTGGTCAGAAAATATTCAGGGGAAAATCATCTCCCATTTATTTAAACTGACTGCACTATGTCTTGGCTTTCTCCTTTGTGGTCCCTATAGTTATCTCTCCTGAAAAGGGTGATTCAAAGCCATTCTAAGCCTCACATTCCTTAGCAGAACCATCCATGCAAGGCCAGAGGCTTCTGAGCTGGATGACATGCTGAAAGAGGATTAAGAAAAATACATTAGGAGCCTCCTGAGATGACAATTTCAGGAACTGCTCCTATGTAAACAAGAAAATAGAGGGCCATACATTTAGGAAGTAGACTATTCGTTGAAGACTGGCTGTTTTGCTCTTCAGAAGAGGTTACATTTCCATTTACTCTCAGAATGGCCAATGATGTTGGGAATGCTATAAAACCATGGTTTTATTATGGAATATTTTAGAAAGCCACTTTTTTTTTTTAAACAAGGAAAACAGTTTTTGTGGATGCCAGCAACACTTCCCAGAGGGGAGAATACAGTGTCGCCAAACAAACAAACAAACAAACAAAAACCTTCCCTAATTTGAATATACCTGGAACTTCTGATTAGGATCATCATTTCTATTAAGGAAAACAACAAGGGAGCAAGCACGTGAAGCCTGCACATATAGATAAAGATGTGTGTTGTCATGTATTTGTTGGTTAAAACATGTGATACCTAATGGAAGGTGATTATTGTTGGGACGTATCTGAAAATGCATAAAACTGCAAGGGAATGTGACTTAATTGACCACTGGAAATAAAATATGAAAGATTTTAACTTTTCGCTGATTATATTCATTTCTAATCCAACCCTAAAAATGAAGCACCCTCTGCTGGATTATGTAAGATATAACTGTGACCCGAAAAGGAAAAGAAAGTAAGAGAGAGTCTAGCTATAATCAGAGAGAGAAATTATTACTATGTATCCCTATATATCATGGTATCTACTGCCTGACCTGAATCTAAGACAAACATTTAGGAGACTGAAAATACAGTACCTTCTCCATTTTAGTATGGTGAATAGGATGTGAATGGTGAATAGGATGTGTATGAAGACACGAGAGGTTTAGGGAAGCTAATCTTTCCAGGTTAAGGCAACAAATAAAATACACAGTCTAATACATACTGCAGTGATTAAAATGCTTCAAACTCAAACTATACTCAATGGTTAAAGATGAAAAATTTTCAAATTAGTCTTAAACTTCGTCCACATGTGGTGATAAAATGCTAAGTACTTTCCTTATGATAACACTCTGAAAATATTAATTGAATACCCAAATCACATTAGAAGATAATATTCATTCACTCAACAAACAATTCTTAAAAAAGTATTGCTCTAATAATTTTTCTATGTCATCACTTACTAAGATTCTTCACCTGATGTTTTTCCAGTTTACCTATTTGTTATTTAGGCTTTACTTTTGCTATGTAGTATCTGGAAGTATAAGTCACCTTGTTTCCTAATTGAATGAATGAATAACCCAAAGACACCTAAACACAAGCATACAGGCCTAAAGCATATATTCAAGTTAGTCTGGAAATAAGCAGGCTGCTCTATGTCTTTGCAGCTTCAAATGTAGGCAGAATGTGATTGTCTGCTCTAATTAGATTACCCTCTGTATATATCCACAGAGAATCTACTCTCTACTGATAAGTATCAGTTTATCAGAGATTTTTGACGCTAGAATATTCTGAAATTTTACCATAGTTAGAATAGTCAGGAATTTTGAAAAACAAAACAAAACTTTTATAGCTTGATGTCTGCATAGCATTTTTGAAGAATATTGATCAATGTTTTTGTAATAGTCGGTATAAAGATAACATAATCATGTATCTTTATAATATAGATTACAACTC
Source organism: Hippopotamus amphibius kiboko (assembly GCF_030028045.1). Lineage (NCBI taxonomy): Eukaryota > Metazoa > Chordata > Mammalia > Artiodactyla > Hippopotamidae > Hippopotamus > Hippopotamus amphibius. The sequence continues at coordinate 35,686,518 of NC_080189.1, read as the reverse complement.
CTGATACATTTATGAAAGAAGAGGCACAATACTATTTAATTAAGTTATTCCTGATACAGTGTGAGTAGCAAAATAAAATTAGAATACAGATCTCCCTCATTATTTCTCTGGGATTTTATTGTAGAAGATTGGAAGCTCCTGGAAAGCAATGATGATGTCTTAGTTTTTTTAAATCCCTAGGTCTTAGTTAAGTAGCTAGAATACTGAAAGTACTAAATAAACATTTAATCATCTAAATTGAAATCTAGAATCTAAAGTTAATTTGCTTATCTGAAGCATAGGATAATTTTCTCCTTTCTCATAACTTATTAGCATGCTGAGATTTTTCTAGAACCTTGCCTTACTGATTATTCTCAGATTCCCTCCCCCATCTTTCTCCCCTCCCCCCCATTTCATACTTCTCCACTTTTTTCACCATTGGTTTTTCTGTCAGTGTGTGGCTATTCTTAAATCTCTTTTGTGAAGCACCAGCTCCTAGCACAGTGGCAATCAAAAGGAGACAATAAAAAAAATCTGTCAATGACATAATGAGCTTTATGATACTAAATTAGGAGTCATTAAGTTTATGTAATTAAGGAAGAACAAAGTCCTGCTTGGAAGTAATAGTTTAACCTATCAGGAAGGTAAAATTGACAAGTATACAGAATATCCTCAAACAGTAATTTAGGTGTATTATTCCCCAAGTTAAAACTTCAATAGTTCCCCACTGCTACATGGTTAAATTCACATGCTTGCATGGTTTATCAGGCAACCATGACATAGTGGTGAACTGGATCACAGAATTAGTGAAGGCATGGAGACAGAGTGAAATTGCACTCTACTTCTGCTTCTTGCCAGCCTTATTACTCCACTGAGCTTCATTGCCTTCATTTGTAAAGTTGGATTAACCCTATAAACTCTTAAGGACCATTGTGAGGAGAGGAAATAATACACATAGAGTATTTAGAAATTAAGAAGCTTAGGAAATTCTCAATTAATGTAAACAATCATTATCATGACTTGCCCAGTATATCATTTCTTCCATTACCTGGTAGTTACTCTAAGCTCTGGCAATCCTATTTAATGACTGAGCCAATAAGCATATTTTTTTTCTTTGTTTATCCTATGACTCTATATGAATCTGGAAAACTCCTAATCATCCTTCAAAACTCCACTGAAGAATATACTTTGTGATGCTTTTTCTTGGAGGGAGGGCTCCCCTAAGCAGAGTTGTTACTACTGTCTTTCTGCCAATATTATTCTTCATGTATGATTTCATTATAGCTTTTGTCATGCTGTATTGCAATTATTCTACCTGATAGTTATCATGCAATAGATACTAATAATGTAACGTTGAATAAATAAATTAAAGAAAGAACTTTGGTTCATCAATATTGATTATGTGTTAGTATATAACATGTGTTATTAATAGTAAGTGCTATAAACAACACAAAGTAAGAAAATATCTCAAAGGGAAACAAACAAACAAAAAAAGGAAAGAGAAGAAATAAATGAGCAATTCAAGGGAGTAGAGTGTATAATAAACTCCATCAGGGTGTAAAGACAGTAAGAATTACATAAGACTGCTAAAGACAGTGTTTCATTAACAAGATATTGCTGAGGTGGAACTGCAAAGTCAGGTTAAGTTTAAGATGTGAGAGGGTTTCAGAATGACAGCATGGTTTCCAGGTTTGGTAACTCAAACAACGGAAAAATACTCAAGAGAGAAAAGTTTACTAATAAAAGCTAATATGTCCTGTTTAGAACAAAAACAAAATCCTTTAATCTCTACAACAACCCTATGGACTAGATTCTAACATCACAGTTTTATATATGCAGAAATGAACATCCCAAATGATTATGGGAGTTGCTAAGAAAGCAGGTCTTAAATGTTCTCACCACAAAAAAGAAGTGGTAATTATGTGACATGATGGAGGTGTTAGCTAACACTATGGTGGTAATCATATTTCAATATGTAAGTGTATCAAATCAACACAGCTTACACACTAAAGTTACACAATGTTGTATATCAGTTTTTTGTTTTTGTATATCAATTTTATCTCAATAAAACTGGGGGAAAAAAAAGATGATGGGAGTTACTTCCAAAGACACTCAACTAGTGAGAGATTCAGGATTTAAGCCAAGGTAGACTACCTCCAGAGGCCAAATTCTTAGCACTCTACTACACTGCCTCATGTCCAAGTCTGTCTTGAGTCTTAGGGTCCTTGTGTGGGGTACGATGATGTTGGCAGGAGGACTCAGCCTTAACGTGTGATGAGTTTGGTTACTGACTCTCTTCATATGCGAGTGACCCTTTGTTGTTGACTTCATTATAGTGCCTCATTCAGGCAATTAATATGGCAGAGTAGGGGATGACCCTTGCCTGGCAGGCTAGTGATGGAAGACTTGATGATCTCTACACATTCAGAAAAAAAATGGGACCCACTACTCCCAAGGCAAGTTGGATGGCACATGGCTCAGGCTGCATTGAAGAGAGTTTCCTCTTTCAAGGTCACGTCTCATGTTCATTAACAAACTTTCACCTTTATGTAAATATAAGTGAGAATTTGATGTGTTGTCACAGAGTGAGTGCCATCTGACCTGGGCCCTGAGTCACCCTGAGACAGCTGTAAGCCTCAAACCCAAATAGGCTTGTATTTGAAGGTTGAGATTTATAAGTGATATCGAAATGGTATGTCATTTGTGAAAAATAGGAAAGAAAATGTGGATCGTATATAGAAGAACCTGGTATTAGTTTAGATTTTGAATTTTTAGATATAATACATAGTATTTTGCTACTTAATTAATAGAACTCATATGTAACTATCCAAGATGCGTTTGCAGAGCTAGAAGTGACCTTTTATAGACATGGGGAAGTATTTTCAAGATTTAAAATAGTATTCTTTTTTTTTTAAATTCAGGAACTTAATGTGTTACAGTGCAAAGGACATGAGAGGAGTAACCAGGAAATTCTAGCTTTCGGAGTGTAGTCTTGATTGTGCCACTAATTAGCTCGGTAACTTTTGACAAGTTACCAGCCCAGAACTGTGGAGTGTTGCCACTTAGAGGTACACAGACTTCATCGTGTTCACCTTTCTTACTCAACCAACCAATAAACTGAGGCCCAGAAAGATTAAATAACTTGACAAAGAGGTTACATTCTTGGCCCATAAAATTCTCAATAGATGATTTTTTTTAATAAATGAGTAATAAATAAATAATCTGTAAGACTTTGATAATTTCAAAATTCTATGATCCTTTGAGGCTTTAAGTTTTAAAAAAGAGAATTTTCCCATCTATATTAGAAATATAAAAATGTGGGTTTTTATGAAAACCCACATTTTCATATGACTGTGTAGATGTACTTAATAATTTCTAAAAATTGACAGTCTGCCTTAAGTGATTAGGCAGATAGTCTTTAATTCATCTTGCCTGGGGTAATTCCCACTGACTTCAAGCCTTAAATGAGGTATGGAGGAAAATGAGAAATGAGCCCATAGAGTTATAATATTAAAGAATCACAGAGATTGTAACCATAGAGGATTTTGACTAACTCACATTAATTATCCAATTTGTGAAAGAAATAAAAGAATTATGGAGAGCTAAATTTCCGAAAAATGAATACTTCCAGTACTGTCTAATGAAGTCATATCTTCTATTTACAATGTTTCCTTAAAACCTATATGATTTCTGAGGTGTTTTTTGCTTCTGTGATTGTTGATCTGTGTTTTACAGTATCAGCTCTCTCAGAAAGCCTGCTTATTCCTTGAAGGGGAGTTTTATCACCAGTGGAAATTGTCCCATACTAATATGGAAATTGGATTTTTAGGGCAAAACAAAACAAAAGCAAGAAGCTAAAGGAAGGCTCCCCACATACTAGAGGACTGAGGAATGCCTGCTCCCCCACCATACACACACACGTACACACACGTGTGCGCACACACACACACACCACGGCAGGAAGTGTAAAGCATAAAGGAGGGGTTGGACAAGGTTTACTGTTTGTCTAATATGTTCCAGGCACTGTGAAAAACATTTTATAAATCTCCTTGAGGTCTCACAAGTTTTGACAAGTTTGGGTTGTAATCAAGTCCATGTGATCCAAGGGCTGCGTTCAAGGACGCTTCTCTCCCAGGCACCTACTTACTATTTGTATTGGCTCTTTCTGAAATTTAGCTAGACATCCAGTCTAACTGTTGTCACTGTTTCAAAGACTTCCAATATTTTAATTTTGTTTCAATTAAATGATGTCAGGAACTCCCACCCTTCCTAATTTAAAGATGTTATTCATCAGTATATTCACTCTGATCATTCTTTTCCTTGTATTCTACACATTTTGCTCTTCTGAACCAAAGTTTATAATTCTTGTAGTGCTAGAGGACTAACCATTTTAATCCAAGAATAACATGTTATTTTAAAACTTTTATGAAATTATTTAATTGGCTAAAGCAAAAAAAAAAATGTGAAGAGGATTTGGGGACTTTGGGATATGGATGCTAATTTACCTGTTGTTTTCAAATTCTCGTCCAGTCGGTAAAGAGTTATTTCAGGCACTGCAAAATCTGAGTCCTCTAAAAAACACTTTTTTGTACAAATTCATAAAAATTGAAAGATAAAATACATACTAAGATAGAATTAAAACATAAAATAATTTAAGATGAATGAAAAGCATCAATATGTACATGTATGCATATATATATGTATATTTATATTTATATCATCAAGATCAATTATGTTCCATTATATGAAGGATGGAGAGAGAGAAAGCCAGAAAACTTGTTAGAGGTAGAAAACTTGTAGGTGGTAAAAAATCAATACTATAGGACTTGAGTAGGAGTGACCAATTTCTGCCCTTCCAGAGTCACAAGTCCATGTGACTTGGGAAGAAAATTCCTATGTAATGTGGGCTGATTTCTATGTTCTGAGTGTCTGAAAAATTGTAGTAGGTCAAGTTAGCTCACCTATAAAAAATAACTCTGAAGGTTGCCAATTTTTAATTTCCAGGCAAGAATATAGATCCTGAATCAGATCACTGAGGTGATCACAGAAGATCTTGTAAAGGAGACTAAGCTCCAGGGAAACGATGGCAAGAACCACAGAAGTGGTACAGTGCAGAGGAGGAAGTCACAGGGACCTGGAGAGCCAGGAAGAAGGGGCTGCTAGAAAAACGAGTCATATCTGGTGGTGATACATTAGATACACTGTAGTTTAGTAGTTTGATCGACATTAGGAGCAAGGGTTGGGGACTGGGTGAAGAAGCAGCACACTGTTTCCAGACCCTTCTGTGGTTGAGACTCCTAAATTCTTGGCTTTCAATGGTTCAGAGGCTGTCACACAGCTGGGTCTAAAGGAAACACTGATGTTCCCATTTCTCCAAACAGAAATAATGGTATTAAATAAAGGAAATAACGTGGCCATTTGTTTCCTGGCCCTCATAGGTTGGACAAGTCTAAGTCCATCCTCATCAACATTTGTATCTCTGGATTGAAAGTCCAAGAAATATCCGGTAGGAGGGCAAGGTAGTTATCCTAACCCTGACAATTCCCAGTGCATTAATTTTTCAAAGCTTAAAAAAAAAATCTGTATTTTAAAGCTGTAAGAAGGAAAAGGCTTTAAGTGCCATTAGTAAGTTCAAATTTTAGTGTGAACATAATTCTTTAGTACCCTAGTGCATTTTAATTATGACAGAGAGACAGTAAAATATCAAGAGAGCTCAGGCTCCGCAGTCAGAGAGACCTGAATTCAAGTTTATCTTCTACTAATATTTAGCTCTGTTAGCCTCAGTTTCTTCAATACTAAAATGGGAGATAATTATTTACTTTGCTGTGCTGTTGTGAATATAAACACAAATGTAGATAAAGTATCCGGTTCATTGTAGGTGCTAAACTATTAACTAAATCCTATTTCTATTGGTATAGTATTATTTGGTTTACTGCTGAACTTTTTCTTGGACAAGAATTATAATTATTAGCTGCTAAGATTGACAAGTAGTTGTATCTAAGAGGATACATTTTTCCCTAAGAGGAGAGACATCTGTGGCTCTCAGAGTGTACTGTGTATCGGGCAAGTTTCCTACAGGGACATCAGTAGAGCCTTTAGGAGCCACTTTGGAAGATAGTATTTCATGCTTATTCAGCCCATTCCTTCAGTGGGTTATGATGCTGTCTCTGTGTGATCCAGCCAGGTTGGAATGAGCCTTTCCAAAGTGCCTTGAACTTTGCTCAAGGTTGCTTATCTTTGCAAGAAATTTCTATAACACTGCTTTTCAAGTTTCCTTCTCTGCCACATATTTCCACGTGAAAACAGATAGCATTCCAACAGTTATACCTACTTAGAGCTAACTGCTTAAAGCATTTACACAGAGATTTTGCAATTACACTGGCTACATGTTTTAAATGGGCTTTGAAGATTGATTCAAGGAGAGCCAGACTTTTTCCTGTCACTAGGAAAGACCGCATAGTGCTCTTCTCACCTCCCTTAAAAATACTGAAAAACAACAAGGTCCTACTGTGTAGCACAGGGAACTATATTCAATATCCTGGGATAAACCATAATGGAAAAGAATATAAAAAAGAATGTATATATGTGTATAACAGTCACATTGCTGTACAGCAGAAATTAAAACAACATTGTAAATCAATTGTACTTCAATAAAAAATAAATTTAAAAATACTAAGTTACTATTGTCCACAGAATATGAGAGGTGTAAAATATCAGGAAGTGCACTAATATGACCACCACCCCCTAACCCCCACCTCACCAGTTTATTTGGTGGATCAGTTAAATTTTCAGCTAATATCTATAGACTATTCACTCAGGATTCTATGAGGATCCCAGAACATGTTTAGGTTGCATATGGAAATATTTCATATTTATGAAATGAAATATTTCATTTAGCACTCATGCCCTGGAGACCTACTCTGTGAAAGACAATTTGGGGAATAAAAAGGAAAGTAGGTTACAATCTCTGCCATCAAAGAATTTTTCATTTAGTGAAAGAGAAAGCCATACACACAATAAAGTATAATACTAAGCAGAGTTCAGTGAATGTCATAAAGAATAGTCATAATGTTGTGATGAGTGGAAATTAATGATAATCCAAGAAATGGAGGGACCGCTCACAGAGTGAGGTCACAATTGAACAAGGGATGAAGAATCTCAACAGGGGGGCTGTGAATGTTCAGCATGGAAGCAATATCCAGAGTGTGAAGGGCAAGAACACAGAGCATCATTAGACGGGGCTAGAGTGGTCCAGGCAGGGTGAAAGCTGAAGGGCAGCTAAAGCTTCATCAGTGAAATTTGAAATAAAATGTGTAGATTGGGGAAGACTATATGTAGATATGGTGAGAGACTGGTGTGCAGAGGTAGGATGATGCCATTGCATTTTGAGCATGTTCAATTTGAGATGTTAGCAGAACCTTAGGTTTTCTTTGTCTAAGAGACAGTTGGAATAGTTAGCCTGAAGCTTAAAGGGAAAGACAGAAACCAAAAACTATAAAAGTAGTCATTTCAATCATCACAAAGGCAGCAGTTACAGCCATCAGCATTAAGGTTGTGGTTGAAACTGCGGACGTAGATGAACCAACCCAACAAGAAGTAATGAATCAAGACGAGAGGAAGGTGAGCAGAGATCCTACCTTTAGGGCACCAACACAGGAAGTGGGGCCCAGGGGAGACACAGAAGAAGAAATATTAGAGAAATAAGAAGATAACCAGAAAAGTGTGTTGTCATAGAATCCAAGGAAGCTTCAAAGAAGAGCTGGTTATGAAACAAGTGGTGAATTCTATACAAAGACTGAAGGTGAGGAGGATAGCAAAAAAAAACAAAAACAAAACTCTAGTTATGGAGTTACTGTAGGTCATTGGTGTCCCTTTACAAAGGTGTCAGGAGAGCCGACAGATGGAAATAAGACTTTGTAGTTGAGTAGCGCATCAAAAAAGGAAATGGAGGCAGCGGAGGTGGAGGTGGTGGAGGTGGTGGAGGGGAAGGCAGCAGGTGGATTTTCAGGGATGTTAGCTCCAAGTGTCTCCTGATGAGAGATGTATAATGTTATGTGTGCTAACTTCCAAATATTGTTTGGTGAGGGCCCTAGGGATTTTGTATCAGGTTCCTGGAAGGTGATACAAGCCAAAAGATCTTGATTAGTTGGGAAGAAAAATAATTAAGAAAGCTATAATCATCCCTACCTCACTGGCATCGGTGAGGTTAATACCATCCAGGATGCGATTGCCCAGACAGAAGCAGAAATTGCCATTTGAAACAAACAAGTGGTATAGCAGAAAAAAATAAAGACCCAAAGGACTCGTTGTAGTTTTCCTTACCCTTACCATTGTGACGCTAAGCCTGCTCGAGAGAGTAAGAGCACAGCTGTGGGTCTGGGGGACCCAGGAATTCAAGTGTATGGAAACTGGAAATTTAAATCTTTTAAGATCAGTCCCTAGACCCTTGATTTTCCTCCATCAAGATCAATATCGCTTTAACCAAGACAGCCTTCATGTTCTCCTTAGCTTAACTAAACTTTAGATAGGATTTTTTCCTGAGTGTAGTCCCCTAGCCTTCCTTTTCTTGGAACATTTACTTTAGAAAATTTGGAATTGCACTTTCTCTGCCTCTTGGAGATGTAAATCTTTTTCCAGTCTCTTGCCAGTTTTACGACCCAGACATGACTTTCTCAAATACAATCATCAAGAAAGATAGGGCCCCTGTCTCCCAGTCTTGTGGGAGGGTAGGAACCTAACTTCCTAAGTGCCAATTAGCAAATGCAGATGGCCTAATCACATTGACCAACTCCCCATAGTGTCCTCCAGGATTTTTCCACTAAGTCACCTCAGTGCTTAAAAATCCTCCCGCCTCTTGTTCCAATGAAGTTGAGTTCAGTCTCTCTCCCTTATTGCAATCGTCTCAACTCCTATTACAACAACCTTGAATAGTCTCTCCTTGCCCGTTTAATTTTCTCTGGAGCAATTTTTCTTTGATACTTTTAAGAGGCATACTTGGTTATCATTGGAGCTTTGATACTTAATCTTTTGTTTCTTCTTCTATGCATACCCACCATCCTCCTAGGTTGGCTAAATCTGGAGAAGCAAGGATGATGTACTTTTCTGCTGGGTGGATGGACTAGTCTGATAACTTGGAAACATGGCTCAATAGAATGGAAACGGATAAGCGTACCCCAGTCAGAAAAACAAAGTATTTTAGCCCTTTCCCTGACAGGCAGTACTGATAACACATAATAATTTAAAATGTTTTTTTTTTTTAATAAATAAATGTCTAGTAATGTCCTGATATTAAGGAGCTTTTCATGCAACTCTCTATATTTGAGATACTTCAGATAAGTGGAATCTTGCTGTGAATGATGGAATCTGACTCTAGGATATCCTCTAGGTTTAGATTCACCTGCCTCCCATATGTGCTAAAGGATAAGGCTGCCTTTTTTAAAAAGTTATGAAATATTTGTTGAGGAAAAAATGCAGCATAGGTGAAGAAGCTGCTTTTCCAAACAAAATAACTTGGTTATTTTATTTTTATACCTGAAATGCCTAAAGGCACCAGTCAACATCATGGGGTGATGGTTGAAAATGAAGCTGTACTTGAGTCACAGGAGGCCAGAAATAAAAAAATAAATAAAATAGGCAAAAATGCACTTTCTTGTGTGGGTAAAATACTATAGCAACAAAGACCTTTCTGCAAAATTTATTTTCAATAAATGTAGTTGCTAGGCTATGTGTTAACTTTTGGATAACTCCATTTTTTAGTAGATATTGACACATATCTAGTTAAAAAAAAGGGGGGAGGCTATAAGGGAAATGCTGACATTGTCACTGTATCATTTTCTTTAAATGCTATATGGTTCTGATCTGGCATCTTACATCTTATAAGTAAGTAAACACGCATTACCAGCAAAGTGCTCATCCCAAACCCAAATAAGTTGGGATGTTGAATTGAATAAAACACCATCCCTATTTGCCACCTGAACTTCACAGTGTAGTATTATCATTTTATAAGACCCTTGATTTTCTAGTGGCACATTTCTGTAGGAAACACTTTTACTGGGTGTTATGGTACTACCTCCTGTAACAAAAATAACCCCATGCTTTTATTTTTACTGAAGAGTACGGTGTCAATATAAAACAAGATCAGATGATACAGAGGAGAGGACTGAGTAAGAAATAAGAATGAAACCCATATGGCATTTCCCTCCTGCATCCAATCATTAAGGCATCAAGGGAATCTGTTGAATGTGTTCCCTGTATATACTCCTGAAGTATTATATGAGAACGACAGAAACTTCACAGGAGTTTAGAAAGCAAATTTCACACTGAATTCTTTTATCATTTGAAGGGGAAGGTGTGACTCAAACATTCAAAAAAATCTACAAAGGCTGTGTTTGGGTTAAGGAAATAAAAAGGTACATACCCTGACAATCTTCTCACACCACATAACTGAGCCCACATTTCTTCCTATTAAATGTGCCAGTGTGGCTTTGTGACTGTTCACCCAAAAAGGTCACTTAGCATTTCAGCTCCCACAATGGGAACTCACTAGGTGAATGCCATTGGCCAGAGGAGTCAAAGAGATGAACTTGGAAGCCACTGTCTCTACAACTTTAAAAACTCAAACTCTACTTCTTACTGGAGAATAATATTCCAAAATATCATTTGTAGAGGTATCAGTGAGGGCCTGAGTATAAAAGAGGAATAATGCTTTGCAAAATCCCCCAAGATTGCCTGGGCTTTTTCATGGTAATGAAGAAGTGTCAGTGGGAGTTGACGGGGCGTGTGTGCCTATATACTTTTGGGGGGGGAGGGTGGACGCCGGGGGAGGGGCGGGGCGGGTAAGAAATGCTGGCAGACTGAATTTTTACATCTGAAATGTCATTTGGAAATCACTTGGGTACTCCAAGCCCAAGCCCCAAACTCTTCCCCTGCTATTAAGAATGGTCTGCAAACAGGTCAGTCTGCTGTAAAAAATCGCTTTGACACCAGCAATTTTAAGTCGTTGATGGCTTGAAGTTGCAGCATGTCCCTCTGCTCTGGTGTGGTGTGAAAACAGGAGGATGTTGATCTGTTATTTACGTAACAGCCTGATGAAAAAATCCGGCATGTGCTTCCCTCCTATTCGTCTTCTGCATTAACCTCATCTCGGGGTCAGGCTGAAAATGCTATAGGTACTGATCGCTGCACGTTATCAGCATCAGTGTTTAATGTGCCTTAAACCGCAAGTGTAAGTGGCTCATAATCACTGCCGGGTCCTCCCAGGGATCATTTATCTAGGGCTGACTCTGAAAAAAATCACTTAAAATTGTGCCATTTAAAAAACAAAGATGAAAAGCCCTGAAAGGAACAGAAGTCATCCACACTGGGCCCTCTTGGCACCATAAATCAACGTTTGTTAGAGCCACAGATCAGGATAGCATAACACAGAGATACAGCCAGATACAGCCTTTAATGTGGTCATCCAGCTGCCATGTACCACCCTGACCTCCCCATTCACTAAACCGCTCCTGTTTTTGAACACTATTTTCACAACCTTGAGTGTGACTTTCGTAAACACATACCGAGAAGCATGGTTAAAAGGAGAAAATGTGTGCAGTGCAAAGCATCTTTTAAGTGGAGATGCTAAGTTCATTCTGAGTTTGAAGCAAACATTTGTTCCGGGGCTTCACCAAGGGCTAAGGACTGTCTCACCCGACTCAGCTTCCTGAAAGGAGATCTGCAAAGGCTGTGACCTTGCTGGCTGCAGAGGGTCACCTCTAAAGGGGGTTTGGAAAGTGTACTGGGAGGTGGACTGAGTAGCCTCCCTCCACCCAATTTGAGTTAGAGCTTTTTATTCTAAGGGGATAGAGAGGTAGAAATCCAGAATACATGCATTTAGTTTGGAAATTTCTGAAAATGACAAAATTATTAGGAACATGGATGTTTAGGCATGGTTTGTACACTTGCTATGACACATATTCCCTCTTCCCAAAATGTAACATTTAGTGCTAAAAATTAGTCATCATATCAGTATTAGAAACTTTGTTAGGAATTCCAAATAATACACAAGGCAGATTATACTTGAAAAGAAGTATGCAAGTCTCATCTTGTGTGTGTCATCAAGCCATAGGATGTTTTGTACATTTTAATAATAAGTGAAAAAGCTTGCTAAACTACTACTCTTTTCTCAAAGAAGTCGAGAAGGAAGAATATTGGCTATTTCTATTTCTATCTTATTCAACAAGAGAATAAAATGGTTTCTAAGGTCTTTGTAAAGGAATTTATCTTTCCAAATGCATTTTAAGAGTTAGAGATAAATACTTCCATTTTGAGAAGGCTTCAGAGCCGTAATAGAAAGTGAAATAAAGGGCTCATATGGAAAGAACTTTGCCGAATGTTGCAACTTGATTGTTCACACTTCAAAGCAATCCTAAGAAAAACTGTAAATAAGGACTAGGCATAAAACTCTGCTGACACCTGGGAATACTCAGCCCACTGCACAACGGAACAGAGTCTGAATCCTGGCAAACAGCCAACCTCCGAGGATAAATCTGGAAAGGCTTAATGTGCACTGAAGAACTGAGATGCTCAGAAACTATGTGGGTGTACTTAGCTTCGTGCCACTTAGAGAACTCATTTGACTTCGCTGCATATAAAATAGACCTGGTCATCATGTGTTAAGCCAGATTCTTGCACTTCTGGCGCGCCCACAATAAAATCCAGAGTTTCTAGGAAGGGCGCACCTTTCTCAAGAGACACTTGTCGCTGACTCTCCTTTTTAATGCTCATGTGGACATGTTAGAATCTCTGAAGCAGTTCTCAAACATTTTAACAAAATGAAGACACTCTTGGGAAGGTAATTGGGTAAGGATTGCTAAGTCTGAGTCATCTAATAACAAAGGCTTTGACTGAGTTAACTAGCCAAGTCCCCACAGCTATCCACAACACAACACTGCCTTTCTCTTTGCAAGAGGACAAACTGCCATAACATCTAACATCTAAAAACTAAGCAAAGTTTTTTTTTGCATTACTCATCTTCAAATAGTCTCAGTTGTTTAAGTTTATGTCATCTACTCTCCAGACTAAGGCTCTGTGGAAAAGAAACCACTGTAATAAAGTGAGGCAACAGATCACTTGTATATTTTAAAACAGGAAATGCACAGACACTGCACAGATTTTTTTTCCCCATGATAGCCTGGTAATAAAAAATTTTAATACAAAAACCTTTCATCTTCAAAGGAATCTGAAAAAAAGTAATTATTCAATGCAATGGCAAATGTTAGATTTCCATTAAGTTAGCCCAATTTTCCAGTTTCTCTTTTCCTTCCCTCAGCATACATTTCCCTCTTGCTGGCTTCACCAGAAACATAACAGCTTCACATTTATCCCTAAGCTAAAACCCATCAAATAATTGAAAAAATCTTAGCTAACTTGAAAAGCAACTTCCATAAAACCTGGTTTGCTATTTGGGGGCATATTCTGCTCTCAGTAAATGAATGTACCTTTTTCTCCATTTGTCGGCAGCAGGAAGAGAATATTCTTCAAACATAAAACTTTCTTATAAAGCTAAATATCTTTTGTGCTACTATGAGTCATACCTGAGCAAGTCTTTTATTCCTCTGTGATTTTATCAAAGTTCAGGTATTTTGAGAAGATCTTGGAATTTTCCAAATAGGGTTCACATACAACATCCTCCAGCTCTGCATTTTTTGGAAAAAGATGCTAGGACTAACCCAGAGCCTGACGTACTCACTTCTTGTGTTTCATATCCCATCAGTCAACTTCTTAATATGACAATGACTTCAACGTTGCAAATGAACATGTTCCCATGTGCTTAAGGCCAAAAAGATACAGGGGGTGAAATGAAAAGAAATTGCCTGAATATGGCTTCTGCTGCCATTTGTTGCTAGATTCTTATTAGAATCTGTGCTGGCAAATTAACTTGGGGTGTACAAACATCACAGGGCTGATATCCACTGTGTGTCAACACTGTTGGCTATACCTGTGGTTAAAACACTGAAAAACTTCCGTATGGGTTGGTGGGTAGCTGCTGCTGCAGGTCCTCCTAAGTGTCTCTCTGTTCTCTCCCACTCATCTGGTCTCACCCAGGACCACCAGGCATCCCCCACAACTCCAGCAACCACTAATGCCGAGTACCTGTGCACCAGGGCCTCCTTGGGCTCTGCTCCTGAACTAAGTCCAGCATCTCTTCTGGATGCTTATTGCCTAGCCCATAAATATATTTTAAAACTCACCGCAGCTTATGTGTATGGAAGCAATGGGGTCAGTGTGTTGAGGCTGACTCCTGACTTCTGCCATTTACTAACTGCTTGAACTTGGGTGAATTGTTTGACTGCTCTGTGTCCCCATCGCCTCCTCCAGAAAATGATGATGATAAAACCTAGCTCACAGGGGTTTGTACACATTAACCAAGAGACCAAGGTAATGTATGGGAAGCGCTTAGCATAGTGTCGCCTTTGCTACCTGGAGAAGGAATGGAACGCAAATTTCTTGATTATGAGTTTCGAATTTTTCCACTAGATAATACCTCTCTGGCTCAAACGCTGCTAGTCATATAATAAAGTACTAGGCTAGAGCAACCATTTGAGTGAGAAATGACCTTCATTTTCAATTATTATTATTATTATTATTTTTATTTATTTATTATTTTTTGGGGGGTACAGCAAGTTCAATCATCTGTTTCTATACAGATATCCCCATATTCCCTCCCTTCCTTGACTCCCCCCGCCTCAAGTCCCCCTTCAATTATTATTGATTTAAAAAGACGATTCACTCGGGAGTACTGCATGCTGATTTTTATTATTTATAATGATACTATATAAATAGAAAGACTAGAGTGATAACTTGCAGCCTCTGAGCCAAGTAAAATTTGAATCTGACTGCAGGGGAAAGTCAGGGAGTACCTGACCACCGTCTAGTCCTGACCTTTCAGAAGATTCCCATTTTGGAACAATTTGAACACATATACTCTCGAAAAGTGCTGCATTACCTGACCCTGCAATGCCCAGGCAGAAGCAGGGGATAGCAATCATTAAAGGGACCACATAAACATGAAGTAGTCAAGGGAGGTGCATTCTCTTTGCTTTAGCCTCTTGAAGGATGCTTTATCCCCGAAGACTGAAGCAGTGTGCGTCCTGGTCCTCTTCAGTCAAACCAACATGTTTGCCTAAAAGTTAGTTTCTGTTTTTGGCATGATTACCAAACCCTGTCACTTCTGATGTATGTGCGTGTGTTGGGGCGGGGGGTGGGGGGGGTGGGTATTAAGAGGTAGGGACAGGAAGAGAGGGATGAAAGGGAGATTCCAGCTAATCCAATTAAATGGCATTTCTTCTCACTGAGAATTAAGTATCACCTTCTTTATGCCCCCACTTTCTGTGAGAGGCGAGGGCAAGAATTAGCAATGGGAGCAACTGATTACTCTATTGACACTGACCACACTGCCAGATGTTCCAGGCTGTGAGGCACCCCTTCATCACTGGACTCTGCACCACAAAAATTATTTAAATTGGATGGCATAAAAATATAATGGATGTGTAAGCCTGGCTCAATATCAATCAGAGAAGCAGCCACACACATACATTCTGTGAATGAAGAAAGAACAGAGGGGGTAAATTGCTAATAGTCCCATTTTGGAACACTGTGGGAACAGAAAATTTAAAACTTTTTTTTCTTAGAGATAGCCAAATTCAAACTCTTTTCCTAGGTTATCTGGCTATTATGTTTATGAATTTCTTTAAATAGGTTCCCCTCTCAAAAATGACTCTTAGATGAAAGCTTAATTGTTCTGTCAGAGATAATGTGATTCAGTTTTGATGTGGCCACAATTGCCTATATGGTAAAAGTGAGTTTTTATTTAAGGGGAGGGAAAAGTGAATGATATGTGGACAATCAATGATTAGAATTCTCAGCTAATACTTTTCTTCCCTGTGATTCATGAAGATTACATGCACAGCCATGGGTGTGATGCTCTTTAAATGAGCAAATGTGTGGTAGAATCTATTTCTGTTCTTCAGGGACCACATAATGTTTTTCAGAGCCAGGTCTGAATTAAAACCTTCAATGGCTAGAGCAGTAGAAACCATCATGGAGACTTCTGTTCCTACTTTCCCTTATGCAATTAAAAAAAATAAACAGTTAAACTGTTAAATGCATGTGAGAAAGTTGGATAAATTTCCGATTTCCCCCACATTGACTTGTAATGCTTTTTTCTGGAAGCATCACATAATAAAGTATTCCTGTTTGTTTAAATTGCTGTGCCCTAGCTTTTCGGGAGCCCTGGAAATGTGCTTAGTCTGTCTATTGGATGGTTAAGACTTTTCATTTGAGAAAATATGAAATAATTTTTAAAATTGATTTTGTTTACTGCTCATGTACCACCCAAACTTAGTCTAGACTTTTGATTCACAACACTTACACGAAGCAGGTTCATTTAGAAGTGGTCACCTCTAACTTTTTCTATACTTTATGTCTTGCCCACTTTCTAAACCAGCCACTACCCAGCAGCCAGAGTGACTGTCTCTTTATGACACTTTCCTGCTTCAGATTCCTACATAGATTTCCACTGAAGAAGATGACAAGTACCTATAGAGTATTTGCTATTTGTCAGACTCTGTTATAAGTGCGTTACATATATTAACTGATTGGATCCAGAGAACAATCCTACAAGGTAGGTACACTTACTAGCCCCAATTCACAGACCTGAAAATTGAGGCATAGAGGAATTAAATAACCAAGATCACACAGAAGCCAAAATGGCAGAGTGAGGATTTAGTTTCAAAACATAGGTAGAATAAAAACTAAACTTCTCATTTTAAATAGAAGAGAAGGAGAATAATAAGACTTCTCAACAGCATCTTTAGAAACTAGAAAGCCACAGAACAATGTCTTCAAAGTTTTATGTGAATTACTTTCAATCTGTAATTCTATACCCAAATAAACTATCAATTAAATGTGATACTTGAAAAAAGGCATTTCAGACATGCAAATCTCAGAACAAAAATGCACTTCTCATGTTCCTTTTCTAAGGAAACTACCAGAGAATGTATTTCACAAAAGGAAGAAGTAACCCAGACATACTGATGTTCAATTTTTCCATCATCATTTGTTGAAGGGACTGTACATTTTATTATTATTATTATTAATTATTATTATTATCATTATTTTAAGCTCTTTATTTACACCCTTGTACCGGCTTTTGAGGTACACCAAAGTGAAACAGCTGTATTTGTACGTATAACCCCATATCCCCTCCCTCCTGCAACTCCCTCCCGCTCTCCTGGCCCTGGCCCTCTAAGGCGTCACCCATCATCGAGTTGATCTCCCTTTGTTATACAGCAACTTCCCACTAGCTATCTGCTTTACAGTTGGTAGTGTATATGTCTATGCTACGCTCTCACTTTGTCCCAGCTTCCCCTTCGCTCCCCACCCCTCCAACCCCATGTCCTCCAGTCCATTCTCTGCATCTGCATCCTTATTCTTGCCCTGTCACTAGGTTCATCAGTACCATTTTTTTTTTTTTTAGATTCTGTACATATGAGTTAGCATACAGTATTTGTTTTTCTCTTTCTGACTTACTACACTCTGTATGACAGACTCTAGGTCTATCCACCTCACTACATATAGCTCCATCTCATTCCTTTCTGTGGCTGAGTAATACTCCATCGTATATATGTGCCACATCTTCTTTATCCATTCATCTGTTGATGGGCATTTAGGTTGCTTCCATGTCCTGGCTATTGTAAATAGTACTGCAGTAAACATTATGGTACATGTTTTTTGTGGATTATGATTTTTTCTGTGTATATGCCCAGGAGTGGGATTACTGGATCATATGGTAGTCCTATTTGTAGTTTTTTAAGGAACCTCCAAACTGTTTTCCATAGTGGCTGTACCAACTTACATTCCCACCAACAGTGCAGGAGACTTCCCTTTTCTCCACACCCTCTCCAACATTGATTTTTTCTAGATGTTTTGATGATGGCCATTCTGACCGGTGTGGGGTGATCCCTCATGGTGGCTTTGACTTGCATTTCTCTAATGATTACTGATGTTGAGCATTGTTTCATGTGTTTGTTGGCCATCTATATGTCTTCTTTGCAGAAATGTCTGTTTAGGTCTTGTGTCAATTTGTGGATTGGGTTATTTGCTTTTTTGGCATTAAGCTGCATGAGCTGCTTGTCTATTTTGGAGATTAATCCTTTGCCTGTTGCTTCATTGGCAAGTATTGTCTCCCATTCTGATGCTTGTCTTCTTGTTTATGGTTTCTTTTGCTGTACAAAAGCCTCTAAGTTTCATTACGTCCTATTTATTTATTCTTGATTTTATTTCCATTATTGTAGGAGGTGGATCAAAAAAGAATCTTGCTTTGATATATGTCATAGAGGGTTCTGCCTATGTTTTCCTCTAGGAATTTTATAGTGTCTGGCCTTACATGTAGGTCTTTAATCCATTTGGAGTTTATTTTTGTGTATGGTGTTAGGAAGTGTTCTAATTTCATTCTTTTCCATGTTGCTGTCCAATTTTCCCAGCACCACTTATTGAAGTGGCTGTCTTTTTTCCAATGCATATTCTTGCCTCCTTTGTCAAAGATAAGGTGTCCATATGTGCTTGGGTTTACCTCTGAGTTCTCTATTCTGTTCCATTGATACACCTTTCTGTTTTTGTGCCAGTACCATACTGTCTTGATCACTGTGGTCTTGTAGTATAGTTTGAAGTCAGGAAGCCTAATTCCACCAACTCCATCTTTCCTTCTCAAGATTGCTTTGGCTATTCGGGGTCTTTGCATTTCCATACAAATCATAAGAATTTTTGTTCTAGTTCTGTGAAAAATGCCATTGGTAATTTTATAGGGATTGCGTTGAATCTGTAAATTGCTTTGGGTAGTAAAGACATTTTCACAATGTTGATTCTTCCAATCCAAGAACATGGTATGTCTCTCCATCTGTTTGTATCATCTTTGATTTCTTTCATCAGTGTCTTAGAGTTTTCTGCATGTACATCTTTTCCCTGTTTAGACAGGTTTATTCCTAGGTATTTTATTCTTTTTGTTGCAATGGTGAATGGGAGAGTTTCCTTAATTTCTCTTTCTGCTCTTCCGTTGTTAGTGTATAGGAATGCAAGAGATTCCTGTGCATTCATTTTGTATTCTGCTACTTTACTAAATTCATCAATTAGTGCTAGCAATTTTCTGATAGAGTCTTTAGGGTTTTCTATGTATAATATTATGTCATCTGCAAAGAGTGACAATTTTACTTCTTCTTTTTCAAATTGGATTCCTTTTATTTCTTTTTCTTCTCTGATTGCTGTGGCTAAAACTTCCAAAACTATGTGGAATAATAATCGTGAGAGTGGGCATCCTTGTCTTGTTCCTGTTCTTAGAGGGAATTCTTTCAGTTTTTCACCATTTAGAACGATGTTGGCTTTTGGTTTCTCGTACATGGCTTTTATTAGGTTGAGATAAATTCCTTCTATGCCCATTTTCTGGAGTTTTTATCATGAATGGATGTGGAATTTTGTCAAAAGCTTATTCTGCATCTATTGAGATGATCATATGGTTTTTATCCTTCAATTTGTTGATATGATGTATCACATTGATTGATTTGCATATATTGAAGAATCCTTGCATCCCAGGGATAAACCCCACTTGATCATGGTGTATGATCTTTTTCATTGTGCTGTTGGATTGTGTTAGCTAGTATTTTGTTGAGGAATTTTGCATCTATATTCATCAGTGATATTGGCCTGCAATTTTCTGTTTCTGTGACATCTTTGCCTGGTTTTAGTATCAGGGTGATGGTGGCCTCGTAGAATGAGTTTGGGAGTGTTCCTCCTTCTGCTATATTTTGGAAGAGTTTGAGAAGGATAGGTGTTAGCTCTTCTCGAAACATTTGATAGAATTCGCCTGTGAAGCCACCTGGCCCTGGGCTTTTGTGTGTTGGGAGATTTTTAATCACAGTCTCAATTTCCATACTTTTGATTGGTCTGTTCATGGTTTCTATTTCTTCCTGGTTCAGTCTTGGAAGATTGTATTTTTCTAAGAATGTATCCATTTCTTCCAGGTTATCCAATTTATTGGCATATAGTTGCTTGTAGTAGTCTCTCATGATGTTTTGTATTTCTGAGGTGTCCGTTGATACTTCTCCTTTTTCATTTCTAATTCTGTTGATTTGCATCTTCTCCCTTTTTTTCTTGATGAGTCTGGCTAATGGTTTTTCAATTTTGTTAATCTTCTCAAAGAACCAACTTTTAGTTTTATTTATTT
The DNA here is from genome assembly GCF_030028045.1 of Hippopotamus amphibius kiboko. Classification (NCBI taxonomy): domain Eukaryota; kingdom Metazoa; phylum Chordata; class Mammalia; order Artiodactyla; family Hippopotamidae; genus Hippopotamus; species Hippopotamus amphibius. The sequence goes on along the minus strand of NC_080189.1, from coordinate 35,666,282 downwards.
TTCTTATGGTTTCTTTCCTTTCTTTTTCATTTATTTCTGCTCTGATCTTTATGATTTCTTTCCTTCTGCTCACTTTGGGGTTTCTTTGTTCTTCTTTCTCTAATTGTTTGAGGTGTAAGGTTAGGTTGTTTATTCAATAATTTTCTTGTTTCTTAAGGTAGAACTGTATTGCTATAAACTTCCCTCTTAGAACTGCTTTTGCTGCATCCCATAGGTTTTGGGTTGTTGTGTTTTCATTGTCATTTGTTTCTAGATATTTTTTGATTTCCTCTTTGATTTCTTTAGTGATTCCTTGGTTGTTTAAGAGTGAACTGTTTAGCCTCCATGTGTTTGTCTTTTTTGCAGTTTTTTTCCTGTAATTGATAGCTAGTCTCATGGCGTTGTGGTCTGAGAAGATGCTTGATATGATTTCAGTTTTCTTGAATTTGCTGAGGTTCGATTTGTGACCCAAGATGTGATCTATCCTGGAAAATGTTCCATGTGCACTTGAGAAGAAAGCGTAGTCTGTCGTTTTTGGATGGAATGTCCGATAAATATCAATGAAGTCGAGACGGTCTAATGTGTCATTTAAAGCGTGTGTGTCTTTATTGATTTTCTGTTTGGATGATCTGTCCCTTGATGTAAGTGGGGTGTTCAAGTCTCCCACTATAATTGTGTTACTGTCGATGTCCCCTTTTATAGCTGTTAGCATTTGCCTTATGTATTGAGGTGCTCCTATATTGGGGGCATAGATGTTTACCATTGTGATATGTTCTTCTTGAATGGAACTCTTGATCATTATGTAGTGTCCTTCCTTGTCTCTTTTAATAGTCTTTACTTTCAAGTTTAATTTGTCTGATATGAGGATTGCTACTCCAGCTTTCTTTTGACTTCCATTTGCATGGAATATCTTTTTCCATCCCTTTGCTTTCAGTCTATATGTATCCCTTGGTCTGAAGTGGGTTTCTGGTAGGCAGCATATAGAAGGGTCTTGTTTTTGTATCCATTCAGCCAGTCTGTGTCTTTTGGTTGGAGCATTTAATCCATTGACATTTAAAGGGATTATTGACATGTGTGTTCCAATTCCCATTTTCTGAATTGTTTTGGGTTTGTATTTGTAGGTGATTTCCTTCTCTTGTGTTTCCTACTTAGAGAAGTTCCTTTAGCACTTGTTGTAAGGCTGGTTTGGTGGTGCTGAATTCTCTGAACTTTTGTTTGTCTGGAAAGCTTTGGATTTCTCCCTCAAATCTGAATGAGATTCTTGCTGGGTAGAGTATTCTTGGCTGTAGGTTTCTCTCTTTCAGGACTTTCAGTATATCCTGCCATTCCCTTCTGGCCTGCAGAGTTTCTGTAGAAAGGTCAGCTGTTATCCTGATGGGTTTTCCCTTATATGTTGTTTGTTGCTTTTCTCTTGCTGCTTTTAATATTTTTTCTTTGTGTTAAATGTCGTTAGTTTGATTAATATGTGTCTTGGTGTATTTCTCCTTGGGTTTATTCTGTATGGGACTCTCTGTGCTTCTTGGACTTGGTGAATTATTTCCTTTCCCATGTTGGGGAAGTTTTCCACTAGAATCTCTTCCAATATTTTCTCAGACCCTTTCTTGCTTTCTTCTTCTTCTGGGATGCCTATAATTTGAATGTTGGTACGCTTAATGTTATCACTGAGGTCTCTGAGACTGTCTTCTATTCTTTTTATTCTTTTTTCTTTTTCCTGCTCTGTGGCATTTATTTCCCCCATTCTATCTTCCAACTCACTTATTCATTCTTCTGCCTCAGTCATTCTGCTGGTTATAGCATCTAGAGTATTTTTAATTGCGGTTATTTTGTTATCCATTGCTCTTTGTTTTTCTGAGTTCTTATGAACTGTTTCTTGTACTTTCTCTATTTTGTTATCGAGATTTTGTATCATTTTTACTATCATTACTCTGAATTCTTTTTCAGGCATTTTTCCTATTTCCTCCTCATTTATTTGGTCTTGTGGGTTTTTTTCTTGCTCCTTTGCCTGCATGGTGTTTCTTTGTTTCCTCATGGTTGTCCAGACTTTTGGGGTTGCTTGTCCTGGCGATAGAGGTGTTTATAGAAGACTGTCCAAGCCTCAGACTAATGTCCAAGTATTGGATTAAACAAATATTACGTCTAGGAAACACATACATGTATAAGACACACAATTACTGAATCCATTAGGACATAAGGCTCTAGAAAGACCTGGCAGAACCCCAGTGTGCTATCAGATATTCAAAGAGAAACCCAGCAGAAATTGACAACTGAAACACAACAAATCAGAGACAAAAGCAAAAGCAAACAAACAAACAAATAACACCTTACACATACAAACATTAATCCAGGGAGATTTTGTAAGCTAGGATCAAATATAGAAAAGAGCCAGAGTACCAGCAGAGAGAATGGAGATTCTCAGAATGTAATTAGACAACTGTACTAAGAACTAAGATAAAGACAAAAGCCTAATATTCAATACCAAGGCAGTGCGTCATCTGGAGAATAGAGCAAGGAGTCTGAGCAGATCAATAGTGTTGCTTATAAGTATGTTAAGATAAAATAAACTTAAAAAGGCTGGAAGAAAGGGGAACAGAAGAGCGTAATGTGGTTGGAAATATGCAAATAAAAAGAAAGGAATAGAAATGTATAAAAGATAGGGATGAAAGGAAAGCATGAAAGATATATTGTCCGTACTACCAAAAACTTAGCTAGATATAGAAGTATATTAAAAGGCAAAAAAAAGAATAAAAAATATCATTAAAAATTATGTTATAAAACTTGTAGATCCCTTAGGGCTAAGATTGTATTTAATAAAAAAAAAAAGGAGAAAGAAAAAAAAAAATCCAGAACTGATCCCAGAATGGACCAGTTCAATAGGTATTGATATTACTATTTCTGTTTCCTTAGCGTCTCAGCTGTAAGTGTCCTTCTCCTCGCCTCGGGTTTTTTTGCATTATTCTGTGACCAGCAGAGGTTCCTTTATTGTTCGTCTGTAAGCGTCGGTGTGTGGGGAGGGAGAGGGTACAATAGTGGCTCCTTCTCCTGGGAGTGAGTGAGCAGTGGCGCACTGTTGTTTCAGTTGGGCTTGGAGGTGCCTGTTGCAGAGGGACGCTGGTGGCTCAGGTATAAACAGAAAGTCTTAGAGTTGGGCTGCTCTCGGGTTTTTTTTTTTGGTGCTGTTGTTTTTTCCTCTTGGCAGCCTCCCTGCTGCTGGAGTTGCAAGGGGTTTTAATCTAGCCCCGCCCGTGTGCCTGAGGGTGCTTGTTATCCCTGAGCGCCTTAGGTGGCCCATGGGCGTCTCTCCACTGCCTGTTGCAGAGGCGCCGAAAGAGAGAGAGAGAGACTATGCGCGCGGCTCCTCCCCCCACCCGTGAGCCTGCAGCCTCCAGCCACCATCATGGCCGGGCAGCTCTCAGGGACGGGCACTCCTCTCCGTTGACCTCCTCCCTCCTGTCCTCTCGGTCCGTCACCCTACCAGCAACAATGTTTCTCACCCTGAACCGGCTCTCCGGTTCCCACGCTCCCGCTCCCAGACCCTCTGTTCAGCCGCGGATCGACCTCTCGGTCCGGGAACGCTGAGCTGTGCTGCAGACCCTCCATATGTTTCTCACTCCCTCCCGTCTGCCACAGCTCTGCCCCCTTGTCTCTTGTAATAGTCTTTTCTTTAATGTCTAATGTGTCTGATATGAGTATTGCTACTCCAGCTTTCTTTTGACTTCCATTTGCATGGAATATCTTTTTCCATCCCCTTACTTTCAGTCTGTGTGCGTCGCTTTGTCTGAAGTGGATTTCTTGTAGGCTGCATATAGGAGAGTCTTGTTTTTCTATCCATTCAGCCAGTCTGTCTTTTGGTTGGAGCATTTAATCCATTTACATTTAAGGTGATTATTGACATGTATATTTCTATTAGCATTTTCTTAATTGTTTTGGGTTTGTTTGTGTAGGTCTTTTCCTTCTCTTGTGTTTCCTACCTAGAAAAGTTCCTTAAGCAATTGTTGTAAGTCTGGTTTGGTGGTACTGAATTTTCTTAACTTTTACTTGTCTGGAAAGCTTTTGATTTCTCCCTCAAATCTGAATGAGATTCTTGCTGGGTAGAGTATTCTTGGCTGTAGGTTTTTCTCTTTCAGGACTTTCAGTATATCCTGCCATTCCCTTCTGGCCTGCAGAGTTTCTGTAGAAGGGTCAGCTGTTATCCTTATGGGTTTTCCCTTATATGTTGTTGCTTTTCTCTTGCTGCTTTTAATATTTTTTCTTTGTGTTTAATTTTCATCAGTTTGATTAACATGTGCTGCAGTGTATTTCTCCTTGGATTTATTCTGTATGGGACTCTCTGTGCTTCTTGGACTTGATTAGTTATTTCCTTTCCCATGCTGGGAAAGTTTTCCACTAGAACCTCTTCAAATATTTTCTCAGACCCTTTCTTTATTTCTTCTTCTTCTGGGATGCCTATGATTCGAATGTTGGTGTGCTTAATGTTGTCACCAAGGTCTCTGAGACTGCCTTCCACTCTTTTTGTTCTTTTTTATCTTTCCTGCTCTGTGGCAGTTATTTCCTCCATTCTATCTTCCAATTCACTTATTCGTTCTTCTACCTCAGTTATTCTGCTGTTTATACCATCTAGAGTATTTTTAATTTCGGTTTCTTTGTTGTCCATTACTGTTTGTTTGCTCTTTAGTTCTTCTGAGTCCTTATTAACTGTTTCTTGTATTTTCTGTATTTTGTTATCAAGATTTTGGATCATCTTTACTATCATTACTCTGAATTCTTTTTCAGGTATTTTTCCTATTTCCTCCTCATTTATTTGGTCCTGAGGGTTTGTTTCCTGCTCCTTTGCCTGCATGGTGTTTCTTTGTTTTCTCATTTTATCTAATCCATAGGATTTGTTGTCTCCTTTCCCTATGCTGCCTAGTAGTAATTCCTCTTGTTTCTGCCCTCTGCCCCCTGTGGTGGGGTTTGTCTAGTGTCTTGAGTAGGCTTCCTAGTGGGGAGGCCTGATGCCTTCTTTCCGGTGTGTGGCTCTGTGTCTTTTCTCTCTGATGAGCAGGGCCGTGTCAGGTGGTGTGTTTTAGGGTATCTGTGAGGTTAATATGGTTTTAGGTAGTCTGTGTGCTGATGCGTGGGTTTGTGTTCCTGTCTTGTTTGTAGTTTGGTGTGAGGTGTCTAGCACTGGCAGTTGCAGACAGTCGGACGAAGCCAGATCTTAGACTCTGATACAGGGCTCTGTGAGAGTTCTCTGCAGGTAAACTTCCCTGCGTCTGAGGACTACCTAGTAGTCTATCATCCTGGATTCAGTGCTCCCTCCCCAGAGCCTCCTACTTGACTTCTGATGGAGTAGTCCAGACTTCAGAGGTTGCTTGTCCCAGTTATTTCAGGATCTTTGCAGTCCTTTCTGGTGTCCAAGGTCATTTGCTGGTGGTCAGCTGGTTCTCTGTCGTAATTACTGTGTCTTTTGGTGCATTCCTAATGCATCTGTGGAAAGGGATGCATTCCACGTCCTTCTACTTCGTCGCCATTTTCTTCTCTCCTATACTCATTTTTTAATTAGATTTTTTTTTGCTATTGAGTTGTGTGAATTCTTTATATATTTTAGATATTAACCTCTTATCAAATATATCTTTTGCAAATATTTTCTTCCATTTGTTAGCTTACCTTTTCATTCTGTTGATGCTTTCCATTGCTGTGTAGAAGCTTTTATTTGATGTAGTCCCACTTGTTTATTTTTGCTTTTGCTGCCTTTGCTTTTAAGTGTCAAATCAAAAAAAAAAAAAAAATGATCTCCAAGAGTGATAGAAAGAAGCTTATCACCTATCCTTTTCTCTCAAAGTATTATGGTTTCAAGTCTTAATTCAAGTCTTTAATCTATTTTGACTTAATTTTTGTGTGTGGAGTAAGATAGTGGTCCAATTTCACTCTTTTACCTGTGGCTGTCCAGTTTTCCCAACACTGTTTATTGAAGAGACGGTCCTTTCCTCATTGTATGAACTTTGGTCCTTTCTTGAAAACTAATTGACCATATATGTTTGGGTGTATTTTTGGGCTTTTATTCTGTTCCATTGATCTGTGTTTTTGTTTCTATGACAATACCATACTATTTTGAATACTAAAGCATTGTTATATAATTTGAAACCAGGAAGCATGATGCCTCCAGCTATGTTCTTTCTCAAGATTTCTTTGGCTATTCAGGGTCTTTTATAGTTCCATAAATATATTAGGGTTGTTTGTTCTATTTCTGTGAAATGCTGTCTGCATTTTGATGGGAATTGCATTGAATCTGTAGTTTACTTTGGGCAACATGGACATTTTAACAGTATCAGTTCTTCCAATCCATGAGCAGGGAATATCTTTCCATTTATTTGTGTCTTCTTCAGTTTCTTTCATCAATGTTTTATAGTTTTCAGTGTACAAGTTTTTCACCCCCTTGGTTAAATTTCTTCCTAGGTTTTTATTCTTTTTGATGCGATTGTAAATAAGACAGTACTCTTCATTTCTCTTTCTGATAATTTGTTATTAGTGTATAGAAACACAACAGGCTTTTTGTATGTTGATTTTATGTCCCACAACTTTACTGAATTTGTCTATTTTAACAGTTTTTTGGTCAAGTCTTTAAGGTTTTCTATATAACGTTATATCATCTGCAAATAGTGACAGCTTTACTGCTTCCTTTTTGATTTGAGTGTCTTTTATTTATTTTTCTTAATTGATTGCTCCGGCCAGGAATTCCAATACTATTTTGAATAAAAATAATGAGAGTGAGCATCCTTGTCTTGTTCCTGATCTTAGCTTTCAGCTTTTCACCACTGAGTATGATGTTAGCTGTGGGCTTGTCATGAATGGCCTTTATTATGTTAAGATATGTTCCCTCTATACCCACTCTGTTGATAGTTTTTAAACTGTATACTGAATTTTCTATGTGATTCTCTGTTTTCCATTGTATATATAAATATACACTATAATATGAAGCTTACACTCTTCTTTGCTATTTTAATCATTTATATGTCTCCTATATGTTTTAAGGACTTGAAATCCTTCAAATTCTTTAAAAAATACCTTAATATGCACCTAAATACCAAATAAAGTTTTAAACTAGTTTTAACCTTCTTCTTAGACTACTGTGCAGTCCAAGATACTTTTAATCTGTAAAAAACCAAACACACTACCTGGTAGTGTCAATTTTTAAGAAGTGCTTACAACGGGACCACAGCCTGGGTGAGGTGAGTGAGACACTTACCTTGGGAGCAAAATTACAGAGGGTGTCAAAAACTTATAATTGATATACAAAATTCTTAATGCAATATTTTAAAAATGAAATTTAAGATAAAAATCCAAGATAAACAAAATATCAGAATTTTAAATAAAGACAGGATAAAGATACTGAATTGACCTGTATGTTTTAATTCATTCTTACTTAACAAAATTGTGTTGTAAATAAACTGCTATGTATTACCTTAGTCTCAACAAATATATTTTAGATAATTCTTTGGGACACTGGACTACAAATAATAAAAAATTAATTATATCTGTGCCAGGAGGAAACAAAGTTTGGATTCCAAAATTAGAAAAACGGATTTCTGTCTTTAATATAAGTATAATATTATATCATTTGGGACTTTTCTCACCTGTGCTGATAAGAACAGTATTTGTAAATCACAAATAAATTCTCTAGAGTTCCTTATTTCAAAAGATATCTGAATTTCATTAGCTTTTACTTACTGAGAATGTTAAAAAATCACATATTTATCCTTTTATTTTTACTAGTCTATGGTCTGACCAGTTCAGAGAAACCTGTTTTACTGCTTCAGCCCCATCATTGAATCACATTAAGGCTGCAAAATCTGTCAGGAAACAGTGCATGTGAAAAAAACTGTGAGTTAAGTAAGGGAAGAAAAATGTTTTCAAACATTCTACTTTCAGAAACCTACAATTAAATTTCTTATAGTATACTAAATTAACTAAAACTTGAATGTTTAAATGGCAGCCATTACAATTATAATTTTTTCTATATTTCAACGTAAATGTTTAACAGTACACATTACCAATGAAATAGAATATAAGAAGCTTCTTTAAAATACTACATAAAAATTCAGAGACAATGAATGTTATTTTATACCAATAACAAAAGTAAATCCATCATTGGTTGTGAATTTGGATATTTTTCAACTCATGTATATTAACTATCTCAATTTTCATGTCCCTGTGTTAAAAATAATTAATATATACAATGTATTCAGTATATTTTAAGAAGCACCCTGGTTCTCAGGCCAATAACTATAAAATAATGCCTAAGGCATAAAGTGACTGAAATTCTGACATTATGTCTAAGGCTGAGGGCATAATATCAAAATAGTGGTAGCTTATATGAGCAATATTTTTTCTTATTTTACATAAAAATTTGGCTTTTAGTATGTGTGAGCCTGGTAAAGTTTTAATGTAAGCTCTGCAATAGAATGCATCACCTCTATTTTTTATATCACAACCTTTTTACACAAAGTGACCTACTATTAATACAATATGTTTTATGTGTATAACCACCAGTAAGCAGTAGAAGTGCTGTTCTTGTAGATTTTCTCCCGCTGTGTATACATAAGCATAGCCTAGGTGGTGTGATTATTCACCCAATATCACTACATAGTGGTTGAGTCTACCTACAGCTATATTCTATCTGGATATGACTATATAAAAATCATAAGAGTAACTGATGCAGTTGTATAAGTTATACGTTTTTTAAAGCCCTGGGTTAAAATTTTCCTGTCAGGGAGACTAGTTGGTGAATCTTCCACGTGTCTACAGATATTTGTGCGTAAGTAGGACCGTGGATGTCAATTCATATTCTCCCCTGCCTGGTAGACATTTCTGGCCATAGAGAAGGTAAGTGCCAGAGGGGATGTTCATATCTGCCCAGCCAAAATCCTGGGTCACTGCCTGACTTTAGGATGTAGCTCATCTTATCTTCTTTCTTTCTTTTTTTTTTTAATTGAGGTATACTTGACATACAATGTTATATTAGTTTCAGGTGTACAACAGAGTGATTCAAAATTTTTCATTTAAAGTTATTTAAAACATTGGCTATATTCCCTGTGCTGTACAATGTATCCTTATAGCCTTTTTATTTTATGCATAGCAGTTTGTACCACTTAATCCCCTGCATCATCTTGCCCCTCCCCCTTCCCTCTCCTAAATGGTAAATATTAGTTTTCTGTATCTGTGAATCTGTTTCTGTTTTGTTATATTCATTTGTTTGCTTTATTTTTTACATTCCATATATAAGTGATAACATACAATATTTGTCTTTCTCTGACTTATTTCATTAAGCTTAATACCCTCCAGGTCCATTTATGCTGTTGCAAATGGCAAAATTTCATTCATTTTTATTGCTGAGTAGTATTCCATTGTGTGTGTTTATATACACCACATCTTCTTTATACATTCGTCTGTTGATGGACCCTCAGGTTGCTTCCATATCTTGGCTATTGTAAATAATGCTGTTAGGAATATTGGAGTGAATGTATCTTTTAGAATTAGTGTTTTTATTTTCTTTCATTATATACCCAGGAGTGGGATTCCTAGATTATACGGTAGTTCTATTTTTAGATTTTTTTGAGGAACCTCCCTACTATTTTCCATAATGACTGTGCGAATTTACATTCCTATCAACAGTGTACTAGGAGTCCCTTTTCTCCACATCCTCGCCAGAATTTGTTATTTGTGGTCTTCTTGATGATAACCATCCTGACAAGTGTAAAGTGGTATCTCGTTGTTTTCATTTGCATTTTTCTAACAGTTAGCAATGCTGAGCAACTCTTCATGTTACTTTTAGCCATCTGTATGTCTTCTTTGGAAAAATGTTCATTCAGATCTTCTGCCCATTTTTTTGACTGGGTTGTTTGTTTGTTTTTTTTTTTGAAATTTAGTTGTATCAGTTGTTTATATATTTTTGATATTAAATTCTCACTGGTCATATCATTTGCAAATATGTTCTCCCATTTAGTAGGTTGTCTTTTCATTTCCTCTATGGTTTCCCTTGCTGTGCAAAAGCTTTTAAGTTTAATTAGGTCTCATTTGTTTATTTTTGCTTTTGTTTCCTTTGCTTTAGGAGACAGCTCCAAAAAAATATTGCTACAATCTTATGTCAAAGAGTGTTCATCCTATGTTTTCTACTAGGAGTTTTATGGTTTTTGGTCTTACATTTAGGTCTTGATTAAAGACCTAAATATAAGATCGTCTTACCTTATTTCTAATTATTCTTCCTATCTACAAAAAATGTGAAAGTACCAAACTTTCTCTACTATAATCATCACTGGATTTATTTTATCTGTATAATTTTTATGGGAAATCTGTGTATGAACCCCCCAAATCTGGGAGATGCTTTTCTTGAACAGTCTCTTCTTTCACCTTGGCAACAATTTATGGAAGGTATTGCCATATATAACTTAGAGGTAAAATACTAAGTTTCTTTGAAGCCCCCCATGCTGTATAATTTGACAGTCACCTAAGATTCAAATTTCCAAAGAAAGCTGCTGGGAACTCATAGCATCTCATGGTAACAGGCCAGCTATGATTCCCTTTTAAATTACCTCAAGCATCATGCTTCGAAAACAAAATACAATAAAAAGAATTCCATGGCTAAGTGAGATTTAATCCAACTATGTTATATCATAAAATCAATCATATATCCATCACAGCAATATATTAAAGAAAAAAACATATGAACATATCAATTGACACACAAGAAAATTTGATGAAATACACTATTGAGGAAAAAACCCTCAGCTAATGAGGAATACAGAGTAAGTTCCTCAATTTGGTAACAAACATCTACATATAACCTAGAGCAAAAAGCATATTTGATGGAGAGAAACTAGACAAGTTCCCTTTAGGATCAGGAATATGGCAATTATGTTCTTGCTCACCAGTTCTAATCAACATTTCAGTGGAAGTTCTAGTTAGAGCAATAAGACAAGAAAAGAAAATTTTATAGATTGGAAAGGAAGAAATAAGACTGTGCAATCATAGATGATAGGATTGTCTATGGTGGAAACACCAAAATCAATAACAAAAAACCTTAGAATTAATAATTGACTGTAACTAGGTCTCAGAATACAAAGTTCAGTACAAAAATACCAGCAAAGAACGAATGGAATTTGCAATTTTAAAAATTACCATCTGCAGTAGTAGTACCCCAAACTTGAAATTCTTGGTATAAATCTAATAAAACATGTACTATACATATAATCAGAAAACTACAAAGCAATGATGAAAAACTCAAAGAATATCTGAATAAATGCAGAGGGGTTCTGTGTTTATGGGTCAGAACACTCAACACTGTTAAGCTATCACTTCTTCCTATGTTTATTTATAGATTCAATGCAAACCAAATCAAAATCTCAGTAAACTTTTTCACTGGTACTAAAAAAAAAACAACTGATTTTAAAGTTTATATAAAAAGACGATGACCTAGAATAGCTAGGATAACAAAATACTGAAGAACTAAGTTGGAAAACTCACACTCCCTGATCATAAGACTTACTGTAAAGCTACAGTAATCAAGACAAGATGGTATTGACAGTAGACACAAAGAGAATTTTGTGTCTATTTGTTTAGGCCTATATAATAAAGTCAAGTGATCTTTGAATCACAAAGAAGCAAAATAAATTCAATGGAGAAAGAACAGTCTCTTCACATTTCTCCAAAGAAGACATACAGACGGCCAACAAACACATGAAAAGACGCTCAATATCACTAATTATTAGAGAAATGCAAGTCAAAGCCACAATGAGGGATCACCCCACACCCGTCAGAATGGCCATCATCAAAACATCTAGAAACAATAAGTGTTGGAGAGGGTGTGGAGAAAAGGGAACTCTCCTGCACTGTTGGTGGGAATGTAAGTTGGTACAGCCACTATGGAAAACAGTTTGGAGGTTCCTTAAAAAACTACAAATAGAGCTACCATATGATCCAGTAATCCCACTCCTGGGCATATACACAGAAAAAATCATAATCCACAAAGAAACATGTACCATAATGTTTACTGCAGTGCTATTTACAATAGCCAGGACATGGAAGCAACCTAAATGCCCATCAACAGATGAATGGATAAAGAAGATGTGGCACATATATACAATGGAATATTACTCAGCCATAGAAAGGAATGAGATGGAGCTATATGTAATAAGGTGGATAGACGTCGAGTCTGTCATACAGAGTGAAGGAAGCCAGAAAGAGAAAAACAAATACTGTATGCTAACTCATATATACAGAATCTTAAAAAAAAAAAATGGTACTGATGAACCTAGTGACAGGGCAAGAATAAGGATGCAGATGCAGAGAATGGACTGGAGGACATGGGGTTGGAGGGGCGGGGAGTGAAGGGGAAGCTGGGACGAAGTGAGAGCGTAGCATAGACATATATACACTACCAACTGTAAAGCAGATAGCTAGTGGGAAGTTGCTGTATAACAAAGGGAGATCAACTCAATGATGGGTGATCCTTAGAGGTCCAGGACAGGGTGAGCAGGAGGGAGTTGTGGGAGGGAGGGAATATGGGGATATATGTATAAATACAGCTGATTTACTTTGGTGTACCTCAAAAGCCAGTACAAGAGTGTAAAGCAATTATATTTCAATAAAGAGCTTAAAGAGAAAAATGGGCATAGGATCCAAGTAGACATTTTTGCTAAGAAGGCATACAGATGGCCAATGCATACATGAAAAGATGCTCAACATCACTAATCTTCAGGGAAATGCAAATGCTATGATGGCTATTATCAAAAGGCAAGAAATACCAAGAGTTGGCAAGGATATGGGGAAAAGGGAAGCCTTGTGTACTGTTGGTGAAATGAAAATTGGTGACGCCACTATGGAAAACAGTATAGAGTTTCCTCAAAAAAGTAAAAGTAGAACCATCATATGACAGAACAATTCCACTTCTGGGTATTTGTGTAAAAAAACCAAAAACACTAACTTGAAATGATACATACATTCTCATGTTCATTGCAGCATTGTTTACAATAGTCAATATGTGGAAACAACCTATGTGCACATCAATAGATGAATGAAAAAAGAAAATGTGGTATATATAAACAATGCAATGTTCTTCAGCCATAAAAAGAATGAAATCTTTCCATTTGCCACAGCATGGATGGACCTATAGGTTATTATGCTAAATTAAATAAGTCAAAGAATCACAAATGCCATATGATTTCACTTATATGTGGAATCTAAAACAAAAAACTGAGCTCATAGATATAGAGAACAGATTGGTGGTTGCCAGAGGCAGGAGGTAGGAGGTGGGTGAAATGGATGAAGGGGATCAAAAGGTACTGCACCCATGTAAGATGGCAAACTTAATTGATAAATGTTATGATGTCCTTATTGCTCCACTGACCAGCCATTATCCTGCCTCTCTCCCTTTCTTTGGGCCTCTTTATGCCCCAAGAAACAAAAATACTGAAATTAGGCCAATTAATAATCCTAAAATGACCTGGAAGAGTCGCACATCTCTTTCTTTAAATCAAAAGCTGGAAACGATTAAGCTTAGTGAGGAAGGCATGTCAAAAGCTGAGACAGGCCAAAAGTTAGGCCTCTTGTGCCAAACAGTTTAGCTAAGTCATGAATGCAAAGGAAAAGTTCTAGAAGGAAATTAAAAGTGCTACTCCAGTGAATACACAGATGATAAAGCGAAAGAGCCTTACTGCGGATATGGAGAAAGTTTTAGCGGTCTGGATAGAAGATCAAATCAGCCATAACATTCCTTTAAACCAAAGCCTAAACCAGAGAAAGGCCCTAACTCTCTTCAATTCTATGAGGGCTGAGAGAGGTAAAGAAGCTACAGAAGATAATTTTAAAGCTGGTTGGTGTTGGTTCATGAGGCTTAAGGAAAGAAGTCTCCATAAAATCAAAGTGCAAAGGGAAGCAGCAAGTTATACAGAAGATCTCGCTAAGATAATTCATGAAGGTGGCTACACTAAACAACAGATTTTTAATGTAGGCAAAACAGCCTGTTGTTGGAAGAAGATGCCATCTAGCACTTTCATAGCTAGAGGAGAGAAGTCAATGCCTAGCTTCAAAACTTCAAAGGACAGGCTCACTCTCCTGTTAGGGGCTAATGCAGCTGATGACTTGAAGTTAAAGCCAATGCTCATTCGCCATTCTGAAAATCCTAAGGCCCTAAGAATTATGCTAAATCTACCATGCCTATGTTTTATATATGGAACAAAGCCTGGATGACAGCACATCTGTTGACAACATGGTTTACTGAATATTTTAAGCCTACTGTTGAGATCTACTGCTCAGAAAAAAAAAATCATTTCAAAGTATTACTGTTCATTAATGACACACCTGGTCACCCAAGAGCTCTGATGGAGATGTACAATGAGATTAATGTTGTTTTCTTTCCTGCTAACACCACATCCACTCTGTAGCCCATGGATCAAGGAGTAATTTCATCTTAAAATCTTATTATTTAAGACACACTTCATAAGGCTATAGCTGCCATAGATAGTGATTCCTCTGATGGACCTAGGCAAAGTCAATTGAAAGCCTTCTAGAAAGGAGGCTTTCAATTGACTTTGGCTTTCATCGTTCTAGATGCCATTATGAAAATTCATGATTCATGGGAAGAGGTCAAAATATCAACATTAACAGGAGTTTGGAAGAAATTGATTCTAGCCCTTATGGATGACTTTGAGGGGTTCAAGCCTTCAGCGGGGGAAGTAACTGCAGATGTGGTAGAAATAGCAAGAGAACTAGAATTAGAAGTAGAGCCTAGAGATTTGACTGAATTGCTATAGTTTCATCATAAAACTTGAACAGATGAGAAGTTGCTTCTTATAGAGGAGCAAAGAAGACGATTCTTTGGGATGGAATAAACTTCCAGTGAAGATTCTGTGAAGATTGTTGAAATAACAACTATTTAGAATATTACATAAACTTAATAGATAAAGCCGTCGCAGGGTTTGAGAGAACTGACTCCAATTCTGAAAAGTTCTACTGTTGGTAAAATGCTATCAAACATCATTTCAGGGACTTCCTTGATGGTCTAGTGGTTAAGACTCCATGCTTCCAATGCAGGGGGCCTGGATTAGATCCCTGGTCATGGAACTAGATCCCTCATGCATGCTGCAACTAAGAGCCTGCACGCCACAACTAAAGATCCCACATGCTGCAACTAAAGATCCTGCGTGCCACAACTAAGATCCAGCACAGCCAAATAAATAAATATAAAACAAAAACAAAATCATTGCATGCTACAGAGATATTGTTTGTAAAGAAAGTATTAATCGATGCAGCAAACTTCATTATCTTATTTTAAGAAATTGCCACAGCCATCTCAACGTGATCAGTCAGCACCATCAACATCCACCAGCAAAAAGATTACAACTCACTTGAAGCTCAGATGATGGTTGGCATTTTTTAGCAATAAAGTATTTTTAAAATGAAGTAAGGTCATTGCTTTTTTTAAAGGCATAACACTATTGCACACTTAATAGATTACAGTACAATATAAATATATTTATATACACTGGGAAACCAAAAATTTGTGGGACTAGCTTTATTGCAATATTCACTTTATTGGGGTGGTATGGAACTGAGCCCAAAATATCTTCGAGGCATACCTGTAATGGAAGTTGCTAAAAGAGTAGATCTTTAAAGTTCTTATCACAAGAACTGTAACTGCACATAGTGATGGATGTTAACTACATTTATCTTGGTGATCATTTCATAACGTACACAAACACTAAATGATTATGTTGTATATTTGAAACTAATACAATATTAAATAGTTATACTTCAATTAAAAATAGAGTAACTTTTATCATGATAGCTGGAAAGTCAGGGGTGAATTGAATATGTAATCACATTTATAGATAACATTTCAAATGCAATAACCAAACCAAGGAATCTTTTTGCTTTGCAATAGATGTTTTCTGCATCCTTAGAAGAATTGGATAATTTAATAATCACATTTTTACCTAATAATTAGTGTCGATGACTAAAAAATCAGAAAGAGAAAGTAAATTTGTCTCTGAGATTCCTAGTGAATAACCCCAAAGAAAGAGAATAGTATCTACTTCCCTTCCTTAGGCCGCTAGAACCCTAAGTCATTTCTTGTATCTATGTCTTTGCAAGTAATAGTATCCAGTGTTGGAAAAATCTTCCAATATTAAATTATCAATCATACAAATGCATTTTAATAAATGTAAGTTGTTTATTTTTATTAAACTAAATGTAAAATGAACTAAAGAGAACATTTTAATGACCCTATTAAGGTTTCAATTATATATTTTTTTCACTCCAGATTTTCAGAAATTGATGGACCTTTGAGATCGTCTAGTCCAGTCCTCTCATTGGCCAAGGCAGAAGCTAAGAGAAGTGAGTGACTTACCTGAGGTCACAAAGCTAATTAATTGTAGAACCTAAATTAAAACCCAGGTCCTCTGGGCACAAGTCAGTAAAATCTAGGGCTGAAGTAAATGAGGGGCAGTGTTAAGAATATCTCCAGTTCGAAATCTCTCATTTTTTCCTCTTCCTGTTTCAATTAAAATTTTCAGGTATAATTTATCATAAATTGTACAATCAATATCTAATTCAATGAGTTTAGGCAACTGTATGTCATTAGATTCAGAACAGTTCAATCTCTAAAAAAATTCCCTGCGCACCATTGAAATGATTTCTTGTTCACCCCTTCTGAGTGCAGGCAATCACAGATCAATTTTTTTTGTCATTATAGATTAGATCTATTCATTATAGAATTTCATATACAGTCATCCAGTATAGATTTATTAGTTCAGCATGTTTTTTAGATTCATGCATGTTTTTTGGTTGAATAGGATTTCATTGAATGAATGTCCTTCATATGTTTATCCATTCATCTTTTAGAACTTGAGGTAGTCCTAACTTTCGGCTATGAATAAAGCTTCTATAAGTTTTATGGGTGTACAAGCTTTTGTGCGGAAATATGTCTTCATTTCTCTGGTATAAATAAATTAGAGTGGAGTTGCTGAGTCATATGATGGACTTACATTCAGCTTTATAAGAAACTGATAATTCTCTAAAGCAGTATCTTCCATTTTCAACAAGTGTAGGAGAGCTCCTATGGTTCCATATTCTTGCCAACTCCAGGCATTGCCAGACATTTTAATTTTAGCCTTCCAATTTTTGTTTGTTAATTTTTGTTTTTCTTTTTCAAAACTTCCCTGCGTATTCTATATCTTTTGCATTTCCATATAAACTTAAAATTCTTTTTAGATTTTTATTTTTAAAATGGGGGAGTTAAATTGAGGTATAACTGACATAAAACATTAGTTTCAGATGTATGACATAATGACTCAATAGTTGTATATATTGCAAAACAATCACCACAATGAAGTCTAGGTAACATCCATCACTATTTACAGTGACAGAAATTTTATTAACTATGGTCACCATGCTATATGTAACATCCCCATGACTTACTTATTTTATAACTGGAAGCATGTATCAACTTCCACATAAACTTTAGAACTGGAGTGTCAATGTGCACACAAAGCCTCCTGGGATTTTTATTGAGATTGCACAAAATCTATGGATGATTTCGGAGAGAAGTGACTTGCACATATTTTTTAAAATTTATTCTTAGGAACAAAAGTTAGTTTCTATGCTTTTATTTTCATTCTTTTTCTAATTGTTCATGGTTTGAATGTAGAAATGCAGCTGATTTATGTACATTGACCTATTGATTTACTGTATATTATGTACATTGTCATGTCATCTTACTAAACTCCCTTATTAGTTCCAGTAGCTTTTGTGTAGATTTTTTTACATGTATGATCTTGGCTTCTGTGAATAAAGAATATTTTATTCTTTCCTTTCAACCTAAATTTCTTTATTTATTTTCCTTATTTCACTGCATAGAACCTGCAGTACATTATCAAATAGAAGTGCTGCGAGCAACAAACCTTACCTTGTTCAAACACTTAGAGAAAAAAATATTTAATTTATCACAATTAATTCTTATGTAAGTGGTAGTTTTTAATTTTCAGCTGTCCTTCAAAATTTAAGAATGTTTGTGTATTCCTGGTTTGCTGTTTTATTATAAATGGGTGTTATATTTTGTTATTTTTATAAATCTCATGAGATGATCATATGGATTTCTTTATTTTTTTTCAGCATGGAGAATAATATTGCTTACTTTTTGAATGCTAAGCCTATCATGAGCTCCTGGTATTCCATTTGGTCATTATGTAGTATCCTTTTTATAGACTGCAGATATAATTTTCTTAAGAATTTGGTTGAAGACTTATCTGTCTATGTTCATGAATATTATTGCTCTATGATTGTCTTTTCCTGTCATTTCTTTGTATCATTTCGATATCAGAGTAATACTGGTCTCGACAAATTAGGAAATATTTCCTCTCTCTCTCTTTTCTGAATTAGTTTATAGAAGATTTATATTAGATATTACTTATTTTTTTTAATAAAATTCACCAGTGAACCCCATGAGGGTCCAGAACTAACATTTTGGAAGGCTTTTAATTACAACTTCAGCTTCTTTAATAGATGTAGAGCAAATTTTGATTTTCTGAAACAGTATATTTCCATTTCAGTTTTGATATTTTTATGTCTTTCAAGGGATTTGTTCATTGTTTATAAGTTGTTGGCAATAATCACTTCTTGCTCTTTAAATGTCTGAAGATTCTGTAATTATGCTTGATATTGGTAATTTGTGCGTGGTTATTTCTTTTTATAGTAATCATTCCAGCTAAATGTTATCAATATTATTCTTTTAAACAAGCTTTGGATGGCATTATTTCTTTTCTGCTTTTTTGACTGCTTTTTCTTTCATTGACCTCTGCTCTTACCTTTATTATTTTCTTCCTCTTACTCATTTTGGTTTTAATTTGTACTTTTCCCCCTAGTTTCTTACAGAGGAAACTAAGAATTTGAGATCTCTCTTCATTTCTAATATAAGCATTTAAAGCTATAAAGTTTTTTTTTATGTACTGCCTTATCTGAACCCCACAGATATTGATAGTGATGTGTCTCATTTTTACTTAATTTAAAACATTTTCTAATTGCCCTTATGATTCCTCCTTTGACCCATGAGCTATTTAGAAGCATGTTGCTTATATTTCCAAGTTTTAAAGCATTTTCTAGATATCTTTTGTTGTTTTCTAGTTTAATTCTACTCTGACCTAAGAACACCCTCTTTATAGTTCAATCATCTTATAAAACCACCAGTAGTTGGTGTATCTTGGTAAATGAACTATATGTATTCGAAAAGGATGTACATTTTGCCACTATTTGGTGGAGTTCTCTATAAATGTCAATTAGCTCATTTGATTGATACTATTCTTTAAATTCCTATATTCTTATTGATTTCCCATTTGTTCAGTTATTTACTTAGTGAACAAGTAGCACGGAAGATGCCAATCTAGTTGTAGATTTGTTTGTGTTTCCTTTTGGTTTGGTCAGTTTTTGCCTTATGAATTTTGAAGCTTGAATGTGAGGTACATGCTTATTTTTCATTACTAAGTCTTTTTGGTGAATTGACACTTTAGTCATACACAAGATCTCTTTTTATATCTGAAAATATTCCTTGCCCTGAAGTCTAAATTGGCTAATATCAAAATAGCCACTCCAGTATTCTTATATAGTATTTGCAATGGTATATCTTTTTATCCTTTAATTTTAAATTACCTGTCTTTACATTGAATGTATGATTTTTGTATACAACATATTGTTGAAGTCTTGCTTTATCTGGTATGACAATGTCTTCTCTTTGATGAGAGTATTTATATCATCTATGTAACAGTTAATCTAATTTCCTTTTTAGTGGCATTTAATTTTCCCATTTGGTTATTAGTTTTCTATTTGTCTCACCTATTCTCTCTTATCTATTCTCTATTCCCTTTTCCCCATTTTCCCCTTTTTCTGTTTTTGCAGGATTTTTGATTGTTTTTCAGCATTTTAAAGACGTCATCACATTGTGCTTTGTTTTGTGCTGTTTCTGATGAGAAGCCACCTCTTAGTCTTGTCTTTGTTTCTGTACTAGTATTGTCTTTTTTGTTTTTAAAAATACTTCTGTCTTTATCATTAGTTTTCAGCAACTTGATTAAGGTATACATTGTAATGATTTTGCTCATGTCTTTCCATCTTGGGCATCAGTGGAATTTGGGGATCCTTGGGGTTTTAGTTTTCATCAAATTTGGAAATTGCTTGACCTTTCTTTCTTGTTTCAGAAGTTTAACAGACTTTATTTTTCTGAGCAGTTTTAGGTTCACAGCAAAACTGAGAGGGGAAAATACAGAGATTTCCCATTTACACCCTGTGCCCACTCATGCGTAGCCTCTCCCATTATCAACATCTTCCAACAGAGTGATAAATTTGTTACAACTGATGAGCCTACATTGACAAATCATTATTACTCAAAGTCCATAGTTTACATAGGGTGCATTCTTGGTGCTGTAAAACCTTTGGGTATGGATAAACGTGTAATGATTTGTATCTACCATCACAGTGTTATACAGAGTAGCTTCACTGCTGTAAAAATCCTCTGTGTTCAACCTACTCATCCCTCCTTCCCCTCAAACCCTGGCAGCCACTGATCTTTTTCCTGTCTCCACAGTTTTGCCATTTCCAGAATGTCACATATTTGGCATCATACAGAAGGTAGCCTTTCAGATTGTTATCTCATAATCAGCAGTATGCATTTAAGGATCCTCCATGTCTCTTCATGGCTTGATAGCGAATTTCTTTTTAGCACCGAATAATGTTCCATAATCTAGATGTACCACAGTTTATCCATCACCTACTGAAGGACATCTTGATTGCTTCCAAGTTTTGACAGTTAATAAGGAAGCTTCTATAACCATCCATGTGTAGGTTTTTGTGTGGACATAATTTTCAAAACCTTTAGGTAAATACCAAGGAGCATGATTGAAGGATCATAAGGTAAGAATGTGTTTAGTTTTTAAGAAACTGCCAAATGTCTTCCAAAGTAATTGTAACATTTGCCTTCCCACCAGAAATGAAAGTACCTGTTGTTCCACACCCTTGCGGCATTTGTGGTCAGTGTTCCAGATTTTGGCCCTTCTGATAGGTGTGTAGTAGTATCTCATTTTAATTTGTATTTCCCTGATAAATAATGTGGAGCATCTTATGTGATTATCTGCCTTCTGTATATCTTTTTTGGTGAGGTTTCTGTTGAGGTTTTTGTCATTTTTAATCAGGTTATTTTCTCACTGCTGAGTTTTAAGAGTTTGGGGTTTATTTTGGATAACAGTTCTTTATGAGCTGTGTCTTTTGCAAATACTTTCTCCCAGTCTGTGATGTGTCTTCTCATTCTCTTTCATTGTCATACACAGAGTAGGAATTTTTAATTTCAATGAAGTCCTGCTTATCATTTCTTTCTTTCATGTAACATGCCTTTGGTGCTGTGTTTAAAAGTCATTGCCAAACCCAAGGTTTTCTCTTATGTTATCTTTTAAGAGTTTTATAGTTTTGCACTTGACGTTTTTTAGGCCTGTGATTCATTCTAGTTAATTTTTGTGAAAGGTGTAAGGTCTATCTCTAGATTCTTTTTTTTTTTTTTTTTTTTTTGCATGCAGAGGTTCAGTTGTTCCAGCATTATTTGTTGAAAAGGTTATCTTTGCACTGCATTTTCCCCCTTGTTCTCTAATCATGCAGTTTTGGATTAGATAGTAATGCACTGTGGATGCTATGCCGAGTATCTGAATTTTGTTGACTTCCTCTGAAGAGCTGAATATCATTTTGGCATGCAGTTAAGTCCTTGTAGAACATCTTGGTCATTTCTTGCATTTAAGCTTTGTAAAATGTGTCCAGAGTAACCTTTCTTCTATGGTTTGTTTACTACTAAAGCATTCTCTTATGGGAATTTTATTAAATGTCCTGAGTATTCAAGAACATCTTCCTGTTGCCTGGTAAGAACTTGAATGTCTCTGAGTCTTGTGTACCCTAGAAACTGTTAGGCTTTTTGCTCATGGCCAGCTGCTCTTCCCTCATCTGGTCTGTGTACACTCTGGACATATGAGTATCTCAGTATTCAGATGAAGACTCAAATAGACCCCACCCCAGATTTCTGCAGTCTTTTTTTTTCCTGTTTTCTGTTCTTCAATAATTCTGCTTAACAATTTCTAATAACTTCAAACACTACAAATTCAAATCTTTGTTTCTTCAACTCAGCAAGATTACTAAGTTCTGTTTGGGCTTACCTTCTTTACATCCAGATCTAGAAAATGCCTCCAGGAAGAAAGTCAGGGTAGTCACAGACATCACCTCATTTGTTTCCCTTCTTTCATAGTTAACAGTCCTGCACAGCCTACAGTCCAATTTCTGATAATAGCTGTTTAATATTTATTTTTAGTTATTTATGGCAAGGGAACACCTGGTCACAGATACATCATCAAAACTAGAGGTGAAAGATACTTTAAGAAAAAAATTAGTTTTATTTTAAAATTTTATTTTGTTCTTAGGAATTTCCCATTCTTATAAGTGCCACTTATATATATTTGGGCAGGTAGATGAATGTGACCATAAAGTTGCATTTAACAGCTAGAAAAGCAAAATCTGATATACCTGTAACTGGCATGAGTGCATCTCATGTTCAAATGAATAGTTTCAAAAGAAAAAGTTTTACTTCGTGCCCTTTAATTATTTGATGTGAAGAATGAAATCTGTAATCCACAGAATTTTTTTGAAAATTTTCTCAAATAGGACGATTTAAAGCAAAATAATCAGCCCCCTACACACACACACACACACTCTCTCTCTCTCTCTCTCTCTCTCTCTCTCTCACACACTCACACACACAGACTTTTTTCTTTTTAAATTGTCAGATTTTTTCCTTTTCCAAGACCCAGCTATTTGTTAGGTAAAACTGAATGCCAACACCTTTTAAAACATGATATTTTAAGCCGAAAAGTTAAGCTGTGGGAGTTTGGGAAAACTTGCTTTAGAAATATAATTGCTTTCAAAAACATTTTCTAGGACTTGAATGTCACCAAACGAATAAAAAATGAGGGGAAAAAGTAGACTGTGATCCTGGAAGCATTTGAAGAAGAAATTTTTTTTCTAGTTTCAAGATACTGTATACATCTCTTCCTTTTCCTGGCCTTGGAATGTTTTTACTTTTTGTTTGGAAGCTGCAATTATATGAGGACTAGTATTTTGACTATTGGTATTAAAAACAAACAAACAAAAATTTGAATCCCTGTATAGTGATTGTTTCATTGATTTGATGCCTGTCCTTTAGTGTGCACTAGAATGGCAGATAAGCCTGGCCTGTTAAATGTTGAAGTGGTGTCAGGGGATTCTTGATCCAATTTTTCACTAGAACATGGTCTCTCATCTTAGTCTGACATTCTACTCTACTCGCCACTGTCAATGTCAGAGGAAGTGTCATTATTTGAACAATAGCATCTTCCAGAAGAAAAGACACTGTGTTTACTTTTAAGGATGTCAGTCGTTGGACATTTAGAAGTGCTTTCTGGGGTTAGCAGAAACATATTTAACTGTACTAAAAGCAAAACTCCTCGTCCATGCTGAGAATCACTGACTCAAGACTGGAAGGGCCTTTAAGAGGCCAAATACCTCAGTCTCCTGCTTTCAGGTAAAGAGAAAAGATTTTTCTGCTTGGCTTTTCAAGATCTCCATGAAGCACGTTCTGCAATTACTTTATTTCTGGGGGATTCAGAAATTCCAACTCTTTTTTTGTATACTTCTGGTTTATTTTCTTGCAATATGCACTGCAAGAAGAGAATATTTGTTGGCAAATATACATTCAATTGCTTTCATCTCTAACCAGCAAAACTATGTGCACTAATCACATTCTTATGTAGCTGGTAGTGTTCTACTGCAGGGGTCAGCGATTCTTTTCTATTCAGGGCCAGATGGTCTCTGTTGCAAGACTGGTCATGAGGTCTCTGTTGCAAGTGCATTAAGTCTATATTGCACCATGCTAGCATCCATGGATAATATGGAAATGTATGGTCATGACTGTGTTCCAATAAATGTTTATTTACAAAAGCTCACTGTGGGTCCGGGCCTGAGGGCAGTAGTCTGGCTGCTGACCTCTGTTCCACGGTTTTGACAAACTTACTGTTGGGAAAGGCAGTCACAAGTATGCAGTCTTTTGCCTCCTGCAGTTACATAAAAATGTGCCTTGGACACAGATTGTTTCCTTACAAAAAGGTAAAGAGCCCTCACAGACTGTGATGGGCTTATCTCTTTATTTGGGAATCTCTATTCCAAACCTGCTGTATACTTCTCTGTCCTGCAAAGCATGTGTGTCAATATGACAACTGGTCAACCTCACTGTTGTATCTGTTCTTGGTGGAGAGGGAATGGGGTCCTTTGCCTATAGGGCAATAGGAGTATGTGCAGGCCATCTCTCTGCTTTCAGAGTTTCAGGGAAAGACCTGCTGGCCATGTGAGAGGCATGCTTACTATTGAAGCTGATCTTGTTCTGGCTCTTCTCTGTGTGAACAAAGTGTTGTTCCTTCCTATGACGGTATGACTCATGTCTTTCTGGGCAACCCCAGAAACCATTCTGGGACTACTGCTCCTGGAGGCAGACACTGTTATACTATTTGCTCTCCTCCATGTGGTGGGATTTCTTCCCTGGAGGTGGTAATGGGTGTGCCTGGACATGTACATTTTCTTACTCTTATTTGAAAGATACAATACCTTCTATATAAATGTATCTTCTAAAGGTAGGATCAAGTTAAGTAATTGCTTTTGGCTAAACCTGTTATTGAACTGTCCTACAGCAAGGCCAACAATTGTCAATGTCTAGTCTAGGTTAATTCTGAGTGGGGTCTTATTCCCCTTTGAGACTCCTTGGTTATTAGATCAATACTCAAAAAAAAAAAATCAGTTACATGTTGGTTATGAAATAATTTGGGGATATTATACTATGTCTCAGTACAGTATTGTATTGCTATTGAAGCTTTCTACTAAAATGAATATATGTAAAATTAAATGAAAAGATACATAAGTATCCAACATTGTTAAATAATAATAGTAAATGATATTCAAAACTAATGATATTTACTGAAATAATTTTTAGAAAGCATACTACTTTTTATTCTACCCTATTGCAAACTTAGCTATCATGTACTTAAATTTCTGCTATTATGAGAATATTTAAGCCAAGAAAAATTTTGGATAAGAATATTAGTGAAACTTTTTGCTTATATATAAATAATGGCTTGGCAGGAAAATGTATATAATTGTTTAGATTTAAATATTTTTCCATCTGTTTTCTCTGAGAAATAGTGAAGTTAGATTTTATAGTAAGCACTACATAATTTAGATTTTTTCAATTTTTGGAATTTTAATTAATATTAGATTGTTTTGGTAAGTTTTCATGTAGTTATCTCAATGTACATTTTCTATCTCAATCAACTGTAAATTAATGAACTATTTTTAAAAAAATAAAATAGTGAGGATATTTCTTATATTGAGAAATAAGGAAATATTTTGTAAATATGTTTAGAAATGCAGCTAGATGTAATTTAAAAGGTAGTACCTTACGCAATTCTTTTGTTTTACTTCAAGTCCTATATCTGAAATTCCATTAAGTTCCTCTTCCTATCATGACAGGTAGGAATAAGCATCATTCTGACAATATTTCTATTTTTATTTGCTCAATAAAAAATAGCCACTTAGATTTCCTTTTATTGAATCAAACAGTGGTAACCAGTACTGTCTGAAGCATGATAAATATTCTTAGATGAGTGAGGATTAAATTCACTTTGTATGGTTCTAACAACTCTGAGAAAACATTAATGAATTAGGTAGTTAGAATGTTTATGGGTAGAGTGAAATAGAGGACCTGGAGCCTAAGGAATTAAGGATATGCTGGCATCACAGACTCTATCAAGATTGTTGCTACCCTTAGAAACTGAATGAGAATGAAGTAAGAGCAGAGATGGAAATCAGCTTTATGTTTTAGCTTAAGTGCCCTCTACCAGACTTTTTAAAAGTATATTCTTCATTTATGTGTAGTCCATTTATAGCTTACCAACCCCAGGCATACATAAAGAAATGATCATTCTGAATGAGGGTCATGACCACATTCACAAATCTGTTTGAATAATTTGAATGAAGAACAGTCAAATCAGTCCAAAAACCAGACATCAATCAAAAAATATTGTCAGTCAAAATAAAACTTGTCAAGTATTTTTTAAAATGTAAAAGTACTATTTGACTTATAATTTTCTTTTTTGACTGATAGTCTTTTTTTTAACTGTTCTTTTAAAATCAGCTTCACAGATACAATGATATTCACCAACTTTAAGTGAATAATTCAAGTGATTACAGGCATATCTCATTTTATTGTGCTTCACATTATTGTGCTTCATAGATACTGTGTTTTTTGCAAATTGAAGGTTTGTGGCAGCCCTGTGTTTGGTAAATCTACTGACATCATTTTTTCAACAGCATTTGCTCACTTCGTTTCTCTGTCACATTTTGGTAATTCTCACAATATTTCAAACTTTTTCGCTAATATGATATTTGTCATGGTGCTCTGTGATGAATGATCTTTGGTGTTACTACTACAACTCACTGAAGGCTTGGATGATGGGTTAGCATTTTTAGCAATAAAGTATTTTTAAATTAAGCTATGTACTTTTATTTAGGCACGACACTATTGCACACTTAATATACTCCAGCATAGCTTAAACGTAACTTTAAACTAAACTTGCCATATTCACTTTATTGTGGTAGTCAGGAACCAAACCCTCTATATCTCTGAAGTATGCCTTTATTGGTTAACCACCACTAAAATCCTAAGAAAAACCATTTTTATCATCCTTAAATTCCCCTTAATTCCTTTGGAGTCAATTCCCTATCCAATGCCCACCGCTGGCCACCAGTGATCTGTTTACTTCACTCTTGCTTTGCATTTTCTGGTATTTAACATAAATGGAATCATACAGTATGTCTGTTGTTTCTGGCTCTTTCATGTAGTTTGATTCTTTTGAGATTTATGAATGTTGTCAACAAACATTATAAAACCCACAATAGATGCCTATTAATTTGCTTTAAATAATTGTCTTTTAACAAAGTTATAAATGAAAAAAAAAGATTTTTAAATTTAGTCATATATTTACCATTTCTGGTACTCTTCATCTTTGTATGGATTAAAATTTCCTTCTGGTACTATAGTCCTCCTCTCTGAAGAACTGCCATAACTTTCTTATAATGCACATCTGCATTTGATTAGTTCTCTCAGGTTATTAATTTGAAAGTTTAACTTTGCCTTCATTTTGAATGGTATTTTTACAGGCCTAAGAAATCTTGATTGACAGATTGTTTTTTCATCAGATCTTTAAAGATGTTCCTTTGTCTTCCGTATTGCATAGTTTCTAACAAAAAGTTTGCTGTAATTTTAATGTTTTTCCTCTAAACTTAGGTGTCTTTTTTTACTCTGGTTGTTTTTCAGATTTTTCACTGGTTCTCAGCAATATGATCTTAATGCACTTTTTCATAGTTTTATTCAGGCTTATTCTGTTTGGTATTCATTGAGTTTGGGGATCTGGGAATTGAGTTTTTCATCAAATTTGGGAAATGTTTAGTCATTATTTCCTCAAATATTTTTCTGATTTCATGCCTCATCTTTCTGGAACTCTCATTACAAGTACAATAGATGCTTAATATTGCCCCACAGAACATTGATGCTCTGTACATATTTTTTAGTCATTTGTCTTTCTTTTTAGATTTATATCGCTATGTCTGCAAATTTACTCATTTTCCCTTTGGCAGTTTCACATATGCTTTTAGTGTCATCCAGTGAGTTTTAAAAATTATACTTTTAAAATCCCAAGATGTTCTATTTTTGTCTTTTTCATATATTTCTTTTTTCTCTTCATGTGCACGTTTTCCTCCACCTAGTTGAATAGAGAAGGCTTATAGTAGCTCCTTTAAAGTTCTTTTTTGCACTTCCTACTATTTCTCTCATTTCATGCTTTAATTTTTATTGATTGGTTTTTTATCATATTTTTGTGTTTCTTCGTATGCGTAGTGTACTTTATGTCTTTTTTGTTAGACGTTGTGAATTTTACCTTGTTATATTCCCTTAAATAGAATCATATTTTATTCTGGCATGAAATTAAATTTCTTGAAATCAGATTGACGCTTTCAAGTGTTGCTTTTTAAATTTCATTACAGCAGGTCTAGAGTAGTACACAGTTTGGGGCTAATTCAGCCCCACTAAAAAGGAGCTATCCTTCTGAGGATTTTATCTTATATTCCTTATTTTACAGCATCTTGCCTATCAGGCTGGTGGGAATATGAACTATTTCCATCCATGTTTCAGCCTCTGGAATTTTTCTGCGAACTCCTTTCCAATGATCCTCTCCCCAGCTAGTTCCACTCACACATTTGTATTTTACAAACCAGTCATCTGTTGATGGGCACATGGGTTGTCTCTATAACTTTGCTGTTGTACACAGTGCTGCTGTGAACATTGGGTTGTATGTATCTTTTCAAATTAGAGTTTTCATCTTTACCAGATATATGCCCAGGAGTGGAATTGCTGGATCATATGGTAGCTCTATTTTTCGTTTCTTAAGGAACCTCCATACTGTTCTCCATAGTGGTTGCACCAATTTACATTCCCACCAACAGGGTAGGAGGGTTCCCTTTTCCCCACACCCTCTCCAGCGTTTATTAATTGTAAACTTTTTGATGATAGCCATTCTGACTGGCATGAGGTGATACTTCCTTGTGGTTTTGATTTGCATTTCTCTAATTAGCAATGTTGAGCATCTTTTCACATACCTGTTGGCCATCTGTAGGTCTTCTTTGAAGAAATGTCATTTAAGTCTTCTGCCCATTTTTTGACTGAATTGCTTGTTTTTGATATTGAGTTGTATAAGCTGTTTGTATAGTTTGGATATTAACCCCTTCTTGGTCACAAGGTTTGCAAATATTTTCTCCCATTTCATAGATTGTCTTTTCATTTTGTTGATGGTTTCCTTTGCTGTGTAAAAGCATATAACTTTGATCTGTCCCATTTGTTTATTTTTACTTTTAGTTCTTGGTAGCTCTATTTTTAGTTTTTTAAGGAGCCCCTATACTGTTTTCAATTGTGATTGTACTAATTTACATTTCCACCAACAGTATAAGAAGGTTCATGAAGCCTAAAGCTAGAGAGCATCCCTCTGTTGAATCTAGAGCTCTCTTTCTGTGTATCTCTCTCCTTCATAGTAGTCTCTCCTGCAGATTTCAGCTGTTTGTCTTCCCAGATCTTCAACCCCTGATCCGTCAATACACTGAGACATCTAGACACACTATGAGCTTCCTTTTTCTGAGCTGCTGCCTAGAAGCTGCTTCCAATGAAATTGAAGACTCACTTTACATATTTTCTCTTCATTCAGGGATCACATTCATGAATTGTCTGTTACCCAAAGTTTGAAAAAATGTTTTTTTATTAAGTTTTTCCAATTCTCTAGTTGCAGGATGATAAATTTTATCTCTTTATTTGGTCAGAAGTTGAAATCCTGATTTGTTATTTTTCACCAATAATCTATTGGGAATCATAACATCAATTGGCTGCTATGGTCATCTTTCAAATACGTATCTGAAACTAACCCTTTCTCACCAACTTTGCAACTACTATCTCTTTTTAAAAAAGTTTTATTGGACTATAGTTGATTTACAATGCTGTGTTAGTTTCAGGTGCTCAGCAAAGTGATTCAGTTATACATACACATATATTCATTCTTTGGCAGATTATTTTCTCATATGGGTTATCACAGAATATTGAGTAGAGTTCTCTGTGCTATACAATAAATCCTTATTGGTTATCTATCTTGTATTGGGTTGGCCAAAAAAGTTCATTCAGGTTTTCCTGTAAGATGTTATGGAAAAAAACCAAACAAACTTTTTTGGCAAACTCAATACATAGTAGTGTGTGTATGTTAATCCCCAAATCTTGATTTATATCTCCCCTCCCCACACACACACATTTCCTTTGGTAACTGTAATTTTGTTTTTGATATTTGCAAGTCTATTTCTGTTTTGTAAATAAGTTCATTTGTATCATCTTTTAAAAAAATTAGATTCAACATGTGAGTAGTATCATTTGATATTTGTCTTTCTCTGCCTGACTTACTTCACTTAGTATGATGATCCTTAGATCTAACCATGTTGCTGCAAATGGCATTATTTCATTCTTTTTTATGGTTGAGTAATATTCCCTTGTATATATGTACCACAGCTTCTTTTCCATTCCTCTGTCAATGGACATTTAGGTTGCTTCCATGTCTTGGGTACTGTAAATAGTGCAGTCTACAGATTCAATGCAATCCCTATCAAATTACCAATGGCATTTTTCACAGAACTGGAACAAAAAAGTTTAAAATTTGTATGGAAATACAAAAGACCCCAAATAGCCAAAGCAATCCTGAGAAAGAAAAATAGAGCTGGAGGAATCAGGCTCCCTAACTTCAGAGTATACTACAAAGTTATGGTAATCAAAACAGTATGGTACTGGCACAGAAACAGAAATATAAATCAATATAACAGGATAGAAAGCCCAGAGATAACCCCACCACCAACAGTCACCTAATCTATGACAAAGGAGGCAAGAATATACAATGGAGAAAAGATAGCCTCTTCAATATGTGACACTTGTAAAACTGGACAGCTACATGTAAAAGAATGAAATTAGAACATTCTCTAACACCATACACAAAAACAAACTCAAAATATATTAAAGACCTAAATTTAAGCCTGAACATTATAAAACTTTCAGAGGAAAACACAAGCAGAACACTCTTTGACATAAATCACAGCAATATTCTTTTGGATCCATCTCCTAGAGTAATGAAAATAAATATAAAAACAAACAAATGGGACCTAATTTAACTTAAAAGCTTCTGCACAGTAATGAAAACCATAAACAAAATGAAAAGACAACCCATAGAATGAGAGAAAATATTTGCAAATGAAGTGACCAAAAAGGGATTACTCTCCAAAATATACAAACAGCTCATACAGCTCTATATCAAAACAAACAAAAAAAAGCAAACAAAAAAACAATCCAATCAAAATGTGGGCAGAAGATCTAAATACACTTCTCCAAGGGAGACACACAGATGGCCAAAAAGCATGTGAAAAGGTGCTCAACATCACTAATTATCAGAGAAATACAAATCAAATCTACAATGAGGTATTACCTCACACTGGTCAGAATGGTAATCATCAAAAAGTCTACAAACAAGAAATGCTGGAGAGGGTGTGGAGAAAAGAGAACTCTCCTACACTGTTGGTAGAAATGTAAAATGGTACAACCACTATGGAAAACAGTATGAAGGGTCCTTAAAATACTAAACACAGAACTATCATATGATCTAACAATTACTATCTCAATCCAAGCCACTGTCATCTCTCATTTGTGTTGTTTCCATAGCTCCCTAACTGTTCTCACTGCTTCCATTCTTGCCTCTCAAAAGTCATCTCTCCACATTACTACCAGGGAGATCTTAATATAAATCAGGTTATGTTATGTCACACATCTTCAAGCCTCCAATTTATTTCTCTTACATTTTGAATAAAGTAAAAGAGTCTTATCCTGCTTTACAGAACCCTGTATACTTCTACCTTCATGGCTATGTCTCCAAACTAATTCCCTACCATGCTGAGTTTTTTTTTTTTTTTTTTCCCTTATTCTATATGCTCTAACCACACAGATCTCCTTGCTGTTCATTGAACAAAGCAAGGTCACTCCCATCTCAGGGTCTTTGCATTTGCTATTCCCTCAACTTTGAATATTCTTTCTTCAAATAATCACACAGAATGTTGCTGCACTTCATCAGATACCTACTCAAGTGTCACTTCCTCAGAGAGGTTATTGTTGAGAACATTACCTGAAGGAGGTTCACCTCCACTAATCTGAATCCATTCATCCTGCTTTATTCTTCAGAGCACTGCTCACTGTATAGCACTGCATTATGTATTCTTTTACTTTTTAATACATCTCTACTAGAATATAAGCTTAAAAGGAATGAGATTTTTATTTTTGTAGTCTGGCACATATTACAGAGTCCATAAAATTGTTTCAATGAACAATCAATAGTTACATAATACATTTGGAAGCAAATTATTTCTAAATATTTAAAACTCAAATAGTGTTATAGGAAAATCCAATACAATAACACAAAAATTTTCTTTTAGGCTCCATAGAGGATGAATTCCGCAGACATGCAGGTGAGTGGAATCTCCTCGTTATTGGTGTCCAGATTCCCAATGAGTTTATGTCTGATTTGGGGGAATTATTAGTTTGGTGCCTACATTCTATACCATGAGTGCCTTTAGCATATTTTAAAATTTATCTTTCAGAATCTAAATGAGCTAACAGTGAAATGTCAGTGTTTGCATTTTTTAAATTGTAGTAACCTTAAAAAATTTATTTCACAACAAACATCCCTGTTTAAAGGCATGGCACTTAGTAGAAACTCATTTAACTCAGGTATGTTTTCTTTCTTCCTTTCTCTCTTCTTCCCTCTTTCCCTCCACCCCCTTTCCTTCTTTCTCCACAATAACCATGATGAAATCTTTGAGATATCTGGAGGCAATGGGCTTGAAAAAAAACCAATGGTTATATTCATAATCTAGATCACTACTAGATCACTATTCAGCAGTTTTCCAGTAGTGCATAGTTCCCTGTGCTACCCATCTCTCCAACCCCTAGTTAATGAAGGGAAATATTCTCTAAATGTTCAGTCTACCTTCATCTGAGAGCTTTAAATATTCCCCCCAAACATATAGACACATTTTATAGGATGTATCCGAAAATCTATTCTGTGAAATATTCATTAGACAGACTTCCTGGAAGATTCTCAAAGGATTCTGAAATCTTCTGAAACGTTTCACTAAAATGTTTGGCCTCTTAGCAATGACGGTAGTAGCAGCAAGCACTGGCTTAAATATAGTCGAATTCACAGTATGTTGAATTTTAAACAGAAAATAGCCAAGAACACCAAGCAAAACTGTTTCTCATTTTTACTGTTGCTTCAATAATCAAAAGTCTGATTATACATAACCTAGGTGTTGATGGCACCCCTAGAGATCTGGAAATATTGTCTCCACTTCCATTCTTAGAGCTATGATAGCCCGTATCCCTCCCAACATTTTCTGTGTGTTACTCAATGCCTTTTTCTGGCCACATGTTTCTGCATCCAAGGGTGTTGTCTAGTGTTCACTTCAGAGCAAACAGAGATATTCAGCTTAGCCTCTTCTACATTTTCTACAAGAAATTTAATGACAGGCAATATTTCATAGTTCTAGTAACTTTACTGAAGTGGTAAGAGGTTACAGGGAGTCAATGTATTGAAAACATTGCCTTCCAAATCCACACTCCTGCCAAATGCACCTTCTGCCATGACAGTATTTGGGGGAGTGTCCAGTCCTCCTGCTTCCCACTTCTCTCATAGAAAGCATCCTCTCTAGGCGGCACTGACTGCCCAAACACATGCTAAGATTAGTTTCTCCTTATGTTATGTCTAACTAGAGACTTTTATTACTTGTGTAATTCATGATTTTCCTGACCAGTGGGCTTCTCTTGGTCATGTCTATGTGTAATTCAACTAATTTAGCTAATCAATTTATTGACAAGTTCTACAGTCCTACATTCCCCTCTCTGTGTAGTCATTTTCTTTGAGAGGCCACATAGCTTACTTCCAGGTATTTTGTAAATAAAAAGTAGTCAGAAATGACCATCTGTTCATTCAGTTCTTTTTTGTTCACTATGAGTCATTTAAAAATTACTAATTGAAGATAGAGAGATATAAAGTACATATTGACATACTAAGTTCACTCTTTGTGGAGTGTACTTTTACTCCCCTTGTATACCTGGAAAAATGATTCTCACGCTTTACTATTTAGTTATTGGGCAAGTATTTCTATAAATAGTTCTATGACTCCCTAGGAGTAGAATTGACCTCATTCTGTTTTCTGTTTGTTTAACATCTATCTCCTCCTCAAAGAGATGGTTAGCTCCTTGAGAACCAGAATTATATCTTTGATTATGTGGACTCAGATTCTTGTACAATATTCTCAGTAAATATCCGCAGAACAACTGAATGAATAATAGCATTGAATATGCTACACAGACTAACAGAATGGGACGGATAAAGATTAATACTGGACATAATAACTGAAGAAAGTTTGACTAGAAAATAAACTCCAGAATTGACCAAAGATTAAATATGATATATTTAGATGGAGAAAAATATCAGGGCATTCTGGGAAAAGAAGTATGAATGGGTATGAAGATGAAAACTGGAATATTATGTGGGGCATTAAGGAGACTGACTTGCTTTGGTAGAAGGTACATTTTGAAAAGTTTCCAGAAACAGGTTTGGACATGTTAGATGAGCTAGATTATCCAGAGCCATAAATTGATGGCAAACATGTCTAGGCTTAATGTAGTAGATAATAGAGATCTATTAATAATACAATTCAATTCTTGCAAGTCTGCTCTCTTCTCAACCAGGAATAGGACTGGCTTGAAAAAATCAACTTTATTCTTTATTTTGACTGTAACTAGTAGTGAGGAATGGCTATAACCACCAGATGATATAAAGTAGGGAATACTGCAAATGGGCTTATAATATGATCATTCAAATCTGCTCTCTAGTGCTTTTATTGCAGTCTGACTCTGAAGGCCAGGCCTCTGCCTGCCTGCACTGACTGCATAACCTGCCTCTTCCACTTTTTCCCCACACTGGCTCAGAGCCTAGAAAAAACAGGGGTTTGGAATCCACCGGGAAAGCTATAAAGATACTCCAAATGAGATAGAAAAGTTTTAAACTACAGTCCCATGAGTGGGAAGAAAGAAAGGCTAGATAATAAGGGACAATCAATGGAAGAACTGACAAGACATAATGATATCATTTAGGACAGTTGTAATAATAAGCAAAATAATAGTACAAAACTGTGGTGTAGAGTCAGAACTGATTTGAAGTGGGAGGGAGAGGGACCATGAGTTAGGGTTGGTGATAGCATTATCTTCCAAGAGGAGTCAAAAGTAATAATACAATAAATTGAATTAGAGATTCCTCAGGAGAGAAAACAAGTTCAGGAGAGAGAATTAGAGTTCAGGAGAAAGGACACACACTTCTGTAGAGGTGATAATTAAAGCTATGAGAATAGATGAGCTCTCTTTGAGCAAATGTAGATGGAGGAAAACAAAGTACCCATTCCAGTATTTTATAATCAAATACATCATTTATTATAAATAGGAGTAATTCCACATTGATTCCCTTAATTGAAAACTTTTTTGTGAAAATAAGCATGAGCAAAAACACTTAGGCAGAGGCTGGATCCTTTGTTAGAGGCCCAGGCACCATGAGAAAGAAAGAAGAAAATTAGTCCCCAGAGACAGAGATTTTACTACAGAAATGGGAAGCACCAATCACTATGAGTCCCCTTGACATTCAAAAATAAGCTCTTTTCTTCACACAAAAATCTGCCATCAACCTGAATGTATTTGGGGACCTCTAATTTCCAAAAACACATTTCCACAAAACTTTCCTTCTTACTCCCAAGGGAATACAAGTTGCACACTGGAGGGAAAAGGAGACACAGCCAGGAGACAATCTGTATGATTTTGTAAGACCAAAATACCTGCAGGCTTGAACCACAGAGAATTTGCTTGCCCACCGTGAGCAAGGTCGTTTTGCTAAAGCAGGTTGCAATAGGCTTTAGCAGGCTTTTCTTGAGACTATGGTTTAAAAAAAAAAAAAAAAGGTGTACTGACATTGCCTGAGGCAAAGGAGCAGGACCTCCACACGTATGCCTGCACTTCAAGGAACTCTCTCATGTGGTCTACGTAAGCCAAATTGTCATGGCGAAAAATTGCGCCAATCCACACAACCCAAACTAGGTGTACGTGAACGATACTTGTGGGCTACTGATTCACAGGGAGCTGGAAAAGGAATTTGATAGAATGTCTTCTAATTAAGAAATCAACCAATCAAAGCTCTAAAAATAGCTGAATGTTGGAAACTTCATCTAGTAAGATAAATGTAAAATTCATTTGTTTCACAAGCATGGAATTCTTTAAGATGAACACCAACTTCTGCTTTATAAAAATTGTTTCATAGAGACATACAAATTCCCATACAAATCACAGACTTTTTTAAGCAGGAGAGAGAAACAGGACTTTGCTACCAGTCACACATGGTAGGAAGCAGAAGACCAGATTTTCCAAAGAAGAAACTTTTTAAAACAGGATTTGAGGGATGAAGAGGAACAATTACCGTTCAGTATAGTCCTTTGGGGGGTTGATTATTAAAAGGAGTACAAAGGAAATTGTTCTGAAAGCATTTAATCTGTGTATGTTTTTAATCAACAATCATTGCCATATGACTCATTTTCAAATTCGAAAGACAACTTCCATTTCCCAAGTTTTACAGAATCCTAAAAGTCAGGGGAATTATAAGTTAAGTAGGTGACTTCTAGACGCATGCTGTTCATCACCAAAGAAGTGAATCAGAGTGATTAGAAGAGAAGTGACCCGTGGAGTCTAAGTATACAGTGAGGCCCGTTTCTCAGTATTAAGGCAAGTCAGGTAAAACATGGCTGAAAGTTTGATGAGCAAGACAATGAGAAAATGTTCATTTAAATCCATTTAAAATAATACATTGGAGACTTCAATTTTTATCCAATAAAGAGTTTCTGAATAAATAAATCACTTACTACTGATAAAATGTTGTGAAATATACAATACATATCCTGAGTTTATAAAACATCTAAGTACAACCCATAAAATAATAAATACAATGAACTCATGTGCACCCACCACTGGGCTTAAAAAATAGACAATGGACTCCCAGCTCCTCATGTTAGGAGACTGGAAGTTTTTAGTCCATCCTAACAACAACTAAAATGCTGAACAAACCAAAAAATCAACAACTCTCCTCTTCTAAAATCCAGTAGAGAAGTGAGATCACAAGGCAAACCGCTGCCTATAACATTAAAGAGACAGACAGGTAGATACAGTGAATCACGACTTACCAGAGCAGAAACTCACAAGCTGAGACCTCCCTGGAAACTAGTACTGGAGTAGGAAAGCCAGGACCTGTAACAGACAAATTGCTGGAGTTTCACAGTAGACAACTTTGAGAATTAAAAACTTCAGGGGGACCCCCATCAGGGAAAGATCCCCATACTTTTGTGAGTTTCACATCTAGGAACTTTACGTTTCACAGTGTATATCTGAGAAAAAACTCCCTCATACTTCAGCAGGGGAGGAGAAAGGAACCATTTTGAAAAACTCCAGAGCACTCTGTTCTTAACAAGGTCTGCCCTCAGGAGAAACCAATTAACCAAATCCTGATCAGCTGGTTTTATCTGAGCCTAACTGACCTGGTAGAAGGAATATACCCAACTGCAGCCAGCTGTAGCCTTTCATGAGGTAGAATGGAAATGGGTAACTCCCAGCTAAGTAACTCCTGCTTCTTAGCCATCCTGTTCTATCTAAGGGGGGAGAAAAACAAACTGAGAAATACTTGTTTATTTCACAGTATGCAGAAGAATAAAGTTGAAGGAGAAGAATAAAGTTGAAGGAGAAGAATAAAGTTGGAGAGCTGACACTATCAGACTTCAAGACTTACTACAAAGCTACAGTAATCAGGACAGTGTGGTATTGGTGAAAAAATAAATAGATCAATAGAACAGAAAGAGAACCCAGAAATACACCCGTATAACTATAGTCAACTGATCTCTG
This sequence comes from Hippopotamus amphibius kiboko, assembly GCF_030028045.1. Taxonomy (NCBI): domain Eukaryota; kingdom Metazoa; phylum Chordata; class Mammalia; order Artiodactyla; family Hippopotamidae; genus Hippopotamus; species Hippopotamus amphibius. The sequence continues at coordinate 35,628,565 of NC_080189.1, read as the reverse complement.
ACAAAGGTGCAGAGGCAATACAATGGAGCAGAGATTCTCTTCAACAAATGGTGGTGGAACAAGTGGACGTCCACATATACAAAAAAGATGACTCTAGACACAGACCTTACAGTATTCACAAAAATTAACTCAAATCGGATCACAGACCTAAATGTAAAATGCAAAACTAAATATCTCCCAGAAGATAACATAAGAGAAAACCTAGATGACCTTGGTTATGGTGATGAGTTTTTAGATACAATACCAAAAGCATATTCCATAAAAGAAATAATTTATAAGCTGGACTTTATTAAAATTAAAGCTACTACTCTGCAAAAGTTAATGTCAAGAGAGTTAGAAGACAAGCCACAGACCAGGAATAAATATTTGCAAAAGACACATCTGATGAAAGACTGTTATCCAAAACATAAAAATAACTCTTAAAACTTAACAATAAGAAAACAAACAACCCAATTAAAAAATGGGCAAATGACCTCAGCAGACACTTCACCACACATGACATAGAGAGGGGAAATAGCATATGAAAAGATGGTTCACATCGTATGTCATCAGGGAAATGCAAGTTAAAATAAAAATAAGATACTTCAATGCCCCAAATCTGGACCACTGACAACACAGATGCTGGAGGCTATGGAGCAATGGAAACTCTCATTCACTGCTGGTTGGAATGCAAATCTTACAGCCACTTTGGGAGATGTTCGGCAGTTTCTTACAAAATAAAACACTCTTACTACACAATTGAGCTAGGAATCATGCACTTTGGTATTTGCCCAAAGGAGCTGAAAACATGTCCACACAAAAACCTGCACATGGATGTTATAGCAGCTTTATTTTTAATTGTTGAAACCTAGAAGTAGCCAAGATATCTTTCAGTATACTATAAACTGTGGTACATCCAGATCATGGAATATTATTCAGAGCTAAAAAGAAATGAGCTGTCAAGCTTAAAAGCACATTACTAATTATAAGAAGCCAATCTGAAAAGGCTGCCTTCTACATGATTATAACTATGCGACAATCTGGAAATGGCAAAACTATGGAGACAATAAAAAGATAAGTTGCTGCCAGGTTTGGGGGGAAGGAGGAATTGAGTAGGTTGAGCACAGTGGATTTTCTCTGCAGTGAACCTACTCTGTATAACACAATAATGGTAGACACATATCATTATACATTTATCTATACCCAAAGAACATACAACACCAAGAATGAACCCTAATGTAAAGTATGGCTTTGGGTGCAATGATGTGGTCAATATAGGCCCATCAATTGTAACAAATGTACCACTGGGTTGGGGGATGTTGATAATGGGTGATTACGCATGTGTATGGGTAAGGGATATATGGAGAATCTCTGTACCTTCCTCTCAAGTTTGCTCTGAACCTAAACATGCCACAAAACAAGAAAAATTAAAGTCTTACAAAAAAATAAATTATGACCAGAATCTTAGAACCCTGCTCTGTGCCCCTCCCAGATCATATTCCCTTGTTCTCTCACCAGAGAAGTAACCAATAGCTTGAAATTGTGTGTATTAATCTTTTCCCTTGCTCTCTTCAGTTTTGTCACTGTGTATGTACCTAAATTATGTACTGTTTTTGTCAAGTTTTGAATTTTACACAAGTAGAATCATTGTGTAAGAATACTTTTGCGATAGTTTCATTTAAAATTATGTTTCTGAGACTCGTGTTGTTTTGTATAGTAGTTCATTCACTTTCATGCCCATATTCTATTGTATAAATGTACTGAAGTGTATTTATCCATTCAACTCTTGGACATTTGTGTTATTTCCAGTTTGAGGGTATATTAAAAAAATGTTGCCACAACCATACTTGTATACATATTGTTATGCAGAAGCATAATTTTCTCTAGTATATATTCCTAGGCATGAAAACACTGAATTTTAAGGTAATGTATATGGTCAACTTGATTAGGTAATAACAAACTATTTTCTAAAGTTGTCATAACAATTTATGTTTCAGTTAACGGTGGGTGAAAATGTGTTGCTTCACATTCTTGCTAACACTTGGTGTTGAGAGAAAATTGAATAATTTGCCAACCATGTTGAAGCAAAATGGTCTCCCATTGTGGTTTTCCATTTGTATTTCCTTGATTGTTAATGTTATCATATATTTGTAGAATATTTAATGTTTTATCAACATAAATGATCCTCTGCTCATTTTTCTATTATATTACTTGACTTTTTATTATTGATATGCAGAAACTCTTTACATACTGTGGATACTACTCATTTATCAGATGTGTGTTTTCTAGTAGTTTATTTTCTTTCACCTCTTTATATCTTTTGTTGAAAAGCATTCTTCATTTTATCGTGTTCTTTTTTCACCCTTGATATTGCTTATGGTTTTGTATACCTATTTTGCTTTTTGTTTTGTTTTAGAGAATTGTGTAATGTCCGTAAGTTAAATAATGTATATTATTTTCTAATATTGGCCATGTCATGTTTTAGTGTCAAGGTTATATTACTTCTTATACTGAGTTAGAGTTTAAGTCTTAATACGTATGGGCTTGTCTCTCAAAATTGTTAGTGGGAGTGCAAAATGCAACAACCCTATTGGAAGGGACTTTGAAGTATCTAACAAACCTACACTACACATGTATTTACACTTTGATTCAGCAATATCCTTATTAGTAATTTACTCTAAAAATATACTTCCATAAATCACAATGACATATGCACAAGATTATTTGTATAGCAAAATATTGGCAACAATATAAATTCCCATCTACAGGAGACTAATTGGATAAATTACACTATATTTGCACACCTATGTTGCTCTGTGAACATGATCCACTGTTTCTAACTCTTGCATGATGCTCTACCATATTTATCTATCCTCAGTTTCCATAACAAATCCCCAGATTGCATCCAACTCCCCATTATCACTAATAATGCTGGAATCAGGCAAGGTGTTAAAGTATTTACAACTGGTACATCACAGTCCTCGCCCCATCACAATAGTCATCAGTCTTAGCACCAGGGCAGGTTCCTAGAAGCACCTGGCTAGGTTCACCAAACAATATGTGTATATTTCAATATTTTAACAAGTGTGCCATACTGGTATGTGATAGCTAATTTATGGCTACGGGAAATGTCTTTGCACACATTCCCCATGTGAGAATTTTTCTGAGATACAAAAGCTGGAGTGGGATTGCTATGTCATTTTTTTATGGTATATTCCATGGAATGTGTGCACCGGTTGACAACCCTATCAGGGGTGGATTACGTTATATCCCTTTCCGTACTTGTGAACCTAAATGAGGTCAAGTGTTACGACCTGGTTTTAATTTTTAATGGTCACATAATACTATATTGTGCCTACAGACAATAGTTTCTTTAACCAGACAACTATAATACTGATGGACATTTGTATTATTTCCTATTTTGTTTTATATTTGTAGAAATATGTAGTCACTGTAAATTTCTTAGGGTGAAATTTTTTGGTCTAAAGACACATATAATTATTTAAGATATTGCCAACTCCACAGAAATGTAACTAGTTGTACTCTGATCAGCAACATATGACAGTTCCTGATTCTCTGCAGCCTCACTGTCAAACTTTTGGAGTTTTGCCAATCTGATAGATGAGAAATTATATCTCATTGTAGTTTTAATTGGTGTTTCTCTTATTACAAATGAGGAAGATTATATTTTCATCTATTTAACAGTTCATATCTTTTGGGAACCACCCTTTCATTCTGAGCCCATTTGGTAGGGGAGGACCTCATTAGATTAAGTGAATCTGCATATCCTATTCCTTTTGCTGCAATGATTGGTTCAGAGATGGTTACTTGGCATGCTTGGAGCCAATAAAGTCAGGTCTAGAACAGCATTGTGCTTTCTCTTGCATTTGACCAGGTTGATTCATATTTCCTTTATATTCTTTGTCACATGGGAACAAAATCATTACCTGCCCTTCTTGTGTCATAAAAAAAATTATGCAATAAGCAAATTATTACTGAATATCGCATTCCCCAGTAAATTTGAACTGCATGGAAACCAAGCAAGTATATATAATGTAAAGATTGACCAAAGCAAGCAGATAAAATTGTATTTGTGTGTTTTTATTTATATCTTTATTGTAAATGATGAATCTCGGGGACTTCCCTGGTGGTGCAGTGGTTAAGACTCCACCCTCCCAGTGCAGGGGGCCTGGGTTCGATCCCCGGTCAGGGAACTAGATCCCACATGTGTGACACAACTAAGAGCTTGCAAGCCACAACTAAGGAGCCTGCCTGCCGCAACTAAGATCCAGCATAACCAAAATAAGTAAATAAATAAATACTTTTTAAAAAAGATGAATCTCTGAGAGATTTAGAATACTATGCGTTTTTCATAGGCATTTGATTATGAAAATATCTACTTCAGCTAAATTTCTCCTGTGAAATCTAAAATAAAATATCCAGTCATGTTTTAATTTACCCTTCGGTGATAATCATTTCAAAGAATACTGAATATCTACTTAAAACAAACATTTGTTTTTAAAAACAAAATATTACAAAGTTCTTAATATATTTGTTGTAGATATTCACTTTTGTAGATCATGCTCTTTATATTTATTTATCTGTCATGTGAAAATAAAACAATGGGTGTAAAGTTTAGACATTTTGATTAAAAGTGAATTAGGCATTCTGGGAAAACCTTGCATTCAGTAAAATTACACTTACAGAAAAAGAGGGGTAGGAGTGAGTCACTCAAAATCCAGGCATCTCTGTTTCCAGATGGCTGACAGACACAATAAAAGCCCTAATAAAACACTAATACACCCTAAAGATATATTAATTTCCAATAAGCTAAAGAAATAACATAGCAATAAGGACTCATTTTGCTGGCAGTTCCACTTAGTTTACTTTATATTTTGCTAATGTTATCTGTAGTGTAAAATGTTAATGTGCCAAAAAATCACATATGAACTAATGGGATTTATTCTTTATACTAGTTATCATTTCCCTATTTACTGATCCACCCTTGAGCTACTGTGTGTTACAGAAACACATATTACATAGAATAGTTACTTACTCTCTCTGCAACAAAATAATCACTCAACATTTTAAGCTTCTATTATTCTCATCATCGTTAGGAATATGCACCATTTAAAAAGTCTGCTATTCACTGAAGTTTAAATTGTACATATCTGGGCTTCTCTGGTGGTGCAGTAGTTAAGAATGCCAATGCAGGGGACACGGGTTCAAGCTCTGGTCAGGGAAGTTCCCACATGTCGCAGAGCTGCTAAGCTCATGGGCAGCAACTACTGAGCCTGTGCTCTAGAGCCTGTGAGCCACAACTACTGAGCCCACATACCACAACTACTGAAGCCTGCACACCTGGAGCCCATGCTCTGCAACAAGAGAAGCCACAGCACTGAAAAGCCCATACACTGCAGCCCCTATTCTCCGCAACTAGAAAAAGCCCGTGCGCAGCAATGAAGACCCAACATAGCCAATAAATAAATAAATACTTAAATAAATAAATAAATAAATAAATTTTTAAAAATATAAAAAAATAAATTGTATATATCTAAGAGATTTTCAGAACACAGTGCCAAATGATCAACTAAATTAATACAATAAAATAACATTAAAATATGCATATATTAATAATTATTATTAAACATCAGGAATCTGGGAAGAGTCTGGTTTACTAAAGAAATCTTTAACATGAATATAAACACAGATCATTTAATTCAATTTCACCAAACTTTTGAAAGTTTCCCAAATGTTCTATGTGTCATATTTCTAAACATAGACTATCTTTATGCCAACATTTCCAAAGCAAATCTCTTAAGAAAAATACTTAAGTATATTTAGTAAGTTCAGCTTTCTCAAACATGCTTCAATAGTGCTTAGTTCTATTAACTCAAGTTAAGTTACAATCTGTCTTGCACCTAGAAAAGTGTATATGTATAACATTTCTTCACTCTCCTTCCCTGATTTTAAAGATTGTAAACATTTCTTTTCTGAACATAAAGAAATAAAAGAACAGTAACTTTCCTTTGGAAGCTTATGGTCTAGAATGGAAGATAAGGTTTCTATACTGTGTGAAGACTGCTGTGTAGAAATACCACAAGGTGTCATAAGAATAGAAATGGTGAAAATATATAAATATAAGCCTGCCTGAGTGGTACAGAGCAGAAGACTTATTAGAAAAGACAGTGATACACTAACAATGAAAGATCAGAAAGAGAAATTAAGGAAACAATCCCATTCACCATTGCAACAAAAAGAATCAAATACCTAGGAATAAACCTAACCAAGGAGGTAAAAGACCTGTACTCAGAAAACTATGAGACACTAATGAAAGAAATCAAAGATGACACAAACAGATGAAGGGACATACCATGTTCTTGGATTGGAAGAATCAACATTGTGAAAATGACTATACAACCCAAAGCAATTTACAGATTCAATGCAATCCCCATCAAATTACCAATGGCATTTTTCACAGAACTAGAACAAGAAATTTTACGATTTGTATGGAAATGCAAAAGATCCCGAATAGCCAAAGCAATCTTGAGAAGGAAAGACAGAGCTGGGGGAATCAGGCTTCCTGACTTCAAATTATACTACAAGGCTACAGTGATCAAGACAGTATGGTACTGGCACAAAAACAGAAATATAGATCAATGGAACAGGATAGAAAGCCCAGAGATAAACTATGGTCAACTAATCTATGACAAAGGAGGCAAGGATACACAATGGAGAAAAGGCAGCCTCTTCAATAAGTGGTGCTGGGAAAACTGGACAGCTACATGTAAAAGAATGAAATTAGAATGCTTCCTAACACCATACACAAAAATAAACTCAAAATGGATTAAAGACCTAAATGTAAGGCCAGAAACTATCAAACTCCTAGAGGAAAACATAGGAAGAACACTCTTCAACATAAATCACAGCAAGATCTTTTTTGATCCACCCCTCAAAGTAATGGAAATAAAAACAAAAATAAGTAAGTGGGACCTAATGAAACTTCAAAGCTTCTGCACAGCAAAGGAAACTATAAGCAAGACGAAAAGACAGCCCTCAGAATGGGAGAAAATTTTTGCAAATGAATCAACAGACAAAGGATTTATCTCCAAAATATGTAAACAGTTCATCCAGCTCAATATCAAAAAAACAATCTAATCCAAAAATGGGCAAAAGACCTAAATAGGCATTTCTTCAAAAAAGACATACAGATGGCCAAGAGGCACATAAAAAGCTCAACATCACTAATTATTAGAGACATGCAGCTCAAAACTACAATGAGGTATCACCTCACACCAGTTAGAATGGCCATCATCAGAAAATCTACAAACAGTAAATGCTGGAGAGCGTGTGGAGTAAAGGCAATGTTCTTGCACTGTTGGTAGGAATGTTAATTGATATAGCCACTATGGAGAACAGTATGGAGGTTCCTTGAAAAACTAAAAATAGTTACCTTATGACCCAGCAATCCCACTACTGGGCATATACCCAGAGAACACAATAATTCAAAAAGACACATGCACCCCAATGTTCACTGCAGCACTATTTACAATAGCCAGGACATGGAAGCAACCTAAATGCCCATCAACAGATGAATGGATAAGGAAGATGTGGTACATATATACAATGGAATATTACTCAGCTGTAAAAAGCAATGAAACTAGGACATTTGTAGAGACATGGATGGAGCTAGAGACTGTCATACAGAGTGAAGTGAGTCAGAAAGAGAAAAGCAAATATCGTATATTAACACATACATGCAGAATATAGAAAAACGGTGCAAATCAACCGGTTTGCAAGGCAGAAATAGAGACACAGATGTGGAGAACAAACATATGGACACCAAGTGGGGAAAGCGGGGAGGATTGGGAGGGAATGAATTGGGAGATTGGGATACCAAATTGTACACTCTGAATATATGCAGTTTATTGTATGTTAACTATATTTCAATAAAAGTTCTTAAAAAATAAAAATAAAAATAAAAAAATAAAAAAAATTAAAAAAATAAAAAGGAAAAGACAGTGAGAAAAGGAAAAGAGAGAGGACAGGGGTAGAGAATACAGCCAGACAACAGTTCTAGAAGGTTGCAACATGAAATGGAGAGGGGACCAGTAAGAGATGAAGCAGAAGACAGAAAATCAGATCATCAGAGACCTTGTTTGCTAGGCAATTTTGAATTTATCATAACAGGTTCTAGGCAAGGGTTGGTGTATGGAATAGATTCCTGTAGCAGGTACATGGAAAACAGATTATAGGTGAGAGACAGATTTGCAAATTTGTAGTGTTTTCTGTATATTGTTATTATGTAGTTGAAAGCGACTGATAATCTGTGTAAACTGATAGCAATCTTATATTGTTTTTATTAGGTGTACTGGTTATGAGCATATCTACCTCTTTCTAGACTGATCTCCCTGAGGGAGATGGCCTCTCTCATCTTTATGAGTAATGATGACTATAATTGCATTCTATTTTCTAGACAATGTGTTCAGGGACTTAAAAAAATGTCATCTCAATGATTCCTTGAGATAACATTAAGAGATTAGTAGATATGTTTTGTCCGTTTTTTTTTTTTCAATGAGGAAACAGTTTCAGAAAAATTAAGAAAACAAATAGAGGGTCTTGTCTCAGTCAGAGTAATAAACTGGCAACAAACAGATGGCACACTCAAAGGGGGGAACTGAGGAGAGGTGAATAAAGAGACTTTTACAAAGAGTGGGCAGGGTTAAGGAAAACAGAGAAAAGATGCTGAAGCATGCTGAGGTTAGCAGTGTGGGAAGTGACCAGCACCACAGGCTCGAGGCTGCAAAGGCCAGGGTGTTTACGGGAAGCTACAGTGAGTGCTGCAGATGTGGGAGACGATCACCTGGCAGGAGTTGAGGCTTTCAGTGCAGAAGTACCAGCAACCAGCAAGAATAAAGACTCTGTTCTTTTTTCTTCCATGAGCCTCCAGCCAGTGACATCCATCTTCCCAAATTAACCAGAAGCCAGAGAACAAGTGAATCCAAGGCAAGGAGTGCCTTAAAGGAGTTCTCAGTGGTCTGTTCTCAGAGCACAGAGCAGAGCAGAGAATTTGGAGGATGGGTCTGTAGGAGCAATTGGAAAATGAGCAGCACAAGCTAGGCTCAAGCAGATGCAGGATGCTTGCCCCAAAGCCCATACACTGCTGTGGATTCCCAGTGCCTAGCATTGTGTGTGATGAATGCTTACCACTAAACGAAGAGTAGGATCTGCAGGCGTGGCTTGCTCGCTTACTGTTTTTTGGTCTTTCAGTTCTTTATTCAAATGCTACCCGGTCAGTGAAATCTTTTCCTGACCAGGGCAACAAACATTGCAACCTTACCCGTACTCTAGCACTCCTTATCCCCTTTCCCTGTTCATATTTTTTCCATAAATCTTATTCTCTCATTAGTATATTTTACTAATTGATGCTTTCAATGTGTATCATAAACTCTTTCTACCACTAAAATGTAACCCCTCTGAAAGCAGAAAATTAGCTCTGCTTTGTTCGTTGCTGTACATCTCTAGTAGCTAGAATAGAGCTTGGTACATAGTAAACAATGAATGAATGAATGAATGAATGAGCCAACATGAATTGAGCACAACTACTCCTCAAAAAATGTTTATTTTTGATTGATGGTATTTCAAATCTGGTGTGTAGTTTATTCCCTGAAAACTGGATTTGTATTCCTGTTTTTTTTTTTTTTAATAAATTTATTTATTTATTGGCTGCATTGGGTCTTTGTTGCTGCACATGAGCTTTCTCTAGTTGCTGTGAGCGGGTGCTACTCTTCATTGTGGTGTGCAGGATCCTCATTTCAGTGGCTTCTCTTGTTGAGGAGCACAGGCTCTAGGCACGCGGGCTTCAGTACTTGCGGCACATGGGCTTAGTTGCTCCACAGCATGTGGGGTCTTCCTGGAGCAGGGATCGAACCCATGTCCCCTGCATTGGCAGGCGGATTCTTAACCACTGCGCCACCTAGGAAGTCCCTGTATTCTTTTTCTTTATTGCATTTTCTACCAAGTCCAATGGATTGGCTCATTCATATGTAGGTAACTAATGCCTCAGAGAATGACAGAGCACACTACACGCTTCTAATTCATTGTTATTATTATTGTTGATTAAAATACTGCTCATCATTGTAAGCGTTATCATTATAGCAAGTCAAATCAAATCATCAGAAGGTCCCTTATACGCACTCTACCAAGAATCACAGAGCTATAACTTAATATTTCAAGCTGTGTCTCTAAGTTTTTACCTATACAACATCATGTTATTCCTCTGCCTCTTTCTTATCTTGAAATTTCTTGTATTTTCACTAATTTTTTCTGGTTAGGCTTTTTTTCCAAGTTGCGAGAAAGAGAGCCATGTTCCAGTTAGCCTAGGCATGGGGTGTTATGGTAAGCTCACCTCTTAGAAGGGCCAGACACCATATTGGCAGGCACAGAAGGCCCCCTGGAGGTCTTCACATCTTTCAGATTGCAACAGGAGTTCCCTGACCAGCCATCTTGCTTTCCTTTCAGAATCTTTCCTCTGGGTGATACCTCCATTTACTTTTTTTAAACTTTACTTCCGTTGATGTATAATATAATACAGTTAAGTAAACAAATCTTGAGGCAGTTCACAAGTAAACACACCCATATAACCACATCTGTATAAAGATGTGCAACAGTATTAGCATTCTGGAAGCATCACTTTGCTTCAACCCAGCAAACATCCTTCTAAAGGTGAACAACTTTCTAGCTCTAACAATACAGATTAATTCCTGATAGTCCGATTGATTGAGATATAAACTACAGACCAAAAATACATCTTTTTCAGGTGTAACCATAAAGTAGTTTCACCTGCTTTTGAACTTTATATAATTAGGATCAAATCATATGTAGTCTTTAGTGATCAGCCTCTTTCAGTCAACATTATGCTTATGAAATTCATCCATGTCATTTTGTATAGCAATAGAGAATAATTGCTATTTTTGTTTCTGTATAATATTCCATTGTATGCATATACTATAATTCATTTATCCACCTTATTACTGATGGACATTTGGGTGGTTTCCAGATTTGGACTATTATGAATAATACTTCCGTAATTCTTCTTGTACATGCCTTTAATGAACATATGCATTCATTTCAGTTGGTATCTATCAAGGAGTGGAATTTCCAAATTTAGAATGAGCATATGTTCTTTAGTAGATACCACCAAAGATTGTTCTTATGAATTGTTGCCAATGTATGGTCCCCTTGGTTGTTCCATATCTTCATCAATGCTTACATGGTCATTTAAAAATATATTAGCCATCCAGGTAGTCATGCAGTGGTACCTCGTTTTGGTTTTAATTTGCATTTCCCTGATAGCTAATGAAATTAAACTTGTTTGCCATTTAGATATTTTTTCTTTAAAAGCACCTGCTTATGCCTTTTGTACGTTTAATAAAATGAACTTTTTATTATTGATTTGTAGGAGTCCTTTATCCTTAATATGAATCCTTTGTAAATACAAGTGCACAGACACACATGTATGTTTGAATACACATATACATGTGCTTATATATAAACATATATGTTTGCATATGTATACACATGTATGTATTCTCAGTTTGCAAGGGTTTTATGAACAAGCTCCATTTATAGCAGCTACTCCATCATAGACAGAAGTAGAATTCCTTCTCCATTTTTCTGACTTAGCTTGCTGCATAATTTCTTCTGTTACCTCCGCTATGTATTATTACCCTACATGTAATGTATATAATGTCCTCCATTTAATGACCTTGTGGCAGATTGCATTTTCCAAAGATAGCTGTTACAATCTCTCCCATTCCAACAGTCTTCTTATAATGTGACTTTAGCTCTCTGCTCACTGAGAAGTATAATCTTCGCTTCCTCCCCCTTGAACCTAGAAGACTCATGACTGTGGTAGAAGTGACGCTGTGTAACTTCCAAGGCTAAGTCATGAAAGACAACATAGGTTTTATCTGTTTCTCTTGGGATGTTTGCTCTTGAACTCCAGCCACCATTCTGTGAGGAAGTCCAAACAAGCCCATGCTGAGAGACCACATGGAGGGTCCACATGACAGTGGTCTAGGCGACAGCCCACCTGAGGTGCCAGCTGACAGCCAGCATGACCACCAGATATGAGAGTAAAGCTGCCTCTAGCTGACTCTAACCCACATTTGTTAAGTCACTCTCAGCCTGTCTGGAGCCCTAGGCATTGTGGAGCAGAGAAAATCCATTCCTTTTGTGACTGTTCAAATCCCATAGTAAAATGGCTCTCTTACGAAACTAAGTTTTGGGGTGGTTTTCCCACAGCAATAGTAACAGAAGGAGGAACTTTCTCTAATGACTTGCACTTAGAAGTACTGAGGGAGACTCTATCGGTATATCATGGTTACCAAATTTGACTAGTTTTTAGATATACGTTAATTTTAGTCCTGTATTTCCACCTGTTCTTCTCTCTCATTCATCTAAGTGGAAAGTCTGTCACAGGAGATGTTTAGCAACAGTGGCAGTTATGGCCAGTGGAGTGTCATCTTATCCTAGATGCTATTTTTCTGAGCAGAGGACTGGGGGAATACTTATCTGACAGTTAAACTTTCATGGACAGTGTATAGGAAACACACACGTCAATTAAAAAAAATAAAAGTCGGTTACGTAACTTAAAAATAAAATTCAGTACTGTAGATTATAGGTAGGCCAACTCTTGTCACTAGTAGACCCTGGCCTGTATGTCGATTGTAAACTACCTCTTATAACAAGCAGAACTCAAAATGTACACTGGTGCAAACACAACAGAAGTCTATTTCAGGCTTTTGTCACTATTCTGGTGGGTAAATACATCAAAGGGGTGGTTCTCTTCCATGTGGTCATTCAGGGACCCAGACTGCCAGGGGTTCTACAATGAACACATGCCTGCAGAAAAGATTATGGGGAGGAACCCCAAGGGAGGATTTTATGGGCCAGACATGGGTCTGAAAGCAGTATACGTTACTTTTGGTCACACTCCATTGCTTAGAATTCAATAATATGAGTATATGTAACTGCAAGAGAAGCTCTAGTATAGATGTGTACCCAGAAAGAAGCAATGAACTTGGGTTTTGCTGAGTAGCAGTTTGTCACAAACAAATTAATTTCAGTATATTTACTGATCGTGACTGTTTAGAAAATTAAAATAGAATTTAAGTGCCATTTGGCAACTCTACTTGTGTTCTTCTTTCTTGTATTTGCTCTGTAATAACCTTGGTTAAATTCTGAACTGATTTCTACTCCTAACCATACCCTTTTCAGGATTTAAAACTGAGAACACTTCTCTAATCAGTCTCTCTCATAGCACAGAAAGATAATTCAAAATGTGATTGCAATAAAGAAAAGCAGAGGTACCCTGAACTTGAGTGGCCATTCTCTGGTTGACTAGTTAGCTAAGGGATTACACTGACATGACATTTAATCTCTATCTTTCTCCACTGCATCCTCTTTGCAGACTGGAAAAAAAAATCTCTACATGTTTTTTTTCTGTCCTTGTGCTGTATTCAAACTCTTTACCACTCTTTTGGGCTGAATGATATGTGTGACCACAATCAGCACAGAGCATATCTGGGTTGGATTAAACACACACACACACAAACAAGAAAATAAACGGGAATTTCCAAATATTGATCTACAGCAAAGTAAAACAATCTAGTGACTTATTTTTAAAGTTACTTTATTTCAGTTTTGTTTGTGTTAATGGTAAACTGTATGCTTTTAAACCATATGCATTTAAAGTATATTTTAAATATGGCAAACAAAAATTTATAAATGTTATGACATCCTCCCAAAGCTCTGAATATTGTTGTCCTTTGAAAGCCAAACTTTGAGAACTAGTAGCACATAAAAAGCAAATTATTGCAAGGACCTGTTCCAGGCAAGCTTGTGTCTTCACCTCATTTTAGCATCATTCACTTAGCTTTCTGTTGAGTTTAATTACTGGGTAATCTGAAGCCCAGATTTTAAAACTTTCATCCAGAATATCACAGACATAAAAAAAATCATAATTTTCACGTCCACATCTCTTTAATAACATCCTGTCATAAGACAATACTGATGTTTAAGAAGAGTAACACCAAATTACATTGCTTAGTAAAAATTCAAAAATATTGCTTTCATTGTTTCCATCCAAAATATATATACATATTATTTTAGTAACTCTGAAATTAGAGTTTTAAAAATAAAAATCTATAGCCTTCAAATACTCTGTATAGAGTATTTATTTCGAATGGGATTATCTCTTAAATTGATGTCAAGGACATCTGTTAAAGTTAGAAATATTAGAAGATTCTCTTTTGGTTTGAGAATATTTAAAGCACTTCTACCTTTGAGCAAAAATAACTGCGTATTGAATAAAAGTCACATTTTAAATGTCTGAATAATACTGAATTCTTTGCAGCTAAATCCAAATTTGAAGCAATGACAGAAATTACCTTCAATTTAAAAGTTAGCTAAATTCAGAGTTTCCGATGCATATTTTAATAATACAATGCTGCAACCTTAACGAGGACTGCATTTGCCTTTAAGTCCACATGATGGTGAAAGCTTAATATTAAAAAAAAAAAAAAAAACTTTTGTCTAGCAAAAGTGATTTGAAGATGTTTTGCTCCATGCATGTGAACTCAGCAGGTGATTCTTGCCTATCTTTGATGTCAAACAGCACAAAACTTCAGTGAGTAGTAGCTTCAGAAATGCAATAGACATAGCTGAGTCTTCATACGAAGCTCATGCTTGAACTACATCAGAAGAACTGACATCTATTATGGTGAGCAAAGACAAGTGTTTGAAAAGAGATTCAAACAGAAGTGTCAGAATTTACAGTGCATAGTTTTATATAAGTTGATTTTAACCAAGCATATCTCTATGAACTCCGCAGGATAGAAAGGAAATTTCAAAAGGCAGAGAAATTGTTGTCATCTAAGGGCATGGAATGTTTTAATAGCTTAAGGAAGAACATTTCTGAGAGGTGATGCGGTGATCCATTTACTTTGACTGAGTAATAAGGCTTGTCATTGTGAGAGTGCAGTTTTTAACCCTTAGAACAATAGAAATGTATGTGAACCAGGGAGCATAATGGGACGCTTGAAAACTTGGAAGAAACTTAAAGCCCATTTTAAAGTTTTAGTCTCTAGTCACAGAGACTTACTGTAAGTTTTCTGAATACCATCTAGCCACTAAAGAGAAAGCAAACCAGAAGCAACAAACAAACAAAAATCCTCTTTAGACCTGGTGAGTCATCGTGACCTTAACAAAAATAAGGCAGAGAAACCTCAGTGGCATTTCTAAATTGGCGCTTTTCAAAAGAAAACAAACATTAGCACTGCTTCTTACGTTTCTTCGTGTGTGGTTACTTTTATTCCCAACAATGCAGAGGCTTCGGGCAGGTTGTTAAAAAAAGAAGTCCCTGTTTGTGTTTGTGAGTCTGAGTGTCTGCGTTCGGGGTGTTTGGGGGCGGGGTGGGGATGAGTATTCAAGACCTCAGTTGGAGAGAGGTTTTTTTGAAATTGTGTCCTCAGGGCTTAATCACAGCAGTCCTCCTAAAACTCTCCCTAAGGGGTCTAGTGTCACAAACGAACTTAATTGTTTTTCAAGCAATGCTTCTCCACCCGGCACCCAAACAGATTTAAACAAAAGCAAAACTCCTTGGCTAAAGCACAGAAATACAATTTCTATGCAGCAATTTCCAGTTTGTAATCAACATTTAGCAGTGTGAGATCTACCTCTTCTTAACCTACAATTAGCACAATTAATGCACCGCATGCCAAACCACTTGTTTAGTTATTATATTCTAATGTTTGCTTTTAACAACAAATTTCCCTCCCTAGATTAGCTGCCGAAGACTCCCCCAAGGACAGTCTGGCTAGTCAAATTCAAATTTGTCACTCCCTTGAGCACTACATCTCAGTTCTTTTAGATTTAATTACTGAATGTATTATGTTGCATTTAAACAAATACTTTCTCCTTCTAAAGTGGTCTAGACCTTCAGAAGGGAAACAATAGCACATGGCATATGTTGTCTGCTGGGGGTTGGGGGCGTGGGGGCTTGGTTATGGACATACCATGTGGCCCACAGTCTTTTCTTTCCCACGTTATTAGAGATGTGCCTAATGTAAGTTAAGCCTCAAGAAAGTAAATTTAACAAATGTTCATTAAGCATACTTTCTCCAAAGCATGGGTATAGTGCCGTGGGGAACAATAGCAACAAAAAAGATATAGCAGTAACACGATAACCACCATTCATTGAACTATTATTGAATTTGCTCCTTTCAGCCAGTTAGTATCTGTTTATTTCTTTTATAGGATTTATGAATTATAGAGTAATTTTGTTTATTTATTTATTTATTTTTACTTGTTTAATGTCTCACTCCCCTCTCTTACGTATAAATTTTAAGAAGGGAGGTAGTTTGGCAGATGCAAATGATTATATATGGGATGGATAAACAACAAAGTCCTACTGAACAGTGCAGGGAACTATATTCAGTACCCTGTGATAAACCACAATGGAAAAGAATATGAAAAAGAATGTGTGTGTGTGCGCGCATGTATGACTGAATTGCTGCTGTACAATAGAAATGAACACAAGTGTAGTTGTAAATCAACTATACTTCAATAAAATAAATTTAAAAAAAAAGGTAGAGATCTTACATGGCCTAAGGACTGCTCTATCTCTAATACCTCACAGAATGCCTGATCCATAGCACTTGGTCAATAACATTTTGTAGAATAACTAATAAATGTGCTAAGTGCTTTCTATGCATTATCTCACTTAATTTTCACAAGTCCATTCTATTTCTGTGGTTTTACAGATGTGGAAACAGTCTTAGATGGGTTAAGACTGTTGGAGGCATAAACAGGTCTGTCTGACTCCAGTGCCCAATTTCACAATGCTATCGTTTCAGAGAGTTCATACTAGGCTTCTCTTGGGGAAGATGGTCTTGAATAGATGATACCAGGAACGTACAATCAGAGAGATAGAGCTGTATAAAGTAAATCATAGAAAACAGACCACAAATTGCTACAATAGAAGTACAAATAATCTATGAAGAGGAGAAGGTGAATTTTAACTAAAAGATGGGAATCTAGGTAAGTTTTCTGGAAAAGCCTGATTGATTTCACATAGTTTATATCATTCCATTTGCTTCTTTTTAAATAATTTCTACATGCTGTAGAGTTTCTTTATATATTTAAATCATTGTAGACATACTTTTTATGTTATTGAGCACTGTTATGACTCTTGATTTAAAATCCTATCTGCTAATTGCCACATATGAGTTATTTCAGATTCAGTCTTCATAGAATATCATTTCTTTTGAGCATGGGTCCTATTGCCTGGTTCTTCCTATTTTTGGATTATATCCTGGATACTGTAAGGTTATGTTTTTGAGACTCTGGATTTGATTATTCTCCCCTGAAGAGTATCGACATATTTTGTCTGTTTTTGCAGACAATTCGGTTGCACTGAACAGGAATGTGACTGGGGAAGGAATGCAGAGGAACTGTGTGCATAATGGTAGTGAGAACAAAAGCATGTTTTGAGTTTACAGCCCTGTGAGCAGGTTAGTGTAGGTGTTTGGTTATTTATGTGGCCATATGGGAGAATGTGAGTATTGGGTCAGTTAGATAGAAAAGGAAGGCTGAAAAACCACATTTTAGAATGCCAAGTGGATGGTTTGGACTCTAATCTTCTGCTACTGGGAAGCCCTGGAAGAGTTTTCAGCATAATAGAAAGATGACCACATGTCTTAGATAATTAATACAGAGGATGATTACAGTGGAGGGGATGAAAAGGATGGCATTGACTATCATCAATGAACCCTTCCAGGAGGTCATTGCTATGATCCAGAGAAAAGGCCAAAATGGAGGCAGCTGCAGCATAAATCCATCTGAACTGAGCTAACACAAAGATCAGAATGTTCTCCTGTACATATCCTGTGTAATAGTTTAGAATACATCTAAAATAAAGTCTTGTAAACATGGGACTCTAATTGTTAGAATATTCTGATTGACACTAAATTGCTTATAAAATAATTTATGAATTGTGATTTCAACTTGTAACTGAAAATCACTAGACTCCTTTGCAAATTTAAATATTAAACGCACTTAGTTGTCGTCAATTAATTAGCGTTAGACTCGGGGTGGGGGTGGGTGGGGGTGTTGAGAGTGGGAATTGCTTACTACATGTGAGGCACATTATTGCTTTTGGTGCCTCTTGGAACTCCTGAGAAATAGTGATTTATATTTCCATTTTACAGATGTGGAAGTTGAGCGGCGTCGAGGCACATTATTGCCTTCAGTGCCTCTTGGAACTTCTGAGAAATAGCGGTTTATATTTCCATTTTACAGATGTGGAAGTTGAGAGGCGTGGAAGTTGAGAGGCACGGAAGTTAAAAGTAACTTCTCCATGGCCACACAGCTACTCAGCAGACAGCATATTATTTAAGTCCAGGCCTATCTGATTCTAATGTTTATCCTATTTTCGACATGGCTCTACTTTTAAAAGTGATAGTGAGTGTGGCAGACAAGCCATCACTCTATTTTTAGAAGCAACTTCCATATCTCCTCTTTTTCAGTCTCTTCTGATAAATTATACAAATATTTCAACGATAGATATCAATTCCTTGGAAGTGCAAAAAAAGGGACGTTTCTTAGGAAATAGCTGTTCAGTTTTTCTCCCCTGTGGAAGAAAATTGGTAGAATAAATTCTTAACAGACTAAAATGCTAAGGGACAAACATCTTGATTAATGGTAAAAATTCATTACATAAAGTAAGTAATCTTTATTCAGATAACCAAATTGATTTGATTCTTTTCATGGGTTGACGGGGATAACTAAGGCTTCCCGGAGAAGTAACAGCAATTTTTTAAAGATGAGCGTTTTTAAGGTTGTATTTCCACATGGAGAAAGCGTAAAGTTACAAATCATTTAGTCCCTCATAAAGCCTTCAAACATTACACGTACCTAAATGATCCCTGAAAACAAGCCCTGAATCTAACCTTATGCCTCCTTGTCATGACTTCAATATTTGACCGCTCATCCTTTTTCCAGCTGACACATTCATATACCACTGGTTGTATTTAAAGTAGGTAGTAGGCAAGGAAAATAGATAGCCCATTGATTCTTCTACAACAGGAGATACAGGGATCGTGAGGAGGAAACATCACCTGTCTTATTAAAGAACTGACTGAATCTAGTGGATAGTGGATTTACTATAATTAAAGACTTCACTTCTCAAATTTTTGGCTTGCTCTAAATTATTTTTTCAATGAAAACTAAAACCAGAAACATTGGCCATTTTCTTACGGAGATTCATTACAATTAACTGCATTAGTTGAGAAAAGAATCACATAAACTAATGCATTTTAGTTAGTTATTCCTAACAGCAAACACAAGCCATGAAAAAATTAGTCTCAGGAGAATCAGTTTGTGATGGAGGTGGGGAGGTAGAGTAGGTGGTTACAGAACAGTACATTGAATAGAGCTAGTTGAGAAAATATTTATGAAGAGAACTCTGATGTGGGCCCTGGACACCTGAGAAGCATCACTGAAATTAGAAAGACTGGTCAAAAACTGAGCACAAAATCTAGCTGATGGCTGATTTCTATCTTTACCCTGAGATGTTCTTGCTTGTCAACAAGCATTTCTATGGCCAATTTTGTTTTAGAAACTAAGCTCTGCAGATCAACTAGAGACTGAGCTCAAAATCCTAAAAAAAAAAAAAAAAAATTTGGAGATTTCACACTCAATATTATAAATATAAATATGCTGTCTTCACAGTTTTAGAAATGTCCCTCTAGGCACCTTAGAGTAAGGCCCTGTCAACATTCTAGTTTCAACAAAATTTAGATAAATTAACTAAATTTGTCAAGGTTGTTCTCCAAGTTTATGGAAAATTATACTCTATATAGAGTCAAATATGCCAAGTTGTTTTTTAATTTGGCCTTTTATTTTAGGAAAAGCTAGTAAATTATTACTTGTGGCCATTTGGGGGTTATATTTTAAAGAAATAAATACACAATTTGAGCATCCTATATTCAGAAAGAAATATTTGAGGATATTATAATACTAAGCTCATCCTGAACCTGTATAACCTCCTCCTTCTGGCTTATTGTGTGCTGAATACTTGGGTCAACAAATGCAAACATCCACACGCTCCTCCCTAGCCATGCTCCAGTGAGACAACCCCTCTGCCTATAATTTGGCCCCACAACTACTAGCCACCTCCATGATGATTCCACCAACTTAATCAGCCACTAACTCATACCTTGACCGTAAGAGAGTCATAAAATAGATTAACCAATATAATGATCACAAGAATACTTTACTGTCCACTCGCCATGGATGAGGAAACTAACACTCAGGGAAATCAGATGAACTGTCCAAAGTCACACAACAGGAGGAAGATGTACATATGAAACTATTTGTAGGTCTAACTTCAGAATCCCTGCTCTTTTTACCATGCACCACTTCCCTAGGTATAGGTAAACAGATCCCCTGAAAAGTGGAATGAGAGTATCTTTCATGTATATAATCAACATGTATAGATGATAAATAGGTAGAAAGATAGACAAATTTTATATATAATTTATATTCATATATATACTTTATATATATATAATTTATACATAAACAGACTTCCTAATTTTTATACTCAGTATCAACTAAGACCACTCAGACTGATTGGTCACTAGAGTATTGAAGGATTCTAGAGCAGAGAAGGTAAGATATGTCAAGCTCGTATCATTTCCAGGATGATTTTGTCAAAAGATGCCCATACTCCCACAGCAACATCAATCACATCAGTCAATGTGAACCAATCCCTGTGGAGATTTCATAAAAGAAATAAAAGCAAATGTCTTTTTCCTGTGATGCAAATGAAGTTTAGTTTTCTAGAAACAGCATTTACTGAGTTTAATGTAAGGGTTTGTTTTTTTTTTCCTGAAATTTTAAGTTGGATGTAATCAGTATCTGTGATCTCTCCTTATTCTCTAAGAACACCCCTTACACTGGAACTTATCTATCTGTCAATTAAAGAAAACTGGTCAGTGAAGTTGCTTTTTCCAAAGGAAGGAAGGGAGTGCATTTGCACTCTAACAAGCACTGTGTTTCTATGGATTCTATAAAACTTATGGCCATACTTATTACATGGTCTATAATAAAAGATAAAAAATCTTTAACAAATGAAACATGACTTTATTACATGAAATGCATATTCACAAGCCAAAATACTCCTTCCATAATATGTACCTATAACCTCTCAGAAATCCTCCTGCTGGAATCCATCTTGACTGAGAGATGTGCGCACCCACCAGGAAGGGCCCTGAGTCAGACCAAACATAGGCATGAGCAAGATGACTGGCCAGAGACAACCTGGAAACTAACTCCAACACCATAAAACCTGAGACTGCAAGGCACATGGCAGAGCAGTGCTCCTGGGTTCCCTTGCCCTGCTGTTCTCCGCTCAACCACCCCTTTCCAGTAAAATCTTTTGCTTTGTCAGTAAAACATATATATATATATACACACTCCTTACAAAATTTTGTGAAATGATAACTAAAAACATTCTCAAATAGTAGATTAATGATTTGAAAACTCTATTTATTTGCAAGACCCCCCCTTTTCCCCAAAGAAACTTTAAGCAGATCTCCAATATATAAAACAGACATGAGTGAAGCCTCTGTGATTAAAATGTGAAATGCTGAACAACGCTATAGGACCTTAGGCCAGTCTGAGACATCGATGGAAAATCTTGAGATAGAACATATGAAGAATTTTTGAACAAATACCAAATAAGTCTTTTTAATGATAGTAAGGAGATGAAACTATTTTTAAAAGACAGAAAAAAAAGGTCAAGTTAGAAATAAAATTTACTTGACAGTGGGTTAAAACTTATTTTTAATTATTACTTAAAATTTTCCAACAGCAGTTTAACATAATTTTTAAATATATGTCTGGGCAATAACTACAGATTTAATCTAGTTAGGCTGCCCTTAGCACTACACTTAAATCTGCCCATGACAATAGATAATACTCTTATATGTAAAGAGAATCTGTGCAATGCATTTGGTATTCAACCAACTGGAAAAGGGCCTTGATTTAAAAACTTGAAAGCCAAGTGTGTTCTCTATCAAAATTACAAACTACAGTTCTGATATATTATTGGGTCATTTCACCAGCAGTGGACCACAGATATAAGCTTTATTAAAAAATGGTGGCATGCTTTAAATGTCCATTAATGTATGTTTAATTATAATGGGATGTCTGTAAAAGTCCATGTGACATCTACACGAAGATCAAAACAATTAATTATAATCAGCATTAACTAAATGAATACAGAATAAATTAGAAAGAAAGGGATGTTCAAAAGAAAAAAATACATGTAGAAAGCTTCAATATGAGTGATAATAGTGGGTTTGTCTTTAGAGGAAATAAAGCAATTCTGATTTTATATACATTTGATTTATGAATAACTCTTTTAAAAGTGTATTTTTTTATCAGTTGCCAAAAATTCTAATTCATTAAAGTACATGAAAAGAGAATATACATTCATTCATTTATTAGCTCTGCAAATATTTATTCAATATTTGTTAGGTACCAGACATTATAATAGTAAAATATGCTACCTAGTTATAAGTTGCTCATAGACAGTTAAGAGAGGTACATAAATTTTGTAATTGTAATTCAGTGTAATAGGAACTATTATTACAATAGTTAAGTACAAAAGAAGACAGTAGTCAGTTCTATAGGGCAGGAGGTTGATTAGAGAAATCATGAGAAATATAGAAACATTCTTCAAAGAGAGAAAATCCTTAAAGGGTACCCTAAAGAATGAGTGATAATCTGTAATTATAAAAGGTGGAAGATAATCCCAGGAAGGAAACCGAGCACATGCAGTGTCATGGGGTGTGGAGGAACAGAGTGTCTTCAGAAAACGCTGCACTGTCCATCTCAAAGAGTAAGATTTGGGAGGATACTGTAAAAGATGAGGAAAGCAGAGCTGAGTAATTTGGACTTCCAGGCTCTGGGAAGGGACTAAAGCAGGTGAGTAACACAACCTGTTTTACATTTTTAAAGACCAGTATGTTTACAGATAATAAACATAAATATGACTGCTATGTTTACAGTAAATATCAGTGAATATCAGAAGAGAATAGGAGTTAAAAATAGAGAGACAGTTAACAAAAAGCTAGGAAGCCCAGAAGATGAGGTCCTCAGTTAAGACAGCAGCAGGGGAGCACAGGAGAAGGGTAGAAGCTCCAGCATAAACAGTGACTTGAGGTTGGGGGTGGGGAGGAAGATGGCTTGGATTATAAGGTGACACCTGTGTTTTTGACTGGGTGACTTGTTATATCATGGTATTTTTTACTAAAATAAGAAATATAGGGACAGAAAGTTCTAGGAGGAAATAATGAGTTCAGTTTTGGACATTTGAAATTGATGTGCCTCCAAGATACACATGAAAAGAGCTCATACATCAGTTGCATATATAATTGTGGGGCTCAGAAGAAAAGGGCAGAATCAGAATTTTTGCATTAATTACATTATGTCCACACTTTGGAATGTTTGATTCATATACATATATACCTGTTAAGTGTAGTATTTCGAACATGTAAATTATGCCACTATAGAGAACGTTGAAAAGAGCACCTGTGGCAAGTTTCATAGGTAGAGCAGAGAACTTCAAATGGGGCAATCAAAAGTTTGAGATGTTATAGGACTTCCCTGATGGTCCAGTGGTTAAGACTCTGTGCTTTCAGTGCAGGTGGGGCCGGGTTCAATCCCTGGTCAGGGAACTAGATCCTGCATGCTGCAACTAAAGATCTGCACGCCGAAATGAAGATCCCGCATGCTGCAACTAAGACCCAGCACAGTCAAATAAATAAATAAACAAATAAATATTAAGAAAACAACAGTTTGAGATGGTATATGCCAGTGCTCATGGGCGTGGACAAATGAGCCTCAAGCTAAGTGTTCACATATAAAACAACCTGTCTGAAAATAAAAATATATCAAATCAAAGATCGGCTATTTACCTCCTCTACATTCACTCACATATCCATTCCTTTATTTTCATTGTTTGGGTACTATTTTAGGTCCTGGAAAAATAGCAACAAATAAGACAAAGTCCCAAGCCTCGTGGAGCTTACAGGGGTCAAGATTCACCATAAACACATATACAAATAAATACATAACTCATTTCAGATAGTAATAAACACAATGAAGAGAAAAAAAGCAGGAGAAAGACACAGTGTGAAGAGTGGCATCTTGAAAAGCGTTCATTCAGGGAAGAAGTCTTTGTTGAAGGGAAGGATGGAGAGAGTCATGAAAAATACGGGAGAACAATATTCAAGTCAGAAGGATCAGCAAGTTCAAAGACCTTGAGGCACGCAGCTTTCCTCATTGAAGGGAGTAGATGTAGCCTTGACCAGAGCAGAGTGAAGGAAGGAGAAATGGTGGGGTACGTTGCTGGGGAATATGCCGGGGGCAGGGGGCAGTAGAGAGGTTTAGTGGGGATCATCTGGATCTACTGGAGGGTTGTGAGCAGAGAGTGAAAACTACCTGATTTCCGTTTTTAAAAACTTAACTCTGGCTGCCATGCAGAACTATGACTGTAGTGTTACCAGGAGCCAGTTTGGGCGCAGAAAGACCATTAGGAGCTACAACAATGGTCCAGGTGACAGATGGTTAAGGCTGGGCTAGGATGGTAGACTGGAGTTGGTGGGCAATAGTCAGGTTTAGAAACATTTTGAAAGCAGAGCATTGAGACTTGCTGATGCTTTGGAAGGTATTCTGCCCCGATAAGCTATTGATCAAAAATAACATCTGAGAAAATTGTATGTCAAATAACATTTGACTGTTAAAAACTTGACAGTATTTTAAAGTTTTTTGTCCGATTTTTCCAAAATGTTTTGATGGGCCAACATATTTATACAGGTTCTTGAATCTGTATAAGTTCTTAATGTAAAATGATCCTTTCTTAATGTATGCATATGCCTGCTATGTTATGAGTGTGGTTATATGTAAATAAAATATAATTTTTCGAGGAATCCCCACAGAGAACATGGAAGATAAGATATAATGCTGATATCTATCTCTGATCCTTGCCTGATTTTCATCATATTTCTAAATATGTGAAAAAGATGCATGATAATATCTATGGAGTTTGGTAGGGAACTGTGATACCAAATACAGACACAAGCCTAAAAAATATTTTAGTCTTTAAAGAGCAACATGCAGGTATCATTTGTAAAGTACTATGCAACATGATGGATGACTGTGAAAAGGATTTTCATATATCCACAAACTAAATTTTATTAGACTCCTTCATTTTCAGAATGAAGAAATGTTTTGTGCACTTAAAATATATATGTGTATATATGTATATATATGTGTACACACACACACACACACACGTATATAAAACATTCATTTGAAGGCCAGTGAGTTCCTTTCTGTAGCTTAGACCAGATGAGTCTTATGGAAAGAAGTTTTAAATTCATGAAAATTGGAGTTTACTCAGGAAATACCGCCAGCGTTTTAATGAAAGTGCCATGCATACCCCTTCTGAAATTTAACACATGGAGTGAACCTTCCCACATCTGTGGCAAATGCAGACTTTGCTGCCTTAAGGGCTTGGCATTTTCAGATAAAAAAGAATCAATGTCATTATACAGTATCTCTCTAGAGCATCGTAATTATTCTGCATGCATACAATATTTATTTAAAACTTAAAATTAAACTTCAAGAGGTGGTCATTTGAAAGCTGGCAGTGAGTGAACGGATCCTGTATTCATGAAAAAGAGAATATTTCTTCTAAAAGTTGAGAAATAGATCAAAACGATCTTTCCAGTAACTGGCACTTTAGTCATATAGATGCTTTTTATGTGTCAGATTTATTAATCAAGAAGGTCCATGGGAACGAGAGAGGGAAATCTTGAGGATGTGACTGTCGGTTTTTGATATGTCAGGTATAATTT
The DNA here is from genome assembly GCF_030028045.1 of Hippopotamus amphibius kiboko. Taxonomy (NCBI): domain Eukaryota; kingdom Metazoa; phylum Chordata; class Mammalia; order Artiodactyla; family Hippopotamidae; genus Hippopotamus; species Hippopotamus amphibius. The sequence continues at coordinate 35,602,592 of NC_080189.1, read as the reverse complement.
TGTAGCTGTGATTTTTGTATTGCAGTACACACACAGCATTGTACTGATGTTTGTGTATCTCTTTATACTCATCATTTGTGATGACTGGAAAAGAAGATAAGGCGGAGATGTTTTGATACAGGATTGAAACTTGAAACTACAGTCCTTCAATTTGAACGGTATTCCTGTTTCATCTTTCTTTTCATGTTACCTTTTTAACTTTTGCCACTGATGTAAAAGGAAAAAAAAAGAAAGAAAATTTGAAAAGATGCCAGGTGTTGGTTCTTATCTGGGTGAAGGATCACAGAAGTAGAGGATAAAATATAGCTTGTAGTTTGTCACAGCAGCAGACTTATGAAGATCAAACACTTGTCAACAACAACTGTTTGTCCTCCTGTGTCCATCATAGAATTATTAAGATGGTGACATCTCTTCATAGTTGGTACATTTTGCCAAGATTGTAGTGTATAATGTTCCAATTAGTTTAACAGGGTGTATTCTGCTGGGATGAATACAGTCTTCCTTAATTGCTTTTGGCTGCTTCCTGAAATAAAAGAGTCTCTTCGTGGTACGAACACATCGGTCACTGTGAAATTCAGAATGGTATGCTCTCTTTTAAGTCATCAAAAATAACATGGAAACAGGTATTTCCAAAAGCTGAGGCAAAGCAGTTTATTTTTACAATGTTTGAACTGAAAATGCAACAAAACTGTAAAGTAAAAGAACTGAGCCCAACTTTTTTTTTTGGTTATTATTTTATTCTACTTGCCAAATAAACAGTTTGATGTTTTCCTCTATTGGTTTTTGTGAAAAGCCCAGCTGCTTGTGTGTACTTAGAGTTTGTACTGTATCATACAACTCTTGGTGAAAATTCTCATTTTTTGACCAAAGTTGAGTGACTGTTTACTCTTTTTTTTTTTTTTTTTTTTGCTTCGACTCCTGCAGACATCAAGTCCATACTGGATGCCTACCAGCCTTGGTCCATATTCAACTCAGGCTATTTCTGGGAAGTTTATCTTTATGAGGTCGAGAGCCAACAGTGCCTTTCAGAGTTAGCAGTGACTGGTGCTTTGCAGCATTTCTTGAAGCTCCTTTTAGCTTAGTGTCTTTTAGCCATAATTGCCCTCAGAAGCTACATGCGGTCCTAAAGAGCCTGAGAGCCTGGGAGAAATTTCAAGCCACCGTGTGGGCAAAAGGAATAGGAATCAAAAAGAAGGAAGAAAATTTGAAGACGAAAGTCTTGGGTAGAGATGTGAAGCCATAAAATATAAAGACGTAAAGTTTTAGATGAACAATGTACCCCTCTGATACCTTCAGGGATTTTATGTGGTTTTAATTTTTTAACTGAGATTTCTATTTCTATACATGCCAAACAAAATCACTTGAGGAAATCAAGTTAAACATATAAAATTCTATGCATGTAAACTAATAAAATGACATCATATTTATAAAGAGCACTGTACAAATTGTGACCTAATCTATGTACCTATTGTAACTGCAAGTAAGTCTGAATTTGTCCAGGAGGTTCTACTTAATGGCCAGTTCCCAGAAACTTAAAAAAAATTTTTTTAACTAAAAAATAAAACATTGACCAGTCAAAAGATAAAGGTAACTACTTAACCTAACCAGTTATTTTGACTGAACTGGAAAGAAGTCAGCATAATCTTCTAAATCTACTTATTCCTATTAGTACTTATGATTTTAATTGTGTTCAACTTTCTGAAAATAATAAATGCATGTAGGCTTACAACACACAATCCAACAGTCCTTAATATAACTCCTAATTATTCTGCTCTGTAAAGACGAGCACTTTCAATGCCTTTAAGGTGCTTCTTCTGAAACTCACATATATATCTATCCCACATATATATCATATATATATAAATATATACCAGAATATATATATTCCCATATTCATATCTATCTCCATATATAATATATATCCATTTCTTAATTTCATAATTTATAGAAATAGTACATTGACTTTTGTTTTGGAAGTATAGAATTTACCTCTCTCCTATGATCTCTCCCAATCTCTCCATATAGTTACATTATAATTTTCTGGTTAAGGTAACAGTCAGTGTTTACACAACTATTGTTACAAAAATATTTTTCACTTCAGGGCCAAAAACTGACTTTTGATTACAATTCTTTTCTAATAACCCTTCTTGTTTTTCCTGGAATTAATACTGCACCATTATTTCCTTGCTTCTTTTTCTGTAACTATTTTTCATTTATATTTGGTATGAAGTATTTTTTAAAATAAATTTATTAAAATAAATACTCCAAAAATATGTCAAAGGCCTATTAATATTTTTTCTAAGTGTTGAAACACACTAAAACACTAAGCAGTCCTACCCCACCCCACTCCATCCCCCAGCAGCCCTCCACCTCTCGCTCTAAACTACATCCTTTGTAGGCGGTGCATAGCTGACGTATTGGTCTCTGCCTCCACTGGTTTCCTGTACTTGAACCCGTGATTTCTGGATCTTCTTTCTTGCTTTTTTCTCCTGTATTTGTAAAGCATATCTTCTAGCACTTTCTGAAGAAAGAGTATATAGGAAACACACTTATTTATTTTAGATATTGACTATCTGAAGATGTCTTTATTCTGCCCTCATATATGACTAATAACTTTGAAACCACTTCATAATGAAATTTTGTAGGCATCAAGTCACAGTCTTCTGGAAATCAGGGTTGCTCTTACGAATTTCAATGCAATATCTTACCCCTAAGCATTTCTCCATGACTTGCTTCTATTCTTTAAGAAGTTCTTAGGATCTTTTTCAAGGATTTCTTCCTGTTTTTTCTGAAAGTTCCTAACAATCCGCTTTGGTAAAGGTCTTTCTCCACTCTGTTTGGCCCCTAGTGGGCTCCTTCCATTTGGAGACATATGATTTTCAGCTCTGTGGAATGCTTCTTAAGTGATTTTTGATAATTTTGTCACCTCTATTTTCTTTAGGAAATTATGAAACTTTGTAAGATGTTTCAACCTGGACTTTCACCAACACTCTTTATTTTTGTATTTTGTATTTCTTAAATTTATTCTCTATTTTTTCCCCCTCCTATCATATTTGTCTTATTTTTTCCACTCTGGGTATTTCCTTGACACTATCTTCCATACTTCTGAAAATATTTTCCAGTAATCATATTTTAAACTCTAATAGATAGTCCTTGTTCTTTGATTATTCCTTTTCATAATAACACCCTGCTTCTTCTAGGTGTGATATCTTCTCTTGTCAATCAGGACAATAATAATAGTCTATATAATATTTTTTACAGTTTTCTTTGGTGCTTTATATTGTCTCCATTTTCTCCCAGTTTATTTTCCTTATTTGTGTGACTGTATTTCATATTGGAGACTTCTCAAACATTAGGTGTTCCTTGGCTGTTCATTCAAACTAAAGAGTAAAGTACATTTATAAATTGAAAAATAAAAACTGGATGACATCTCTTAGTATATGGGAAAGATGTTCAACACGGATATTTATGTGCGAGGATCTTTAAAGGTCAGAGTCTATGGGTCTTTTACCGGAGTTTCTTTTCTCCAGAGAACACTGGTCTATATATCCTGGGGGTGAGTGTGTGGGTGTAAGACTGACTGCAGGCACGGCACTCTGGGGATGCTGGGGTGGTCTATCATGCATCATGCGACCGCCGGCATCACCTCCACCCTCCAAAGTGCTTGATGTCCCGCACTCTCACGGTTCTGGTGCTTCTGTCCCCCCCACCCCTCCAGAGACTAAAGCTCTTGTCTTTGAGGGGAAGGTCAGCAGGGAGAAGTAGGTGTAGGTATCCCCTTGTTCTCTCAACAGGGAAGCACGCCCACTTTTCATATTCCTTTGCCTGATATTAGGCTTTAAAAGCTTTGGTAGGCACTTTATTAGGTAAAAGGTTTTAGTTGTCTCAAAAGTTATTCTTCTTTTTTCATAAGATAATTGGAACTGCATTTCGAGGTCAAACTTTATTGAAAGCTTTACAACTGACCAGGTGCATTAAACGAAATACTTTTCCTTCACCTATTAATTTTGTAATTGTGTTAAAGAAAGTAGGACTTGAGCCTTTTGAGTGACTTTTTCTCCCTATGATATCCCCTGCTGCTTATTGCTCTTGTTTCTATTATCCCATATAGGCTGCAGGGGTTTTTTCTCCCCCACCCCAGGGGCCTCACAATCGACGTTCCAAATTGTAATTATCACGGCAAATCTTTTTGTTCTGACAAATAAAACCGACATGTTTTATTTTATCCCATTTTCTGGAGCTACCTAGTTGAGGCTAAGTTTTCAAAAGTAATCACCAGTCTTTTTGAATCTTGGGAGTATATTTCTTTAGACCTTGTAATGTGCATAGTGTAAAACCATTTAAAGTTATGTTAATTTTTTCTTAGAAATACTATTTCAAATAATCATGCAGAGGAAAGAAAAAGTGAAAATGACTGTTTATATCAACTGACGACCTCAATGAGAGTTGTTAAAAGGGTTGAGAAATAGAAGCTATAAAGGAAAGTTTAAGCATGGAACAGGATTATTTAGCTAAGAGAAAGGTCTAACAGTTCAAGAACAGTATAGAAAAATAATGGCCCACTGTTCTCTAGGTCCAGAGAAGACATAAGAAGAGGAATTAGGCTTAAAGTGAAATGTGGAAATAACGAAACTTTTTAAGATGCTTCAACCCTGACTTTCACCGACACTCTAACAAAAAGGAGTGAATGTACAGGTGAAGGCAAACTAGATATTAGGTTAAAAAGACATGAGTCTCAACAATCCCTACAACTAAATCGTTGCTCAGAACCCTAATATTCCCCCTTCCCCCAAAGACATAAAGACTTTCATTTATTCAGAAGTACTAAATTCAGAATAAAGCATAAAAGGGACCAATTAATTCAACTGGTTTGATAAAAGTATATAATTAATATTCACCTCCATTTTTTAATAATACAAGATAAAAAGCCTAGGGAAACAAATAAGCAAGGTGTATGTGAGGGTGGGGGGGAGTGTGTGTGTGTTGTGTCCACTGTGTGAGGGACCCACCTGAAAGGAGAACAAAGGCTGTGTAGGTTCCAAGACCCCCATCGCTATGTGTCTCTTGTCTTCTGGAGACTACCTCTTTAACCCAGTGACTTCTGTAAGGAAACAGTGGCTTTCAATTCAGCTCCCATGCATGCCAGGGGGCCCCTTCAGTATCCCCTCTTCCAGATACACAGAGCTGTTTGGCTCCACAAGGATAATTGTATACCAGAGCAGAGGCGGACTTGGCTTTCTTAGTGCCCCTCATGCATTTTTTTAATTCCTGAAATATAATTCTAAGGTTTAGAGTGTTTCACTTCGCTTTCCCATATACATATACATAATTCACCCATTTAAATAATACAGTTCAGTGGTTTTTAGTATGTTCACAGAATTACACAACTACCACCATAATCTACTTTTAGAACATTCTATTATTATTCCAAAAACAAAGCCAGTAACTCCCCTCTTTTTTAAAGATTCTAAAGAAAGAGTTTTCAGAAAGCTCTTTAGTTTCATCACAAATTACTGTATTTTTCCAGAGGTACCTACTTTAAAAAACAAGTACTGTCTTTCAAATTGGCAACATGAACTTGGCATGAAATATAATTGATATAAATATCTGAATTTATACCTTTAGTAGCTCCATATCTATCACAAATTAGAACCAAAAGTAAATCCACTGCAATAGATTAGATAGAGAGTTGTTATATGAAAGACGAGACTGTGATTTCTAAGCATTTACCTACTTAAATATAATTAGATTCGTATTAAATGGAGTCAAAGCACATTCAAAAAGAGTTTCAGATAAGACGATGGATGACCTGTTCTGTTTTTTCTCCAAGCAGAGTTGTAAAGTAAGAGAAAGGTCCTCTTGGTTCTCTTCTTTCACAGGCTATCAGTTAGGTTACAGCTGCTGTAACAAACACATCTGGAAACACAGTGGCTTAGAGCAGTCCTGAGAGGGATAGGTAGTCCAAAGCGGTATCACACTTCTATTTCTAGGTTAAGAAGTCATCCAGGACCCAGGTATCTTCCATCACGGTGCTCTATCATCACTCAGGGAATTCATCAAAGCTGGCTCTTATGGACTGACTTGTACGCCTCCCCAAATTCCTTTGTTGAAGTTCTAACCCCTAATGTGACTGTATTTGGAGATAGGGCGTATAAGGAGATAGTAAAGGTTAAATGAAATGGGGCCTTAATCCCACAGGACTAGTGTCCTTATAAAAAGAGGAATAGATACCAGAGGTCTCTTTCTCTCTCTCTCTGCACACAGGAAGGGCCATGTGAGGACACAGTGAGAGGGCAGCTGTCTACAAGTGAGAAAGAGAGGCCTCACCAGAAACCAAACTTGATGGCACCTTGATCTTGGACTTGTAGCTTCTTGAACTGTGAGAAAACATATTTCTGTTGTTTAAGGCATCCAGCCTGTGGTATTTTGTATGGCAGCCCTAACAGAATAATACCCTAGATTACCAATTACCTACATTACCATATCCTCATTCTTGCACACAGAAAGGGGAAAAGAGACACAGTGGAGAATAAGAAGTTTCCCTTAAAGGTTATGATATAGAAACTGCAAATATTATCTCTGTTCACTTCTCATTGTCCAGAATTTAAACACATGGGCACACCTAATTATAAGGAAGGCAAGAAAGTATCTAGTGTGTTCACACATTCCCTGCTAAAACTCTATGTGTGTGTGTGTGTGTGTGTATGTGTGTGTGTGTATGTGTGTGGAGGTGGTGGAGGGTGTAACTAAAAGGCAGAAGGGGAAATGGATACTGGGGACTTAGTGGTCTCTAACAAATGCTCTTCCTCCCAGTCTTAGCATCTCTTTCTAGCTATGTCTTGATTACTCAACAGCTTCCCAACAAATGACTGTAGATTTGGCCTGTTGACAGCACCCCATGCCCTCAACTTTGATGTCTGATCCAGCTTTTCAAAAATTTTGTTTGCAATCCTGTTTATTTGCTCAGCTCTATGGTCTATGAGAGTTCTGAGCTTACTAATTTATACTAAAATATTTATGGGTGATAATTACGTGGTACTGGGTGATTCTGCTTAGTGGTTTGCAAGCCTGTAATCATGGGATAGTTTGTGTCCTTGTTTGCATGCAGAATTAGCTCCTGTCTCCAGCAGGTTGTGCCACTGAGAGGTGAAAGGAGGAAGAGAACTCAGAACATTACAGTGAACCCATGCTTGCTCTATCCATGCCTAGATGTCTTCCCTTTAAAGGTTACTTTCTATGTACTGTCAGTACTGGACCAAGGTCCAGGGGAACCATGTTTGAACAGCTGATTCACTTGCAACATTGCCCTGATCTCACATACCCTCAGACTGTGTTGGCACCCTGCCTGTCTGTCCATGCTTTGTGATTCTTTTATAGTCATTGTACTTCGAGTGGACAGTGAAAACATTTAGCAAACAGCAGATGTGAATGAGGAGAGGACCTTCAGAACCGATCATCTTTAATTAAAAGCATAACACTCTCCATTGTCACGTCTGAAGACCACGTAACACAAAGGATTATGTGATAATGAAATTCAGCTGCTATTTTCTTTCTAAAATGGATCTTCTTGGATAGAATCCAAATGGATTCAAGTTGTACCAAATTTGATCATGTACCAGGAGGTATTACTATAAAGCTTTAAATATACAATTCAGCTTATCATCAGCTTGTCATCAGTGATGATGCTCAAGTTCCTCAACCAGTCAGATGAGGAGGAGGAGGTGATTCCATGAGCAAGGGTTGGTAAGAATACAGAACTCCTGGGTTGGATCTAATCTCCTGAGAGCTTATCTCTCTGACAACAATAGCCGGTCTCAGGGCCAGCAAAGCTTTTCTGTAAATGCCAAAATCTTGCTATTCTGTAAACAGTAAATGTTTTAGGCTTTGTAGGTCCTAAGGTCACTTTTACAACAACTCAGCTCTGCTTTTGTAGTGAGAAAACATAGAGAAAATGTGAATGAGTGTGAACATGTGCCAATAAAACTTTATACACACAGGAATTTGAATTTCCTGCACTTTTAGTATGCCATGAAGTATTATTCTTCCTTTGATTTTTGTTTTCAACCACTTACAAATGTAAAAACTATCTTTGTTCCCAAGGCAAAGCCAACCTCTGGCCCAGATTCTTCTTCATTCAATGAGTAATTACTGAGTGACTCTGTGTGCCAAGCACTGTTCTCAGTAATAGAGACACAGCAGTGAACAACCAGGAAGATTCCCCGCGCCCACAGAGCTTATACTCTACATTCACCCACTGACGTTGCTTATAGTGACCCAGAAAAGTCACTATAACGACGCTGGGTGTTAGTGCACGACCCTGTTACAAGACTGCATGTTCAAATACTTGTTGAGCCACTAAGTAAATGCAGTTAGCATTCTGCAAGTTCAGTCTGAAGCATGTTCTTTGCACATACCTTTACTATACTCCTTTTGCATCATATTATATCTCATTTATTCCTCATCCTTAGCACAGTGCCTGGCACAGAAGAGGCATTCGGTTCCACATTTCATTGAAGCTAAGACGCTATCAGCATTATTTTATGAAAAAAATATTATTTTAAAAAGTTGCCAATTAACTCTAGGATGGTCATCATTGCGAAAGGCACTCACATTTCAGAGATGTTAAAATGGGGAAAAAGAAATGTGAGACAGACTCTGAAATAGGGTAAATGTTTCCTAAATAAATTGTGTCTACATCTCCATTCATTCTGCAAATGTACTATACTAATTAATAGTGAGGCCCAGGAAGAGCCAAAATCATAACTGAGCGCCGCGTGAAAAATGTCACCTGAGGTTGTCCGCCCTGCATTCTGGTGACTCTACAGCCTTTGTGTGCTGAAGATGCTTCCTCCCTCCTCAAAGGCCTTGCTTGCTTTCCTGAAGTTTCCAGGGCTGCCTCACAGGCAGCCTTGCCTCCTTCTTGCCAGTCTGGTGGCGAGTGGTGCAGAAACGTTTTAATTAATGGTGAACTTCTCAGAGTTGAAGTGCAAACAATTATAGCTCAATTTTACTTTCGGCCTCATTTTCGTCATTTTCATTCTCTCCTCCCTCCCGATTAGATGACTCCGTTTCACAGTCTGTAAAGCTGCCTAATGGCTCTGCTTGTGAAGAAAGAAAGGGCATTGTTTCTCTCTCGCAATTAAAAGCTGCAGAGAGACAAAGACAGAGCTCTCCTGCTAAACATCTCCAGAGAAGTCCTTCCAAAAGGTAGATGCCTCACTCTTCTCTAGCTAGAGAACGATTTCTTTTTTTTTTCCAGAAAGGTTCACATCTTCCTCATAACAACTGTTTGCACGCAAGACTCCGAGAAAGTTCATAGCACACATCACAAGTACATCTGATATGTAAGTGAAGTGATCTGTAGCACTGCTAATTAGACCTAAATTCTTGATTTACTATTTATAAAACAAAATTGATTATTACTTCATCAACAACATTTAAAGCATCATTAAGAGAGGTCTGCTCCAGCAGCCTCAGGTTAAATTTTTTAACAAGCACTTTAGTTGCTAATCTGTGTTATTGCCAACATATGTAAACTTCCTAATGCTAATTGCATTCAGCTGTGAATCAAACAATGTCTAATTCTCTTCAGGATTAATTATGCACATGTGCCGCCTGCATTCCTAAACATGGTTCTCATAAATAATAAGAGATATATCTAAGCAGATGGGATTTTTCCAACTAAATGATCTGTTTATCATGAATAAAACAAATGACACATACTAGACTTCAAATACAGAGTCACTGCAACTTCAGATATTTTTAGCATTAATAATTATCCCAACAATTGTTTGTGTGAATACATTTTTGAAGAATCCAGCAGCAAACAGTGTTTGCTCACATGCTATATTTATCTCTTACAACATTTTAAAAAATTTTGAACCAAGAACCAGAACAGTGTAGTTTATTTTATGCACTGACTGGCTGAAGATAATTGTACACTGTAAAGATTCAAATTCTACCTTCCCCAGGGAGTTCTGTTTAAATGGACTCGGTAATTAAACTGATAAAATGTTACACAGTTGTCTCACTTTCCAGAACAGAACAGGTTGGTGGGCATCTTTGCTAGCATTACAAGGCTAGAATAATTTCAATAGTTTCATCCAGTTCTTTGTTCCTGCAACAAAAATAATTTTGAAAGAAAGTATATTTCTGTAAAGAAAAAAAGAAAAAGAAACACAGGAGAATGTATAGAAGTGTTAGTAATCTATCCTATTTCTATGGGCTTTTTTGTTCACTTATATAGTGTGCCCACAGGATCTGCATATTAATATGAACTGAAGTTGAATTGGAATTGGTATTCCAGAAAAGATTAGAATATTTTTCTTTAAGAAGGGAAATCCATAACAGCTTTTTCTTAGAAAAGGTTGAAAACTTACTACCAATTCCACTGCTCTCTCCCCTCCTCTCATACTCTTTCTATCCCATAGCGAACAACATGTATCTGTCTTATCCGTGACCATTTTTACTGGATTTTGCTAGGTAGCTAAGATAGATGATAAATTATTTAAACCATGGCTCTAAAGCTAACATAAGTGTATGTAAACTCAGAAAACAAAAAGACCCGAGTTTGAATCCTGTCTCTACTAGTTTACAGCAGTATGAATGTTCAAGTTATTTCACCTCATTATGAAATTTCTTTCCTCTGCTTCTAACATAGAGATAACACCACCTCGTGCACTGGCTGTTGTGAGGATCTGTAGAGATCTTCACAGTTCCCAGGCCTAGCTGGTCAAACGTGCTCAGCTAATGTTAATTCTTCCCATTTCTTCTTTTCCTTCCCCCACATACTATTTACCTCTCAGCATTCACACGCTGAGCCTTACCAGAAGAGGATCTATGGAACTTCCAGTGGGAGACAGAATGAGCAGGAGGAAGACTTTTCTGGTCCCTCTCAACCTCACCATAGTCGATTGTTTCCTACTTGTCCTGTACAAAACCTCCCTTGTCCTACACTATACAATTCTTCCTTAGTTTAATCACAGTATATGCACTGTTTCAAAGCACACACTTTATTATACTAGTGAAATAATATAACCACACTATGGTTTTCACAGGAACACTTAACAACATGGCCTAGGCGATACGGTAATAAATTAAAACATTGGATCGAATACTAATTTCAGCTGGCAGACCTGATAATTTAGGTTCTTTGACCTTGTGGCAGTGACTATCTTGAATTCTTACAATCATACATTTTTGGCTAAGCAATCGGCCAAAGCCCTTCCTTATGGTTTCAAGAAGACGTCCTTGGATTCCGAAGGAGCTGCATCTTGTGTTGCTGCCTAGGAGGCGGTGGTGTGAATGTGGTTCATGGCAGGAACAGAAGGTCGAGCAAAGTGTTCTTTGGCACAAATCACTGAGTCTCAAACCTTTCACTGGGAAACATTCTTGCCTCTCCACATCCTGCACACTGCCGTGGGACTCCTGCTTCACACCTCCATCCTCCTGGCAGTGGGCAATTTTCCTGCCCTCATTCAAAATGTGACTCATCTAGATTAACTGGCAACGGACTTTTCAGGTTCTTCAAGTATCTATATATTTTTTCTCCTTTAATCAATTTTCTAGAGTGAGATTTCACTCAGATATCCACTAGAAAATCAAAACTAAAAACAAAGCAAAAATGAAACAAAGCAGAATGAACAAAAGTCTGGATTTAGTACTGCCAGCATCTTCCTTTACCTGCTGATACTTTCTGTGCAATTGTCACTTATATTTTAAAAAGTATTGTAGGCATTTACAGGGACTTCCATGGTGGCACAATGGTTAAGAATCTGCCTGCCAATGTAGGGGAACATGGATTCGATCCCTGGGAAAATCTCACATGCCACGGAGCAACTAAGCCTGTGCACCACAACTACTAAGCCTACACTCTAGAGCCCATGAGTCACAACTATGGAGCCCGCCTGCTGCAACTGCTGAAGCCCGAGCACCTAGAGCCCATACCCTACAGCAAGAGAAGCCACCGCAATGAGAAGCCCACATACCGCAGCGAAGAGTAGCCTCTACTTGCTGCAATTAGAGAAAGCCAGTGCGCAGCAACAAAGACCTAACATAGCCAATAAATAAGTAAATAAAGTAAATAAATATATTTTAAAAAAAGTAATGTAGGCATTTATGATATTGAGATATTTTTAAAAAGTGCAATTAAATTCAATAGCTGTGTTTCTCAAGCCAGGAAAGTGAACATTTCAGATACTTTTCCATCAGATTAAAACTAAAATAGTTATTGAACTTGAACCTGCCTCAGTCTCCTCATCTGTAAAGTGGGAAGTTGCTGCATAACATAGGGAGATAAATTCGGTTATGGGTGATGACTTAAAGGACTAGGATAGGGAGGGTGGGACGGAGTCACGGGAGGGAGGGGATATGGGGATATATGTATAAATACAGCTGATTCACTTTGGTGTACCTCAAAAACTGGCACAACAGTGTAAAGCAATTATTCCAATAAAGAGCTTTAAAAAAAAAAAGTGGAGACAAAATTAGCAAAGATCTAAGATGATTTGGAGGATTAAATAAAATAGTAACTGTAAAGTGCTTAGAATAGTGCCTGACAAGTGCTTAATAATTGTTTTCTTCTGTTATTATAATTAATAATTTACAAATTCAAGTAACCCAAACTCTGCCACACGTTTTTGACCTTAATAAGACTTTCTTACTAATCGTGGATTTGAGTTAATAACCTAAGAAGTAAATAATGCATATGGATTTTTAAAAATCTAGCTGTCCTTAAAACTGAAAAGCATCCAAAAATACAAAAGGAAGAAAAGGAATAAAACACTGGATTAATGAAGGAAATGGTGCTATTGGACACTCTAGTGGTTGCACAATATATCTGCCCCAGGCATTGAGCCCAAGGGCATTTTTATGTTTTCTTCCTTCACTTTTCTCTGGGCTTATACCCACATGTAAGTGCAAGTACAGTCCATTCTCCTCCCCATTAGTGTCTTTCCAAACTTGATAAGGATACTCATGCTGTTCCCTAGAGTTTAATAATTGCCAAAAGATGCATTAAATGATAACACTGATTGTGAAGTACTTTAAGTTACTAAATTCTCTTTCTTTTTATCAATTAATTTCATATCCTTTCAAAAATAATTTCAACTGTTTGGCACAGAGCATATGGTACTTAATAATTTACTGACATTTAAACAAGTCTAAATTTGCTAGTGTCATTAAATAGCTTTGCACTAAAATTCATTTAATTTCTAAAACGTATGTTTGGCAATGAACATGCTATCTTATATAATATAAAGTGTACATGGGTAGTAGGCTACAGTCCAAACATATTAGATATCTTGCTAATGGATGATAGAGAAATTCCCCATTTTTAGGATCAAAATTTTAAGTCTGGGGACTTGAAGGCAAAACTGAACTTAGATGAATAAACAAACTAATTTCTATATGGACTATGAAATATAAAAAGGAAAAGCAAATATAATTGCCTTTATCCCTTTAGCTTTAATTATTAAAAACATTCTCCAGAAAAAAAAATATTCTCCAGAGCTCACAGATATTACTAAATTATCATCTGTGAGGTCCCAGCTAAAATGAAACAAAACAAAAAATAACCTTAAGCTCCTTTAAAAAAATTAGCAGTTTTGAGTCATCAGATAAATGTATATTTTCTTTTATCTGTATTAATGGATGGTATCCTATGATTTCTATGGTTTCTTCTAGTTTAGGATTCTATGATTCCTGTTTCTTCTAAAATATTGAATTCAGATATACATTTATTTTGGTCAGTATTTAATATAATTAATATAAAATAAAATTGGCATTCCAAATCAGTGGGAAAATAGAGATGGACTAATTGATTAAATTTTGTGAAAATATAGGTTAGATGCCAAAATATATTTTACAATGCTTAAAAGTAAATATAAAAAAATTACAAAATAATTAGATAAAAATTTAGAATGATATTCAGATAATATTGGGGTGGGAAGGTTTTGCCAAATCCAATTCCAAAGGCAAAAGTAACTAAAAGAAAACTGATTATATATCACTACATAAAAATAAAAAGTTTCTATTTGTCAAGCACCATAAATGACTTAGGAAAAATTATTTGCTGGCAAAAGGTTAGGATTTCTGTTATATAAAGAATATACAATGTTTATAAATCAATGAGAGACAAATGAGACAAAGCTCTCTATAGGAGAATAAGCAAAATATATTAACAAGTAATTAATGAGGAAGAGAAGAAAAATGGTTACATATATATGAAAAAACACTCAGCTTCACTTGTAATCTAAGAAATAAAGAAAAACAAAATTTATATTGTGATTTTCAAATTAGAAAGATGAACAAGAATATTAATGTTTATGTTATTAATATATGAAAAAATGAACATTCTTATATGCTGTTTTTCTCAGTAGAAGCAATATTATTTGGAGGGCTATGTGGGTATGAATATCAATAATCACAAAAATGTCTAGAATAAAAATGACAATGAGGAACTGCTCCAGATTAAAGGAGACTATAACAATGAACACGACGTGAATCCTGGATTGCATTCTAGAGCAGAGAAGTAGTAGATGGAGCTGAGGAACTTTGCCAGGGCAGTTGATAACATTTAAATATGGATTGTGTGAAAGATGATAGTAGTGTACCAGTATTAATTCTCTGAATTTGGTAATTTTATTGTGGTCATGTAGAAAAATATTCTTGCCCTTAGGAAAAGCAAGCTGAAGTATTTAATGGTAAAGGAGCAGGATTGTATCAACTTACTCACAAAAGGGTGTATGTGTGTGTGTAAAGAGAGGGAGAGAAGGAATTCAGAGCACAAAGCAATGGAGCAATGGGCAAAATAGGTAAAACTAGGTAAAGGACATAGAGTTCTTGTATGAGTCCTACAACTTTTCTGTAAGTTTGAAATTATCAGAATTGACAGTTAACAACAACAGAGTAAGTTTAAAAAGTATATACCCAATGAAACAATACTTTTACTTTAGGAATTTCTCTGAAGGAAATAATCATGGATTCACACAAGGATATTTATTTGTCACAGTGTTATTTCTAATAGGGAGAATTGGAAACAATGAATATGCTCGACAAATTCATTAAAAGTATTTATCTTATAAGGTGGAATTCCATACAGCCATTAAATCCTGTTTAGAGAAATGTTCATTGACATGGGAAAGTGTCTATGAAATAAGGTTAATTTTAAAGCAGAAGATACTAAAAAGTACAAAAGATTTTGTTTTAAAATGAATATTTATTAAAATTTGTAGGTATATACTAATCATATATAAAAGATTGATTTTTATCAAGATCTTTTTTGGGTGTGGGGTTATATCCTTTCTGAAAAAGAGATCAAGCAACTAATGGCAGAGATAAAATAGGAGATGCTACTGAGGCAACTGTCAAGGATTTCTTTCATTTTGAGAGTGTTTTGTTATTCATCACAACGCTATATTAGGACTTCTTGGGGCCATAGGAAATTTTGCCTGCCTGGGTCCATTTCTCTGTAAAAAAATCATATGAATCTATCAATTCTACTTTTGGGTATTTCTCCAAAGAAAACAAAAACACGAATTTGGAAAGATATATGCACCCGTATGTTGACTGCAGCATCATTCACAATAGCCAAGGTATGGAAGCAACCTAAGTGCCCAACAATAGATGAACGGATAAAGAAGATGTGGAATGTATAGCCAATGGAATATTAATTACTCAGCCTTAAAAGAGAATGAACTCTTGCCATTTTGCAACAATGTGGATAGACCTAGAGGGTATTATGCTAAATAAAATAAGTCAGAGGAAGACAAATACTGTATGATTTCACTTATATGTGGAAACTAAAAAGCAAAACAAATGAACAAACACAACAAAGCAGAAACAGAGTCATAGATACAGAGAACAAAATGGTGGTTGCCAGAGGGGAGAGGGGTGAAAAAATGACTAAAACAGCTGAGGGAAATTAAGAGGTACAAACTTCCAGTTACAAAATAAATGTCATAGGGATGAAATGTACAGTGTGAGAAATATAATCAATAGTAATGTAATATCTTTGTATGGTGACAGATGGTAACTAGCCTTATCAAAAATCATACGAAAAAGTATATTTCATAGTTGTGCTTTTATAAAGCTGGATAATTAAGATCATATATTAAAACATTTTTTCTATGTAAAAGTTTATTTTTAAATTCTTATTTTTTAAAAAATTAAAACAATTTCACAGGCCCCTTAAAGTATTTTGGGTTCTAGGCACTATGACTATTGTGCTTAATGGGTAAGTTGGCCCTTATTTCACCTTCCCTCCTTGATGTGTCTGTTGGCTCACAAGGCACCTAGAGTGGTGTTTCTCAAATTTTAATGTGCAAAAAATCAGAGGAATTTTGCTAAAATGCAGATTCTCATTCAGTAAGTATAGGGTGAGACATGAGAGTCTGCATTTCTGACAAGTTCCCAGGTGATACTAACATCCCTGGTCCGTGGACCAGGCTTGCAATAGCAAGGTGCTAGGAAATGGTTATAATTACCATGCCTGGGACCTCCATACATCCATATATTCTTCTTCACCATTTGTGCTTTCTTTAAATGCTGCTTGTAACCACTGGTCATTTTCTCAGGCATATAAGAATATCCTTCCCTGCCTGCTTCACACACATCTATTTACCTAGTGACACAGAGTCATTCCCAGACCTATACCTGTTTCTGAATCTGTGTCTGGAGGAAGGTATGAAAATATATTAGCAGAGATCATTTATTTGTGGTGGAAATTCAGATGATATTAATATTATTTGTGTACTTTACTGTTCACCAACTTCTCTTCATTGAGCATACATCAATTTTCTAAACAAAATATTGTATATCATAAATAGACTATATAAATATATCCATGAAAAGAAAACAATATAAATTGGTCAAGGTATGATAAATGAAATGCCATCTTGGTGATCATGGTTGGAAAAGGTGGGGAAAATGAAACCTAGGTATTAAGGAGCTGAAACAATATTTCAATATTAAAGTGTTTATAATAGAAATCATAGTTTTGTGTTTATTACTAAAATGAAAGCCCATTAAGTTGTTTGTTTTTTTTAATAAATTTATTTATTTATTTATTTATTGGCTGTGTTGGGTCTGTTGCACATGGGCTTTCTCTAGTTGTGGCGAGCGGGGGCTACTCTTCATTGTGGTGCACGGGCTCCTCATTGCGGTGGCTTCTCTTGTTGTAGTGCATGGGCTCTAGGCACGTGGGCTTCAGTAGTTGCAGCACATGGGCTCAACAGTTGTGGCTCACGGGCTCTAGAGCACAGGCTCAATGGTTGCGGTGCATGGGTTTAGTTGCTTCACGGCATGTGGTATCTTCCTGGGGCAGGAATCGACCCCATGTCCCCTGCATTGGCAGGCGGATTCTTAACCACTGCGCCACCTAGGAAGTCCCGCCAATTAAGTTTTAAAAACATATTCTTTCAATAGATAATATGGTTCTCAAGATTATATGATTTATCTTTTTACCTTCTGGGACCAATACATTCTAAACACAATAAGTAATTGCTAGATCTGCTTTTTAGTGAGTGGTGAATAAATACATAAAAAGTCTGTTTAATATTCTTGGCAATGACCAACATAATCAATAATGGGCAAATCCATTAAGATGGCTGAAAATTCAGGATCTATTACAGAGATTGTTATCATAACTTGAAAGAACCTACCATGCTTTTCATTCCAACTCTTAAATATCATTGGCACTTAGACTTTAAAAAATTTGTCTTTGAGGATCTACAACACTGCTCCAAAGTTTATTTTTACAATTTTTTTTAAAGTTAAAACATTGCTCATGAAATATGTTCAGTTTATCTGAATAACGTTAAGTAGTATTACTTCACTTTTTCCATGAAATCTTTCTATCACCCCAATCTATTATAGAGTGGTGGTTTTTTTTCTCTAAAAACTCATATTTTAACTTATAATATGTGAATATTTTTTCTAAGTCTTTGTGTGATCCACCATCAGGCTTTGCTCGTTATAAATGTTAGCTTAAATCTAAATAATTTGAACAGAAAAGAAAATAAAAATCCATAGTTTCAGGTTGGACAAATATATTTTGCTTGGCAGTTGAGATCTCGTATAACTGAATAATATAGTATGTCATCACAACATAACAAATACAGTATATGTGTGTGTGTGTATAAAATCTTTGAAGTTTTAATGTTCTCTTTGTGCTATACCTTTTAAAATTTTATTTATAACCAGTATATGACATATAAACAATGGAAAGCTTTCAAAGTTGAATTCATTACAGGTATTAAATGCACCCATAATTATACCTTTCTCCATTCACTTAAGATGACCTGTTATTTGGCACTTTTTGGATGGAAATACTCTTATTCAATACATGGAATGTTTTCAACTATATTAGTGCTAGTATGTAGTGGCTGCCTTATCCGGACATATAATTCTTACAGAAATACTGGAATGGAACTCCATGAAATTAATATTCTGTGTTTCCCCTGCAGACCCTTAGAAAGAAGAATTTTATATGTTTTTTGCAGAAACCTGATATAAGCCTGTATAACTTAAGGATCACATTCACGTTATTTCCCATAATTACTTAGCACCAGGCCAACACCCTGTATACAATGCCATATTTATTTTAGGTGAACTATAGTTTTGAGGTTTATAATTTTTTTGCGTAATATGTATATTTAGAAAATATACACATACAGTTGACAGACATTATAACTATTCCTGCTATACAATATAGCCATTGAGCCTTTGTCTTTGAATCATATAAACATAATCTTATGAACTGTTTTAAACTTCAGGAAATAGATTACTTTATCCAGTATTTTAAATTTTTATGGCAATATGTATATATACAATATTTATATATGTGAAAGAAATTTGTAATTGCCCATGTAAGTCTGCCTGAACTAATTTATTCATTTACTTCCCCTGAAAGTCTTCATTCACCACTGGTTCTTCAGTGGTGAAAAATATGTCATGGAGAGTCGTTGACCTAACTACTAGAACAAATTAACTTATATAAAATTAAATCATTTAGGGATGCACTGATATTTTTGATTGTTTAAAATTTGAAACAAAAAAATATTAAACATAATAAGAATCATGATCCCCATGATTCTACCACCCAATTTAAGAGCTAGATTATGAATAGTGTTTCATTTATTTCTGTGTTTTCATTTCTCTTCTTCTCCCAGATCTAACTATTATACTGAATTTTGTATTTATCTTTCTAATTCTTTTAAAAATAGTTTTATCACAAAATATGTTACTTAGATTTGTTTGCTTTTGAGTTTTACAAAAATGATCTGCTGTATGATCATCAGTTTTCAATGTGACATGGCAGGGATTGGCAACCTGTCACCTGGGGGTCAAATCTGACCCATGAGTCAAATGTTATATTTTATGCAAGGTCTAGTTATTCCACACTGGGAAGAAGACCTGGCAGAACAACTAGTGTGCCTTACTGTCTGAAATGGAGATTCCAATAATTACTTAAATTATCAGAAATTAGTAATTTGAAGATTATGTCATAAATCTCTAAAGAACTAAAAGTTCTTTCTAAATTATTCAGACTAAAAAGTTGCTTCAAACTTAGTCTTAGTCACCTAGGGCTTCCATAATAGAATACAATACTCTGCTTAAACAGGTATTTATGACCTCATAGTTTTGCAGGCTAGAAGTCCAATATCAAAGTGCCAGTACAGTTTCTGGTAAGAGCTCTCTTCCTGGTTTGTAGATGGCTGTCTTCTCGCTGTTTCCCCACATGGCGGGGGTGGGGTGGGGTGGGAAGGTTGAGAGAGAGAGAGTGTGGGGCGTGGGCAGCATGCAAGCTCTGTGTTTCTTCTTATAAAGGCACTAATTCCATCATGAGGGTCCCATCCTCATGACCTCATCTAAATCTAATTACTTCCCAAAGGTCTCACTTCCAAATATTATCATATTTGGGGTTTAAGCTTTCAAAATATAAATTTTAGGAGCATGCTGTTCAGTCCATAGCACTTAAGTTTGAATTTTGTGTTTTAAATTCAATATATTCACATATATAATATATAATTAAATATATATTTTATGTATAATTCACACATATATATATTTGACTAAGCAATGCAATGCATCTGAACTTCTGTGACTGGTCTTCTTATTTCTTTGAACATTTGGAACCCCAAATCAACACACTGTATCTGATGAAGCACTCTTTACAATATTTCAGTCATGACTGACTCTGCTATGGTTGTGCAGATGCAATATTTTAAATATGTCTTTTAGCGCTGGATATTTTTGTTGCATGTAAAAGCAGAACCAATTATCCCCAAGATCACATATTTTTGTTATGAGTAACTTAATCTGTCCCCCCTCACCCCTTTAATCACTCCATTCCTCACCTTCTCTACTAAGTACTTAAGATTTCCTAAAATAACAACTCTTTACTAAAACACCCTCTAAATTCATGAATTCTTTCCTCTGTTCATTCAGTTTCCTTTGACCAAGTCATTCATTTTGTGATATATATATTTCAGGAACACTGAAAGGTATATGTTGTGTAAATATGTTTTATTTTCATTTTTCAACTATAAATTCACCTTGTTATCTTTTCCCAATGTGTAATTTAATTAATTGCTGGGTCTCACTCCCAGAGTTTCTGATTCAGCAGGTCTGGGGTGGAACCCAAGAATCTGTGTTTCTAGTAAGTTCCCAGGTGATGCTGATGCTGCTGGTCTAGGGACCTCACTTTAGGAGCCACTAGTTAAAGCATTTTTGCTTCCTTAATCCAAGTGATATCCTTGGAATAATCTAGGTCACGGAAAGCTAAACCAGATTATTTTGATTGGTATCTAGATTTGTGCCAGCAGGCCATATTGAAGCATTTAAGAAAGTCATAGAGAACCTGCCTTTAAATTTATTATAAGGATGTTGGTAGCACATGGTATGCATTGATTGGCTACTTTTATAACCCGGCTCACTGTCGCTGTACTACATGGGTTCCTCCTGTACATGAAAACCTACGACAGAGATATCACCTGTCTTCAATGATGTATCATGCCTGTTTTAATTTTTTAAATTGTGTATTAAATAACTGATGGTGTTTCTATCTTTGGGTTGACGCCTAGGACACAGAGACAAATGTGTAGCCAATTTCTAATAGAGTATGCAAGAAATTATATTGAGTATTTGGGCATTAATTTGACATTTGGCTTTATCTTATGTCATTTATCCTCACTTTTCCTACTATTCTATTAACTTTCTCTTATTTTTATATTTTCTTTTTTGTATCTTTACAGCTTACCTCAGTTACTTTGTTGGAAGAGAGTAGCAGTAAAGATTATGAAATGAGTGACTAGCTAAGCAAGGGAACAGATATGTGCATGACAGCACTGAGGATGTCAAAATCACTCAAATGAAGTTCAAACAGATTCACTTAGTATCACATAGTTGATCCGGGGATCTGTTCTATTTTCCCCTGGAGTATTATCCTTGTTACTCAGTTATATTCATACTTATCCTCTAACAGTCAGGTTTGCAGTATTTCATTGTTCATTGAGGTTTACCATGAGCTGCACAGAGCATAAACTGTGATTGTTTTAACATGAGGACATAACCCGCCAAGTTCAGGATTTTTTTCTCTTCCGCAAGGAAACTTGGGAGAGTACTTCATAAATCTAAGTGATTCTGTTTTTGTTATATGTCTGGAATGTCTTATTTATTATCGTACAGAAAACTCCAAAAAAATGAAAGGAACACTATTCATGATAGATTATTTTTACCATGTTTAATTAGCAGAGGGAAAAATTGCCAAAACAAATGAGAAGGAGGTTTTCTGTTGTTGTCCAAGGTCTTATTGTTCACCATAGAGGCAGAGAAATATTCCCCATATACTGCTGCCATTTTGTTGATTCTTTTAAACAAACATTGAGTCAGAGAGAAATCATTTCCATATTTCACGCAGAAAATACATATGTTTTCTATCAAAAATTTTGGGAAAGTTTTTGGTTTAATTGAGAAGATTAATTTGCTAGCACGTATAATGTTTCTCTACACTGTAATTTGTTTTTAATTACACATGAATACCATATGTAGTTCATTGACACTCTTTACTAATTCTTGAAAGTAAATTTACTCACCACTTGTGTCATTTGCATCGTGGAGTGTGTGTTCCTTGTTAAGTGATTCCTTTCCAATTTCTAAATAATTAGCTAATTAAGGGCATGATCCTGGGGTTCTCCTGCAAGAATAACACCCACTGGCTTGAAGACAGCAGGGTCTGCTTTTATTGTGGATCACAGTGTTGGGTAGCCCCATCCTGTGGTTTTTTCTAATTAAAGTCGTATTCATATTTGCAAATGTTTACCTGTGAAAATAAACTTGTTAAACAAGCTTGTGGATTTCTGTACTGTGACAGTGGTTAACTCACCCTTGGTAAATGCTAGAGGATTCTATTTAGCTCCACTAATAAACAGTCATCACCGCATCCACAACCCTGGACAGCCACCTTGCAAACATCTGTAGTTGATCACAGGAGCAGCGTTAAATCAGAACAAACATCCCGGCCCAGGGACACTAACCTTGCTACTACTAATAAAAATGATAATAATAATAGCTCATAATAGCTATCCATCTCTTTGACTTTGCCTCTTCTCTACCTCTGTCTGGCAGTCCTCTTCCTCCTCCTCCCATCATTGTGTAGTGACATGCTACTACCTCCATAACTAACATCATCACCTCCTCCACGAAGTCCTTCCTGCATACCACATTAGTAAAACTCTTCCTGCTTAGCACTTCAATTCTGTATCTCAGTACTTACTCTGATGTATTTATTTATTTACATAAATGACTATCTAATTAGGAATTCTTTGAGAACAGGAATTGCCACACCCACGCACATACATACACACCCCCACCCCCACACCGCCTGAACTTGGCCTAGCCTTGCTTTATTTTTAAGGGAGACCTCAGGGCCATGTGTGGATTAGCAGAGTTGTGGTCTTCCATGTGGACAGTATCTTTTATCTTTATTTTTATCTGTTTATGTCTTTTATCTTTTAATTTCTCTTTATTTTACTTATAAGCAATTCTTAAGTAGTATGCTAGTAGTAATGCATTATTCTGCTTTTAGATAACAGCCATTTCTCAATAAAATGTAAACTTTTTAAACACAGAATCTTATCTTTGTTATCATTTATTTATTTTGTGCAGTCTGCATACCAGAGTGCCTAAGAGTGTCTGTGGAGCCAGACTGTCTGGCTTCCAATCTCAACTCTGCTTGTGCCCAACTGTGTAGTATTGGGCAAGTTATTTAACCTCTCTGGCCTTCACAGGACATCTGTACAATGAGGAAAATAACCCTATCTACTTCACAGGGTTGTTATGAGGCTACATAATAAGGTGTGTACAAACAGAATAACGCCTGGCGCAGAGTAAGCCTTTGATAAATAGCTGTTCTGGTTGCGATAGCTGGCATGATTTTCTCGTCCTTTCTGCACCCCACGTGCTCCCACTCATCCTGACTGGTCTTGGGCTCCTCATGGTCCAGAGGTAATGAACACCCCCTGATGGCCTGACTAGAAGCTCCCAGAAGACAATTCCTAATCAGTTCTAGATGAAATGCATCATGTGTTCAATAGATCTCCCCGAGTGTTCAAAAGCACTTTTTCTTATAATTATTTTTTAAACCACCTCCATCCCATCTCACTCTATCCCTTCTGTGTTGCTCAGGCAAACTTCAAGAAAAGTCTGAGCAAACAGGTAGGCCTTTCAACTTGTACCCTGAATGCACAACTAAATCCAAGGCTAATGAAGTTCGTTCAGATTAAAAGCACTTCATATGCCTACGACAGCTCTTTATATAATGCAGTTAGGGGTAGAAAATTCATGGTATTTCATGCCTACTTATATGCTTTTCATGTGAAAAGATACAGTATAATAAAAGTCGAGGATTACTCATGTTAATTTATTATATTTTGCTGATATAGTCACATCAAGGGCTTAAAAAATATACTTCAACAGCAGTACAAACGAAGGAAGGATGGTTAAAGACATGGTGCATAAATGCTCTCCTTCCTGCCGCTTTTAATGACACTTCATTTAGAAATACACCCTCTTTCATATGGATAACACTCTATTTTAGAGTTAGACTTCTTTCCAAAAAGAAACTATAAAATGCAATGAGCCGATTGTTTTGTAAAAAATTTAACAAAATTATCCTCATATAAATGAATTGAAATGTAACAAAAATAAAAGGTAGATACCCCATAATTCTCAAGAGCATTAAATTTTAGAAGAAATCTATTAGACATACCAATTTAGTTTAACACATTTTTCCATAACATGTAAATAAGAAGAGCTCTATTTAATTTTAATTGGGTAGGTTTAGTGCCTTTGAAATTATAATTGGAGCAATTTATGTTTAAATAAAATCAGTAACAAAATTTATATTAATGTAAATAAATTACATAAATTTAATTGATTATTAATGTAAATAAATTAAATTTATATATTTAAATATAAACAAAAATCTGTGCTATCTTTTCACTATAGAAAAGGATCTTGTAAATATATCATCTTTGATATGAATCAACACTCAGATACTGAGCCTCTATATATACAAAATACTAAGTTGGGTAGGGAGCAAGGGTTGGGACAGAAACAATACTCAAGGGATTGGTAATAAAAGTATACATTTTATAAAATCATATATTCAGGGCAATTTAACTATATAAATCAGTATGTTATACAGATTAAATTAGGAGTGCAGGTAAGTGCTAGAAGGATTCAGAGGAGAAAAGCATTGCAGTGGGCTTGAAACAATTGCCAGTCTTCAAAGAAGAGCTAGTATTTAAGCAGAGAGTAAGTTATATTTAATAAGCGGAGAGAAAGGAAAGGATATAGGGGATTAAAGAGTGCAACGAGCAGAGGCAGACTTGCTGGGAAGCATATGAAATGTAAGGGGCATGGGTCCCTTCCAAAACTTGTACTCTATGTTGTATTCATAATTTTTCTCCCTCCCTCCCTCCTTTTCTTCCTTCCTTAGTTCCTTTTTGAAGAAGACTTCCTGAGTTGCATAAGCTTTAGACCCCACAAAATCTCTGTGTTTATCTGGTAAAGAACCAAAGTTGATGGAGGAAAATGATTTATGCTGAGAAAATAAATGGACTAGTCTTCATTTAGCAAAAGGTTCATGATAAAGCGGCCAAGGGGAGGGGTGGGGGGGATGGTTAGGGGGTTTGGGATTGACATGTACACACTGCTATATTTAAAATGGATAACCAACAAGGACCTACTGTACAGCACAGAGAACGCTGCTCAATATTATGTAACAACCTAAATGGGAAAGGAATTTGAAAAAGAATGGATACATGTACATGTATAACCAAATCACTTTGCTGTTACCTGTAACTAACACAACATTGCTAATCAACCATACTCCAATATAAAATAAAAAGTTAAAAAAAAAATAAAGTGGCCAAATGGAAATGATTGAAAGTATAGTGTTATGGACTGGATGTTTGTCCCCTCCCTCACCACCAAAATTCATATGTTGAAGCCTAATCCCTAATGTGACACTATTTGGAGATGAAGCTTTGGGGTGGTGATTAGGTCATGAGGATAAAGCCCTCATTAATGGAATTAGTGCCCTTACAAAAGAGATCACAGGGAACACCCTTGCCCTTTCCACCATGTGGGGATACAATGAAAAGAAGGCCATTTATGAACCAGGAAGTAGGTCAGGCACTCACCAGACACCAAATCTGCCAGTGCCTTGATCTTGTTCTCCCAGCCTTCAAAACTGTAATAAATAAACTTTTGTTGTTTATAAACCACTCAGTCTGTGGTATTCTGTTAGAGTAGCCTGAGTGGACTAAGACCAGTACATTAGGACCAAGTTGCAAAAGTTATTCATCTTCGTACTAAGGTATTAAATCACTTGAAAATTTATCCAATGTGCAATGGGAAACCAACAAAAGATTTTAAAAGAATGAATTTAATTGAGCTCTTACAATATAGACCCAAAACTGATCATTATATATCTCTTATAGGCTGTGTTCAAGGTCATACAGTAAATAAGTGGTGATGCTGGAACTCTGAAACACATCCTCTGACTCTATCCATGTAACATCTTCTCCATGTCCATGCAACAGAAGAGTGAGAAAATGAATGTGGCCATGACAGCCAACAAAAAGTGAGTGTGAAAAGAAAGAAGGGAAAATCAGGAAGGAGAAAGACAGATAACCATAGATAGGAATCTAAAGAATTTGGCTTTATAAAGCACCAAAGCCTTTCCTCTTGCTTGGGAAGAAATAATACAGGCAAAAGATATATGAACTTTCAATAAAATAATATCTTATTGTTGTAAAAACCACTTTGTGTTAAAACCACATAAATCACAGCAGTATACAACAAAACCAGACCAAAAAGGAGCCAAAAAAAAAAAAAAAAAAGTTGTTTTAACTCTTCATTATACCTAAAATGTCTACTTCTTTATTTGATAATAATTTTAGCATGGAAGATGTGATAGTCTCTTCCTAATAATAGAATACCATCTCCAACTTTTGTTTGACATTTCTTGTACTTTACTTGTATTATAATTATAGTTGAATGTGTTTTACTAAATTGTAACTTCCTGAAGGGTAGGGTATGTGACTGACATATTTCAGCAGAACTGAATTCATTGCTTTATGTGTCATTTTTTAACTAGTTAGTATCTACTGAAAACATACACGCACTTGCATGCACACACTGATCCAATCATAGTCATTCTGATGTCTGAAGAATGGCTTAAAGACCTAAATGTAAGACCAGATACTGTAAAACTCTTAGTGGAAAACATAGCAGAACACTCTTTGACATAAATCTCAGCAATATATTTTTGGATCCATCTCCTAGAGAAATGGAAATAAAAATAAAGAAAAGGGACCTAATTAAACTTAAAAGCTTTTGCCCAGCAAAAGAAACCATAAACAAAATGAAAAGACAACCTTCAGAATAGGAAAAAATATTTGCAAACGATGCAACTGACAAAAAAGGGATTAATCGGCAAAAAATACAAACAATTTTTGTTGCTTAATATCAAAAAAAGAAACAACCTGATTAAAAGGTGGGCCAAAGATCTAAATAGACCTTTCTCCAAAGAAGACATACAGATGGCCAAATGCACATGAAAAGATGCTCAAGGTCACTAATTATTAGAGAAATGCAATGAAGTATCACCTCATACCAGTCAGAATGACCATCATCAAAAAGTCTACAAGTAATAGATGCTAGAGAGGGTGTGGAGAAAAAGGAGCCCTTTATACTGTTGGTGGGAATGTAAATTGGTAGAGCTACTATGGAGAACAGCCATGGAGAGGCTCCTTAAAAAACTAAAAATAGAGCTACCATATGATCGTACAATCCTGCTCCTGGGCATATATCCAGAGAAAACCATAATTCAAAAAGATATATGCACCCCAATGTTCACTGCAGCACTATTTACAACAGCCAAGACATGGAAGCAACCTAAATATCCACTGACAGATCGATAGATGAATGGACAAAGAGGATGTGGGTGGGTGTGTGGGTGTGCTTGTGTGTGCACGTGTGTGTGTGTGTGTGTGTGTGTGTAATGGAATATTACTTAGCCATAAAAAAGAATGAAGTAATGCTGTTCCCAGCAGCATGGATGCAACCAGAGATTATCATACTAAGTGAAGTAAGTGAGACAGAGAAAAACAAATATTATGTGATATCACTTCTATATAGAATCTAAAAAAATGATACATATGAACTTGTACATAAAATAGAAATAGATGCACAGACTTTGAAAACAAATTTATGGTTACCAAAGGGGAATGGGTGAGGAGGGATAAATTACTACTATACATAAAATAGATAACCAACAAGGGCCTACTGCATAGTACAGGGAACTATACTCAATATTTTATAATAACGTATAAGGGAAAAAATCTGAAAAAGAATACATATATTTATATACATATAAAACTGAATCACTTTGCTGTATACCTGAAACACAACATTATAAATCAACTATATTTCAATTAAAAAAAAGTAGGTGAGATTTTCTAGACATTACATCTACTTTCACTTGAAACCTCCTATTACCTTTTTAACTGTTAGTGCCCTTTTAACTTAGGTGGTTTTTATATTTTTATCAGCTCTTTCTAAAATATCACACATTGGTGGTCCATTCATACCATTTCAGCCTGTTTTATTATTTTAACTACTTCATCTGTTAGTCCTCCGGTTGTAATTCTTTTGCTGAATGTATCAATAATTCTCAATCCTTCTTTGTTCTTTTTATCTTATTTCCTACGTCCCATTTTCTCTTCTACTGTATTGTTCTTAGTCTCTACTTTTACATTTTTCTTTTATATTCTTTAACAAATGTTTTAAAAAAATTTGTAAAGAATGGCTTCCTTTATTTTATATCATTTTTCAATATGAAGAAATTGAGGAAGAAGAAAGAGGGTTTAGATTTAATCAACATTCAGGCCAAATCATTTGAGAAGACAAGCTTCGTGGATACACTGAAGAGACGCCATCTGGCAGTCAGATGACAAAAATATCAAATGGGACCATTGGGCTTTGGAGAGTTTTATCAACAAGACTAACTTATGATTTTTGAAAAATTTGGCCTCCAATCTCTCTTGCATTTTGTAGGATGACTGCTCTTTATCATACTGAGTATATTACCCCTCTTTTGAATATTATTTATTAGCTCCCTACTACTTATATTCTAAAGAAGTAGATAGTAATTAAAAGTGAAGTCTTTGGAGTCGCACAAAGTCAGGTACAAATCACAGCTCCAGCTCTAATTGCCTGGCCTTAGACAAGTCTCAATTTCTGTCTGTCTTCACCTCACCTATACAATTATAATGAGGAATAAATAGAATGAGTCATGAAAATGTGCATTGTACAGATCATACTCTGTATTAGTATTTGTAGCAGTAATCATTTTTCAGAGGAACAGACCAGTAGGAGTGAAGGAAAAAGAGAGAGAGATGGGGGGGTAGTGGTGGAGGGGGGGTTGTTTTAAGGAATTGACTCATGGAATTGTAGAGACTGGCAAGTCTGAAATTTGTAGGGCAGATCACCAAGGTAGACTGTAAGGCTGAATATGGCTAGGATTGCTATGTTAGCATCTTGAGGCAGAATTCCCAGCCTTCTATCTTCTCCAGGAAACCTCAGTTTTTGCTCCTCACCTCAACTGATTGGGAATGTCCCACCCACAATAGGGATGAGTGTAATCACACCTGTATATCTTCACAGCAACATGTAGACTAGAGTTTGAGCAAACAACTAAGCCTCATAGCCTAGCCAAATTGACACAGAAGATTAACCATGGTAGTATTATCACTAAGGAACAGACCTGACTTCTTCGTAATTGATTAAAAAACCCATGCTTTTTCATGCCTGTGTGCCATTCATAGACCACGTCTCTGTTTATCCTGGAATAATCTCTCCCTACTTCCCTGCATCGCAAACTTGTACTAATCCTCTACCTTTCAGCTAATTCCTTAAATTCTCTGCTAGACTTTCCGTACTACTCCAGGCATAATTTAGTGCAACCTCTGTATTCAAATAGTGCTTTGTGTCTTCCTCTTGAAAGCAACACCATGTAAGGTTAAGTTGTTCCTTTCTGTCTTTATAGTTTCAGAACACACAGTCAATATAGAGTAAAAAAATGAATTTTTGAATGAATTGCTCAATGAATAATGAATAACAGATGATGGAAAGAAAAGAAGGCAGCAAAGAAAGAATAAGGAAGAGGAGAAAGAAAGCAGAAAGTAAAAGATTATTAATTTATTTCTACAGTCTGCTCTGGGACATCTTTGGTTACCCATGGTATTTTCCACCCTTCCCACATGACTTGGGGTGATGAAACACAATAAAGTATTTGTCTGCAATCTTCTCAAACTTGAGAACTAAGCAATATATGCAATATATATGTTTATATGCAATGTAAGTATTGACTATAAAATGATCACAGAGATGAAGATTTTGTGGTGGGATTTGAGATTGAGATAAACACTGATTGAGCCTAGAATTTTTTAAACAAATTTTTCTTATTAGTCTTCATTAAAAATTAGGCATCTCTAAAATATTTTGTTAGATATTCCATCCTGTGTCACATGTCTTTATCACGCTTAATGTGAGAATCAAGACCAGACCACCACATCTGTCTTCTTGTCAATGTCTTCAGGCAGATAATTCTTGGATATCCTACAAGTAAGAGGTCATGAAAACCATTTTCTGGAATGATGTTATTATGCCTCACACGAAAAGACATCACTTATGGGTAGATAATTCATGTTGCTGCCTTCCAAACGATTAAGACTACTCAGCCAGTTTTTCTGAGCACATCCCTGTGCAATCAATTTAAAACACAATTTGCTCTTGGACCCTATGTAGGAGGCTTTGATACATGGGGAATCAAAAAACTCCTGTACCTTTCATACTTCCAAAGGATGTGGCCCAATATGCAGAATGTGGGCTCTGCAGTGAGAAAGCTTAGTGTACCCTTGTTTTAAACTGTTATTCCACATCTGCAGACAAATGATGGACAAAACACTTTAGGGCACTATACACCATGACATAAAGATGCACACTTAGTCTTAGAGAAGAGAAAGAAATGAGACTAATGACTAAGTCAACAAGCAAACAGAACTTCTGTTGTCTTTCTTTGAAACTTAGCATTACGCTTTAGCTTCAAGCATTAATTTCATCTCTGCCTATTTATAAAAATGAAGCAATGCTCTCCTTTTTATCTTTAATAATATTCTGAATTCTGCTGAGGTGATTTAATAGAACTGTTATACAGAGAGGTGAACCCTGAGAAGTCACTGAGGATGTGAAGGATACGCACAAGGGAGAGGAGAGGGAGAGATTATTTCCCTTTCTGGGACCATTGAATTAGCATCATAAACAAACTACATTTACTTCTATTTTTTAGTCACATTGGCCCTTTACATTATTTTTATCTGAAGTGAATTTATGTTTTAATTGATTTTGTTCATTGGTAATTGTGTTGGCTGTCTTCCTTCGCATGAGATTTCTTCATTTGTTTTAGAATTGGGTTTCTGGGGGCATTTTGTGTAGGAGTTTTTTGGTTTGTTTAGTTTGGTTGGATTTAGATTTTGGTTTGGTTTTCTTTTTCTTTCTCTTGGCTTAGCTCTCGGTCACAAGACAGTTGTTTATCTTTCTGCTTCCCTAAGCCCATAATTTGCATAAAACCATCATTTGGATAGCCTGGATTCTAGCCTCCTTCAGGAGCTGAGAGTCCTGGGCATCCCCAGCTTCAAGCAGTGGGCAGGGAACATGGGAACTGAGCCCCTACCCCTACTGCCAGCTTCTGGTTTGGGAGCCCAAACTCATTTACATTCAGCCACATTTTCCAATTTGAATTTATCTTCCTTTTCTGGTCCAAGGAGATGTTTGCCTTGCTTTTCAGCCAGGCTTTGTGCTGCTGTTTTTTTCTTTTTTCTATCTTATCTTTCACTGTTAAATGTTAAGAGCAGAGACATTCTTCAAAACAGCTACTGACAGTGCCATTGTGACCAGATTGTCCCCAGGGTTCTTACATTATCAAGAATTCTTTGATATTGAGTCACAGACTGAAAACAGATTAAACATGCTCCAATGATTCAATGGTTCTCAAATTTTCATAGGCCCAAGAGTCACGTCAGGACTTTGCTACAAAGTAGATGCCAAGACTCTATCTCTAGAGATTCTAATTCAGTATGTTTGGAGGTGGGGGCTACAGGTCTACAGTTTTAATAATCCATCTAAGTGATTTGGTCTGTTCCAACAACTGGATAATTGATAGATTCTCAGAAGTCAATAGCTAGAGTACATTATAACTCAAGTATGAAGAGGATTGGTCACTGAGGCAGAGAACTCTATTCCTGTGCATTGGACAGCTACTTGTGTGACCCTCTAAGACTCAGGACATCCTGTGAAGAGAGGGAAGATAGAGAGAACATTCTAAGGGACATAGGCCCAATGGGAGAAATAGAGAGGAACACAGTTAGCATATCCAAGAAAGTTCTATGTAGCATGGCTACCAGAAGGAAATCTCAGATCAAAGGTCAACACAAAGGAAAAAAAATTATATAGGTTTAATGTGGTGTGTTCTATTAATTAAACATCTTACTATAATTGTACTGTTTGTTTTATACTCTGGAAATTCCCATGAATACTTGAAAAGCAGAAAGGGAATATGCCACTCGACAATATTTGAGAAATAATCATTGGTGGGAATTAAAATTTGGTGGATTAAGGTGTTAAATTTATACTAAAAAGAACTTGGCTAATAAGTAGCTTAATGAGAGTGATGTGAAACAATGAAGAAACAGGAGATAACAGGTAGCTGATGAATTCTTAACCGTATAGATGTGAAAGTTCTTCACTACCAAGAAAATGGCAAAGGCTTTTTTATCCACTTGCGCGTCACTCTATACTGTAAATTATAAAATGAGTGATATTCCGGCTTGCAGTGCTAAATGGTTCCAATCCCATACCATGAAGCATTGGTACAGAGAAACAGTACTTAACCTTGGGAATTGACAAGTAGATCATTTTGCATATTTGTGTGTATAAATGTGCATGTGTCCCTCTGCCAAAAGATGTGTCAAAGAGTTCTAAAGTTGAGCACATTATGATCATTCCTTAACAAAACAGACCTTAATTGCTGTAAAAATTCCTCTATGGCTTCTGCTCTCTAAATCATCTTACTTCTTAAGATGGGAGAGAAGGCCAAAAATCTGCTTGCTTTTTCTACTGCAGTCTTTTTCTACTGCAGGCTTGGGAGTGGCTTGTCATCTGTGGAAAATGTAGAGCAGTTCTTCCATATTTGTATCTAGAATCTCCACTGGTACATTTCAGATGAATACATCTGTGATCCTGTCATAGAAGTTCAGACTGGGGAAAGACAGAGCAACAGGTGTTTCATAACTTGGCTTTATATTTTTTGTGATACTCCCCAGCTAAAAAAAGCTGAAGATGACTATGTGTAAAAGGAAGATTTGATTTACACAGTGAACCTACATTGAGAGAATTTCAATTTACAGAAAGATATATTTTTAAGACTGTGCTCCAGAAATATGTAGGCAAGAAATTGATATGAAAGATCATGGACTTTTTAGTACAGTCAACACAGTGCTTAAGATGGGCGAATTTACCTGAAGTATTAAGAAATGTACATCGTCTTTAACCAGCAAAATATTATTTATACTCCAAAAAATTTTTTTAACTAGCAATATACTTCTGATAACTTTTTAAAAATGAATGTGTCAATATACTATGGAAATCTCTGCTGAGTAACCAAGGAAGTAAAAGGTAATCAAGGAAATGGAAAGTAAAATTGGAAAATAGAGCATGTCATTTGAGAGATTGATTTGAGAAGTGTGATGTCAATATATAAACATGCCAGATTAAAATACTAATCTTTAGGGATGTAGTATTTGAATGACTTCATGTGGAGGCAATATAGCTCAGTGCCTAATATAAGGGTTTTACAGACCAGACCTTGGATCAACAGGGTTCAGGCTCTGTTCTTGTACCAACTATATTATATGACTTTGAACTTCACAGCATCCTTTCTTATCTGCGTAAAGGAATGTTGCAAGATAATTGCACAGAGCCTTCTCTCTAGCTCCCCTGGATGTGTGGATGTGGGGGTGAAGGGATAGAGAGGTGGTAGTGGTACAGAGTGGGGATGCGAAGGGAGAAGCAACTGAATACAGCGTGTTATGCGCAATGCCCTGTTCTAGGTATCAGATATCAAAATACAATTGGTCAGTTGTTTGAAATCCAGTAAATATGAAATACATTGTGGTGGACAAGGAGATTCATTGCCTAGATCCTTAAGAAAGCAGTTGTCGCCCAGATGCTAGGAATGCTGCCTTTAGGCAGCCTCCCATTGTCAGGGTCAAGGTTTACCCTTCCCAAGATAGTCCACATCCAGTACTGATGAAGGCAGATGTGTAAAGGTTGGGGCTTTCCAGCTTGGTGGGACATATGTGCCAGGGTTGACCAAGGCTTTGGTAGCCTTTAATATACTTCAACTTCCCCACTGCCCAATCCTGCTTCCTCTTCAACTCTTCCATGGATGTTGATCCCTAATAAGCACCCCGTACCCCATCTCAACCTCAAATTCTGGAGAAAGAACTCAAGCTGTGACACAGAGTACACATTCTAGCAGCAAGTGTATAGATCTGAGGTCCTGGGAGGCACGCATACTAGACACAGAACACATGCACCTTTGGAGTAGAAAGTTTGTTAGGTTCATAAAACAAAGTGGTATTATAAAAGCTCTTGTGAATGCTTGTCCAAATATTCATGGTGCCGAATTCTTACAAAGTAATGAATTTATATGCAGGTCATACAAACAGGGGCCAGAACCACAAACAAAAGGATGGTCTTGAGACAGAGACGAATGGATGCTATTGTTGTGGCAATCATTTTGAGAAATCTTTCCCAATAGCAGTGATGGATTTGAATGGGCTGGTAACATTCACTTTTTGTCTTCTGCCATTGTGTTCTTTTTTTGCCTTCTGCTTCCAAGTTAAGCATTTGCTAGGTGGCATGCTGGGTTGAGGATGTAATCTCTGATGAAGGAATTTAGTGACAACTGATGACCTATTTTGGGATTATTCTTCAGGGTGAGCTAATTATAGCTGATGGCACAGCTGTGTCAAAAATGTCTCCATTGAGCCCTTTTATCTAGAGATTCCCTGCCAGGCCTGTGGCAGAATATAGTAACTGTTGTTATTATTATATAAATTAGGATACGTTTAATAAAACATATTTGTATCCAGCAAACAGTATGACCCAAAAGGACTTGGAATTCGTCTATCCATTTAATATAGCAGAATTAATCAGAGTGTAATACAGGATCAGCAGTACCAAGGTAAATTCATCCAATATCAGAAGTCAAGGTTGAGTAGTTAGGATGAGTTTGGCAAAATAACTATCATTTTCTTACAAAGCAGAAGATAAGAAGCAAGGTCAGGAATTTAAGAACTAAATTAGGCCACCAAAGCAAATTCAAGGTTGAGAATCTAGGGATGTAAATAAAGAAGGATGGGGGAACACTATATCAAATATCCACACACAGGTCAAAGTAGTCATGACAGTGGTATGACAATAATAATAATGACACTTAAGGAGCATTTACTGTGTGCTGTCCACTGGTGTAAGCCGCCTACGTGGAGGAAGTAACTACAGTGATCACTCTTATTTCGCTAGGCTTGGAGAAGTTAAGTAACTTGCTCAGTTACACAATTAATGAGGAGTGGAAGCAGGATTTCAACCCATGAACATACTCTAGAACCCATGCCATTAACTACTGTGCATCACTGTCTCTCCATGGAACCCAAGAAATAGAAAATAGGAGAGAAAGGAAAGTGTGTTAGGGAAACTCTAACAGTTCACTCTCCCTGGTAGTGTTTTTATCATCCAACAAGGCTTCCTAGATTAACCCTTTAATGCTGAGTTAACTTGTCCAGACATATAATTGCTCTAAATTAGTCAACATTAATGATACTTTAGTCTGCATATATAATAAGTATCACTTTTAGAAAAATATAATCATTGATAAATTTTCATTACGCAAAGTTGCTATTTTCCTGATCCCACTCTATGAGTTGAGGGCATTTCTATAATAAAATAGGACAGTTATATATAACATATGTATATATTATCTACAAGGTATACTATATAATATAGGCCCTCATATGCTTCATGAAAATAATAAAAATATTCCTTATAAATTATTTACCAAACAACACCAAGAAATAACTATATACCATCCATTATATAATTACTATAAGCATATAAAACAATTTAAATTATTTAGGGTGGGATTCTACTATGAGTTTTCAATATCAAAGTGGATAAAACTCTTCACCAAATATAGTTACAAGAATTTCTATAAATAAGTCCATTCTAGATCTCCCCTTCCTCTTGCATCAACTGTGTTCCACTGGTCCTCTTCCTTATAACTTACAATTTTCTTTCCTCAAGCATCTAACTCCAGCTCTGTTCATCATGAAAAGAAGTGATGGTATTGTCCAAAATGAAATGGTCCATCCATTAGCCAGTTAAGCATTCACACAAAATGTAAAAAGAACATACAAGGATGACCTTAATTCAAATTCAAGTGATCTATTCCAACCCACACAGAGTCCTTCTGTCTCTGTGTGTGTGTGTGTGTGTGTGTGTGTGTATGTGTGTGTGTGTGTGTTGGAGGTGGGAGTGAAGTTTCAGAGATGTGTTCACTATTCCACCTTACTCATTCCTTCAACTTTTATTTGGACTCCTGGGGTCCCTCTAGTGACTGCTTCTTGCAAGGATAGACAATCTTTTCCTGTTCCCTTCTCTCCCCACCCCCCACCCCCAATCCTCTGTGTCCCCTCAGCCTGTTTAAAGCCTTTGTCTTAACCCCCGCCCTCCCACATACACACACCTATTTTTTTCCCTCTGTCACCACTGAGAGCTGTTGATATGCTTTATTGTGTTCTACTGCCTCTTAGCCACAGAAGTTCCAGATCCTAGCTAGCAGTTCTGAGTGAAGTATTCAGACCCAAGGAGATAACACAGTCCCAACAGATTACTACTAATAAGAGAGCATCTGTCTTATCGTGCGCAGAGCTGACTGCAAAGGCACTTTCCTGTGTCTCTGCCTGAGCTGTGACTATGACATGGGTGTCCTAAATATTGTTTTGAGTCACTATAGACTTTCCACTAAGCAGAAATCTTTTATAATGTTTGCTCAAAAACAAATGAACAGTCCCTATGAATATAAAACTCAGGGAGATTACTAGTTAACCATTTTGTAATCACTTGGGGTGGGTGGGTGGGTAAGGTTGACACTAACCCACAAACTGTAAACTTTGTGTACAAATTATCTTTAAAGATAGACTTAAAAAGTAAAAATGATGGTTTTAGAGTCACAAATTAATAGAATTGTTTTAATTAGGGTAAACATTGTAATCATTCTCTGGATATGCTCATCTGCAAATGCAGAAGAAGGGGAAAGTTGGACTATGAAGTCACTGATAGTCTTTCTACTGCTAAGATCCTATGATGATAAAATGCTTTGTGAGTATTGCTTAAACACTAGCAAAAAAAAAAAAAAAAAATTTCAGAGAGCCTAATGTATTTAGCCTATACAATTTTTTCAATTATTTTCTGTTTTGGAACTGTTGAAATGAATTACTATGTAATAGGTTTTTCTATTATGTAATAGCTGACTTTATTAGAAACCACCTTATGGTTTCTGGTGAACATTTGCGCATATTGTGAAGTCGTCATATAATCTGGCACAGTGGACACCTTATAGTTAGAAGAAATTTAGGACTACAGGCATATTGCAGCTCATAACTAATATATTTTGGCAAAGAAATGTTTAAATGTTTATTCTTGTTTTATTAAAAATCATATATTTACAGTAGGCCAGCAAGGTGCTGAGACTATATTTGTTTTGTAACAGAAAGTCACCACACTGCCATATTTTTCCCAAACTACAGTTTTACATTAGAAGGCTGTATTCAGAAACACGGAATATCTTAGTGGAAGATTTCTAATGGAAATGTACATATAAAAATAAAACTTTCCCTATCAGAACAATACTGTCTTGTATTCAAATATGGTTAAAAAAAAAGTGTCCTAACAACATCCATTGAAAATCAGATCTTTACACTATCAAGAAACTAGTGATAGCACAAAGCTGAGAACTCAGCTATAATGGTACAAAAAAATTCATAATTATGCTGATATAAACATGATAATGTTTACATGTTTGGAAAGAAAGTGTGCCATTTTCTTACTTACAAGTGTCAGTGACAGACACTTGGAGGTATGTTTTGAAAGAGTATCCCATTGAGAATTATATGGTTAAAACACTGTACAGCATTTTGAAAAATTACCCCAGAGGTCTCTAATATGGCTTTTAATGACCTACCCATGTAAATTATTTTATTTTCCAATAGCTTTTCAGTGTGGGAGAATAAGGTCCATGAATTTGAAGTATTATTCTTCAAAAAATAAAAGCTATCCCTTTAAGAATTTCTGAGACAGTTGATTTACGGTGGGATTTTTTTTCCTGAATTCCTAAACATAAATGAAGAAATTTTTAATATATTTTGATGAAAACAAGAAAAGTTCTTTTAATTGATGAGAGATGCTTAGTTATTTTAGAAATGTGAATAATGTTTGCTAATTATGTGTATTCTTTCTGAGCTTCTACCTCATACTAGAAACATGTTTCTAAGGCTGTGAGTTTAACTATGAGTGAAACAAAGCTCCTGTTCTTTTAACTAACTTATATTCTAGTGGAGGGAGATATTACACATGAATTAAAAAGAAAAATAGATATTATTTGAATAGTCCATTAATCACAAAATCACAAATTTTCTACTGAAAAGAGATGTAATAACTATCTATTTAACAAAATATATTCTCATTTTCATAGTAAATTCTTATTTTAATATTTAGCCCAAGATATTCTTATTTTACAGCAGCAGTGCTAAGACCCAAAGAAGTTAAAATATTTGACCAGAATAAGAGACAGGGCCAGGGGTTTTATTCACCCAACATCATCTGAGGCCAGTGTTTTAAAAATAGTTTTTAAACAATATGTAATATAAAAGTACAAGCAGAAATTTATAAAGCAAGAATTTAAAACAGAAGATGCTATGAATGATATGAATAAAGACAAGGGTGAGATAAATATCAATAAAATTCAAACATAAACATCTGAAAGAGAAGAGGAAGAATTAAAATATGACAATGAAATAAAAGAAACAATACTTTGAAAAATGAAGAATTCCATTTCAGCAAAATGTTTAGATTCACAATTTTTTTCTTTCTCTCCTTAACTGTTCCAGAAATTATTTGGGGTGGTGGAACTTTCCCCATCATCGTTGTGTTTGTTTACACGCTTTGCACATTACGTTTTAAGAAAACTTTAGAAAGGGGTCCCTGATTAACACTACTCCACATCATGGAAAAATGGGGAGCATAGAATACTTGCAGCAATTATAAGGGAGAGTCTAAAAGTGACAGGAAGGTGACATATTTGATGAATCCAATTAGGTAGATAAAAGGTAAACAATTATTAAGAAGAAAAGCAGAGAAAGATTTTTGCGGTAAATAGGAATTACAGCTACTTATGTAATTAATAATCATTGTCTTTGGTTGTTGAATGAATCAAATCATGGGCCCAGGATTTA
The DNA here is from genome assembly GCF_030028045.1 of Hippopotamus amphibius kiboko. NCBI lineage: Eukaryota > Metazoa > Chordata > Mammalia > Artiodactyla > Hippopotamidae > Hippopotamus > Hippopotamus amphibius. Next base: position 35,563,392 of record NC_080189.1, on the reverse strand, counting down.
GCAGAAAAAAAACCTTTTTGTTTTTATTCTTCATTATGTTTTAAAATTAAGTGCAAATTTTTGTAGATCTAAGAAGCTGTACATTACATCTTCACTTTTTTTTCTTTTTGAGTGCATCGCCCATTTTTAAATGATTGATAAAAATTGTTAAATAAGGCAAATACTGTACATGCTGTAGTGTAATGAGGCTTATCAGGCAGGGGGAATACTGCTCATCATGATATTAAAATTAAATGTAGCATTTTTTAAATCCTTGACATAAATAAAGAAGTTAGTTCTCTGGACCACTGCTTTTTTCATAAACTCAATGTTCTGTATAAGTCATTGTCATAGGATATATTTTATTTTGAGGCAACCCAGTCATTTCCCCCCCATAAATAAGTGCCAAATCAAGTATCATTTATCTAAAAATTATGTCTTGCAAGGTCTATGTCTACGATATGCCAAAGATACTAGTTAGAGGGGGCTGACTGTAGTTCGCATAATTTATACCTGTCTTTTAAAATGACTCTTACTTTCCTTCAGATATACAGGTGATGTCTTCAGTTTAAAGGTTAGTTGGGATGGTACCTACTTATTTTTAGGAACAACTCAGGTGTCATGGTCTGAAACTCCAGCTTCTGGCAAGGGTTATCTAAAATACTTCTTTGGAAACATGCAGGAGAGGAAAAAATGAATGAAAAACTTTCAGAGTCCAGAAGTCAATAAATAATGATGGTGTAGGGATAACATTTGTTCATGTTAGTAATCACAGAAAATATTTTAAGGAAGTATCATCTTACGTATGATGATTTGACATTATGTCTCACATTTCATTTGAAAACAAAAGTTTTTGCAGGCAAATAAACACTAATATAAAACATTTAAGACTACCTGGCAGTTCTTTCTAATCCTTTCTATTTTTCTCTTGAGTCCATCATATCCGTAAGGTAAGGAAGAGATGGAGGTACTTTAATTACACAGGGAAGACTGCACCATAAAATCTTGGTGGCTTTTCTAAGGAAACACTTTTAATACATGATGAAGGCAGAATTCAAACTTCATTCTTCTAGTTTTCAGCCTAGTATTTTTTGAATCAAACTCTTTCTGAGGATATATGTAACCAGCGTTTTATCACGCTCTAAATTGAGGGCCCCCAGATATTAAAAATAATACTTTAAAGACATCATTTTAAAATTACCATCACTATCGTGAAACAATTATTGGATATATCCAGTGTATAGAGAACTTGCTGAATTTCAACTAAGAAAAACTGCAGTTGCAGGTAATTTTGTTTACTTGTCTTTACAAAACAATTAAAATTATATTTGTTTAGTTTGTTCTGATTACAAAAGCATTACAAATTAATTGAAATTTTGGACCAATTATAAAGTATGAAAAATATAAAGATCAATAATTTTATTGCTATGAATTATCACTTAATAATGCGATAGTTCTTTTCATTTCTTCCATGTATCCACATATATACATATTTTTAATATCAGGAAATTTATCTTTTTACTACAGGTGAAATAGGGCAATTTTTAAAACTGCAATATGGTCAATTTTATCTATCTTTCATTTTGTTATTTTCCCCTTTTCTTTGGAAACTCCATCCACAAAATGAAAAAAAAAAAAGTTTTCAATGTGTATAGACAAGGATTAATATCTTTAATTTATCAAGACTTTTTATCAGGCCATGAGAAAAATAAAATGACAGAAATAGAAAAAATGATTCAAGATCATTGACAATTCACAAATGAATAAATACAAATGACTAATAAAAATATTAATACATGGTTAATACGTTTAGTAACTAAAGGAATGCACATTAAAACAACAATAAGTAATGAAAGCAAGAACAAGGATAAAGGTAGGGAGAGTAAGAGCAAGAGCTGAGGAAAGAAAAGGAGGAGAGCTAAGCGTGCCAGTGCTAGAAGAGTGTGAGAAACACTCCATATACTGTTAGCAGGAGACTGTGAGCAGTGGCGCAGGATTCATGGGTAGAAGACAAGTTAGGAAGAAAGTATAGACCAGAGTGATATAATCAGGAAACTCCTGCAGGGTAGCAGTAGTGGCAACAATGGAAAGGAAAGCGATACAATTGATTAACTTCTCATTAAACGTCAGACACTTTATTGGATGATTCCTCCCCCCCCACCCACCCCCCGCTCCCAACCCTGCCCTGCACATAGCAAGGACCTTAAGCTGCATAAGGACGTTGAGGAAGATTCATTTTACACAGTAAGAATTTCAGACTCAGAAATTTGATTTGCCCCATGCAGTACTGCTGCAACATGGCAAAGCTAGGGCTGAACTCAAGTGTATTTTATCTCAAATATTTGTACACTACCTATTCTGTCTTATTGGGTAGGATGTAGGATATAACAACATGAACATAAGCTCTAAGGGCAGAGTTAGCAATACAATTTCTCTTTATTTTTTTTTTCTTAAAAATCCTTCTGTTTCTGTGGCTATGAACACAAGTTTGGGAGCCCCAAACTTAGAAGAATAGCAGCTGGAACAGAGAAGAACAGACAGAAGATGATGTCTTATAGAAAGTCCCCACTTAAGGAACAGTAATTCTAAAAGGGACAACTGTGGCTAAATGACATAGGAAACCTTTCATGCCTTCTTGGTTATTTCCTTTATCATCACCCAAATCTTACCCAATTTCATTTCCTGTAAACTCCAACCAACTTAATCATCTTGCTCTTCTTTGCCCTAGTTTTCTCAATTTTATACCATTTTTATGCTATCAGAATATTCTATCGAATTCTCTCACAAATGAATGCCTATGGAGAGATTAGAGCAGTTTTTCTCAAATGGGGAGTGGGGTCGGGGGGTGGGGTCTTTGCCCCCCAGGGGCACTTGTCAATGTCTGGAGAGAGTTTTGCTTGTCACAGTTCGGGGCGGGGAGGTGTCTGCTACTGGGTATCTGGTGGATTGTGGCCAGAGATGTTGCTAAACATCTGATGCTACAGGAAATATCTTCCCACAAAACAAAGAATAATTGTACCTCCCAGAATAGCAATAGTACCAAGGTTGGGAAACCCTGGCTTAGATAAAGACGTGGCAAATATCTCCCTGTTTGGGTAGTTTTTCTAAGAACAGAAGGAGATAATAGGTTAATAGGTGGGGAAAGGCCCATGTAGAGAATTAGTTTCTAGTTTCAATAGTACAAGAGCTGGCTAGTGAGACCCATGTAACAAACACATTTGAACTACAGGGGTGATTGTGATAGTGATGCATTGCCTAGCGTCCTCTTATGAAGCCAACTTGTCAAGGATTTTCTTTTACTCCTTTTTTGTTTCATACACTTTTTTTTTAACCTAAGCAGGATTGACTTTGAAATAAAACCCAACATGTTTTCCAGTTGATTTTGATTTAAAGGAAACCGTTGGTAGAGTGCCTCAGGGTACACTGGCTATGGCTATTTATCTTTATCCTAGTAGTTTATATATTTTAAGAAAATGATGAATGGAAGCTTTAAAAAAACTCATTATGGTAATTGATTATTATAGAAAAACCTTGGGAACTTTACAAAAGAAAACTGTATTCTCTTGGTATCTTAGTTTTAAACCAGACGTGTAATTAGAAGAATCCATAAACATTTGTCACAGTTAAGAGAAGCCTGGTCACTAAGTTTAGAAGGAAACTCTGGAGTCACTTTATTGTCCTGTGCTGGGATGACACACAGTAGTGGCTGTCATGTATAACAGGAGATTAATATGCCCTATGAAATAAAAGACCACCCACGTGGAACCAGTGTGAAAAGTAGCGATAGCAAATCTGAGTTCATTTCTTTAGAAAAGTTGAATGTGATCCTTTCCTTACAATGTCTCAGCATTTGTGAAATGAGAAAAAATTTAGTTAAAATGTCATCTAAACAATTATTTTTTTTTTAATTTTTATCTGGTGCTTTCCTTTCTCTAAAATCTTAAAAGTTATGTAAAAACATGAACTGAGAACATTATGAAAATATACCCATATCCACACATACTCTTCCTCACACACACACACACAATCACTAACATACCACAAAAATGGAAATCCACATACCAATTGTATAGAGAGCTCAATTGTTGATTTTTTTTCTTATAAATATGGTACAATATTGATATCTCTAAAGAATTAAGAAATGGCTATGGAGAAGAGCCAATTATTTCAGCATTAGAAAAGAAAAAGTGCAATGTTTATGATAATGATATGTGATAATATAGTATTGTGTATTTTTTACTCTTTAAAACATATACTCTGTAAGGTGGGTTGAAGACCATTGGCCTCAGCTTCCTAGCCATCTTGATCCAACATGACTCCTCTTAAGGGAAGCAACCCAAGCCCCTCTGAATCTTGCCCTCAGCCACTGAAGGAAAATTCTTTCCAAATCACTTCAGGGCTTCCCAGTTATAAGACTCAAAACCTCTGGACTTGCCATCACCACTTACTGCTATAACTCCACCAAGTAGCAGGCATATGGGATCATGCAAATCTTATCTCTAACCATCTGGGCAGAACTCTTTCCAATGTGCATTTTCTCCCAGATCTAAGAAACATTTCAAGTTAGAGAACTTAGAACATTAGGCCTCTTAGCAAACTCTGGACATTTTGTTTAGAGTGGAGAATTCTGGGATTCAAATAATCTCCCAAGTTCAAAGGTCAGCAGATATCAGAGACTCACAGTATACCCTCCAAGACCCAAGGGAAAACCATGGCTTGCGAGAATTGTCAAAACTCAAGAACACACCCTCTTGAGTGCTGAGCAATTAACCTGGGGGTTGACGTCATCAGGATCCATGTACAATTCAGCTTCTTCAATCCACTGGTTTCAAAGAAACTTATCACAACCACGCTCCTTAAATCTATCATCTTTGGCTACTTCTCTAGATGCAAAACCCACCGTACTGATCAAACCTCTGCCACAGCTGTTTAATGCCCTAATTTTCCTCTCCTCATTACCGACCTCCTTCCAGCGACTATTTCCACTGACCTTTCGAAATTATCAGTTCATTAAAACCAAATTTCCCTATCTTCCCAACCTCTTCCTTCCATCCATCCACATCTTTTTTTTTTTTTTCCAGTTGAAAACTGGCTTTAAATCAAAGACAGCACTTCTTATGAAGGCTTCTTGAGCATAATCATTGCCTCAAAACTTATATTTTACAGGTGTTTAGGGTGGTAATGACAATCTCCTACCTTGAGAATATTCACCTACGTGGATGCTACTCATGAATTCCCCCAAACCTTCACAGGCTTGTGAATATTGATCAATGTACATAATTTACACTTTCTGTTATTTAATTTTTTTGTTTGCATGTTTGTTTTGAATAATAATGTCTATAAGGCTTTTGAGAGTGGTCAGGCATTTTGGGGTTGGAGCAGGGTACAACTTTCAATCATTTGCACAACTAATAAATATGAAGTGCTTAGCAAATGTGAGATCCCACTCTAGGTATTGAGTATACAGTGCCAACAATACAGAAAAAATTCTCTGACCTCATGTAGCTTTTATTCTTATGAACTTGTTGGGAAGTATCTGACATCTATGTCACCTCCCTCCTGCCTCATTCACAGAGACTTGGAACCATGCAGGTCAGTAAAGAGCTCTGCTTATGTGGTGCACGGGGCTGAGGAAAGATCAAGGGAAATTTCTATGATTTGGGACCCTTTCAATAGCACTGTGAGACACAGCTCTACCATAGGATGATTATGGTGTTTTGATCTCTAGGATTTGAGAATGGGCTAAGAATATACAAAATGTTGGGAATCACTGTCCTAGTCTGCTTTTTTGTACTTCTTTATCATGACATTTTTCAGGAAATTCTCCTCTTTCTTCGAGGTTCATGTCACGAATCTACATCTCAACTTGGATGAGAAATCCTAAGAGGCAAGAGAGAATATTGCTTGAGAGTATGGATGTTTAACTCAAGCAGCTATGTGACCTTCAGCAGGGACAGTTAACTTCTCTATACTCCATACCTCAGTTTCCTCATCTTTAGAAGGAGGATAATAACAGTGCCTTCCTCCAGGGTTGTAGTGAAGGTTAAATGAATTAATCCATCTCCAAGTGCTAATAACTCTGCCCAGCCTATAAAAGTACTCACTAAAGGTCAAAAAAGTCTTGATTTTCCCTGTCCCTCCACCCTCCCCCCGCCCCTGGGTATCTCCCTTCCTCAGTGTTCTCCATCTTCATAAAGGAAGCACAAAATATACTCAGTTGCTCAAGCCAGAAACCTGAGTCATCCTTGCCTCTTTCCTTTCCCTCAGCTCGCACTTCCCATCCTTTGGCAAGATGCATGGCTTACCTTCAAACTGGGTTCCATATCTGAGCATTCCTCCCCCTGCTACCAACCCACCATCATTGATATGCCCTTAAGAAATGACATGCCCTTACAATCAATTACACTGCACACGATTCAGAGCAGTATTTTTAGATATAAATTAAATTGCATCACTGCCTTCAAAACCATGTAGTTGGTTTCCAGTTATACTCAGCATAGAACTCTAACTCCTTGCTAGAGATTTCCTTCTTCCAGAATTTCATCCCTTTACTTCTTTTAAAAAAATTGTATTGAAGTATAGTTAATTTACAATGTTATGTTTAATTTCTGCTGTACAGCAAAGTGATTCAGTTATACATATATATGGTTGGGGGAGGGAAGTTCTGGGAGATTGAGATTAGCAGATACAAACATATATAGGACGGATACACAGCAAGATCCTACTGTACAGCACAGGGAACCATATTCAATGTCCTGTGATAAACCACAATAGAAAAGAATATGAAAAGAATCCCTTTACTTCTTTAATCAAGGATCATTAGTAATAAATTTTGTCTATTCTGTACATCTTCTCTTTGAACTGGGTATTCTGTAGTTTCATTATGATGTGTTTTTATTTTCATTTCTCTTCCTGGAAACTTAAGCTTCACATATGCGAGGAATCACATTTTTAACTGGGGAAAAAATTTCTGTCATCTCTGTATAGGGATAGTACTGATACCTCTTTTCCATTATATTCTCTCCTCCAGGAAGTGCATTTATGCGTGGACTGGACTGATTTTGCATTCATGTCTCTTAACTTCTCCTTGACATTTTTTTTTTCTTTCTGTGCTGCATTCTGATTTTCTCAGAAATATTTTTTAGCTTACTTTGTCTTCTCACTTGTATCCAATCTATTTTTCATGTATACATTTTTTATTTCCTATGACTGCTTTTGTCCTTTCTAGAAATTCTAGTTGGTTATTTAAAATATATGCCTATTCTTTATTGATAGTGTCATATGGTTTCAAATATTTTTAAGACTATACTTATTTTAAACTCATTTTTGGTAGCATTTTCCCCATAGTTCTATTAAGTTCTTGGGAGTCTAACTCTACTGTGGGATGTCTGCCATTTGATCCTCAGATGTTCTGTAATTTCAGATTGTGAGTATATATGCAGTGGAGCATTTGTGATATAAAGACACATTCCTCCAAAAAGTATTGCTTCTGCTACAGACCGCAGGGTTCAGTAGGACCCTGGTGCATTTTTTTATGCAAATTTTTAAGCTTAGGAATTTCGAGACATTCAGGTAATATAAAATTTAGCCCAATGTTATAAGAGGTACAGTTCCAAAGCTACATTCTCAGGGCAAAATTTTGTCCTACTCTAAGTTCAGGTTGAAACAGAGAATTCCTATTATCTCCTAGTGCAGATGATTTTTTTTTTTTCAATTTACCATTTTATTAGACATGTAGAGCTTTAAATCTGAGGGTTTAGTGTGAGGGGGCCTTTGTCGGAGTATTGACTTCTGCACGTCCAAGGTCCTATTGCCTGTCCTTCTCTGGACATAAAACTCAAGCCTCTGGGTCACCATGTTCAGGATACCCTCCAAAGACAGCCAGTGTCAGCTCTAGTTTGCGGTTCCCTCTTGCTTTTGGTTCTTAGAGATTTTCCTTTCTTTCTTTTGAACTTTCCAGCCATGATATTTCTTTTGAAGTTTCTAACAGGCTATCTAGCATTTATGGCCATGGCCCATGTAGTATTTCAAAAGCTTGAATTCATTTGTTCATAGATATTCTTCCATTTTCCACATCTATTCCATTCAGTATAAATGATCATTTCACTCATTTTACATAACGTGTCTAGAAGGCAATTGAATTTGTCTACCATTATGTTATCTCTGTCTTCACTATTCCCCATATAAAATAAATCCCTTATTTGGTTTTTCCTTCATTTTCTTCCTTTCTTGATCATATTATTTATTAAAATGTAACTAAAAGGTGATCTGTACCCTATTCAAATGATAATGTTTTCAATTTTACTTCCTGTGTTTTTATAAGTTTATTCTCATTCAACAGATAATTCATCTATAATTTGTAATTTCAGCATGGCGTATAAATTGGAGTTTTTATAGCTATTCTTATTTGTATTTTAGTCAAAATATAGTGTGAGGTCAAGATTTAATAAGTTTAGTATCTGAACTACTTCACATGTTATAGATCAGAAATCTTTATCCTACAGAATGACTATTCTGTTCTTTAGACTGAAGTTTCTTGAGGAAAAGAATACAGTTTTTCTTAGAGCAATCAATGAGGTACACTTTACTGATGCTCAAAAGTGATTTAAACTAGCCCTTTAATACATAAATATAAAATGCTGGCCTTACTGAACCAGCAGGTTCAGGTTCCAGATCTACAGTCTGTCTTGCCAGGAGAGTTCTTGGCTCAATTTGCTGCCATGTCTCACTTCATTTTCCCTCTACTCGTTACATTGCATTCTATTATTTTTCAAGTTTACATATCAGAGAGACTTTCTGTCCTGTCTTCTCTCAGAAGTGAAAAACTATAGTTGAAAACTATGAATCAAACATTACATACTACATTGTGTATTGCAGCACTAGTTACAATAGCCAGGTCATAGAAGCAACCTAAATGTCCATCAACACATGAATGGATAAAGAAGATGTGGTACATATATACAATGGAATATTACTCAGCTGTAAAAAGGAACGAAATTGGGACATTTATAGAGACATGGATGGACCTAAAGACTGTCATCCAGAGTGAAGTGAGTCAGAAAGAGAAAAACAAATATCATATATTAACGCATATATGCAGACTCTAGAAAAGTGGTACAGATCAACCGGTTTGCAAGGCAGAAATGGAGACACAGATGTAGAGAACAAACATGGACACCAAGGGGGGAAAGCAGGGGGCGTGGTGGTGGGATGAATTGGGAGATTGGGATTGCCATATATACACTACTAATAAAATATCAAATTGTACTCTTTAAATATATATGCAGTTTATTGTATGTAATTATATCTCAATAAAAGTTCTTAAAAATTACATACTAAAAACTATACTCAATATGTATTAAGCACTTATTCCAAGAGTAAGATATATTTGCAACCTATCTATTCATATATGAATATAGCCTGTTTACGTGTGCAATTTCATTTGCTTCTGACAACCACACGTGAGGTGAATTGCCCAAGAATTCTCCCATTTTACAGCATGAGAAAACTGATGCTAGTGGGCCTTCAGTAATTTGGAACCTCTCCCAGGATTTTTAAATGGCAGAGCTAATTAACACTTAAAACCTAGATAACCAACTCTAGTTTCAATGGTCCTCTCATTTTTTTTTTTTAAAATGCGGACTCTTTCTGTAGAAGTCACTGAAATTTATGTACTGAGGGCAAGACAAAGAAGTATCAGACTCCTTTTGATAAAAGGAGTTTATTGTCTCATGAGATATTGGTTGGACTAAGATTTAAACAATATATGTCAAATAATACAAGACAGTATGACTGTCAAATCTGTAGTACAGACAATGAGTGTTTGCTCATGCAAATAGGTGAAATCAGGGGATCGTCAGAAAATGTCTCAGAGTAGAGTTGGAATTAAGGCTGGTCGTTGAAGGATAAACAAGTTTTGAGTGCTCAAGTAGGAAGGAAGCTGGCATAATAAGGAGTAGGATGGAAGAGGCAAATGTGCAAAAACAGGAATATTTCAGAAAAGATGAGCCTGTGTAAGTTTGCCCACAGGATTCCCAGGGTCTAAATGCTATTAAGGAAGGGTGTCATGCTCACAGGACAGCCTGTACAATAATCTATCCAGCACATTTGAAATGACAGGAATAAAGGCAGGACCATGATGGCATGCAAAAAAGTTTATTTAGTGAGAGGCTACATTTTCACACTGCGTATTATCTATGGGATTGCTGATTTCTTTATGCACTGAGAGAACCAGAGGCATCTGATACTCACTAAGAGGAAAAGGGGTCTTTCACAATCCCAAATTTGCAGACCAGATTATCATACCAGACAGCTCTCGGGGCTCCTGTGCACAATTAGCAGGTGATCACTTCCATTTGGGGGGCACCAAAGTCAAAAGAAACACACTTTTGCAAATACATTTGGAGTCATAATTAAACCCCCATTGCCACAATAGGCTGTGCCTATTTCACGTCACATAAATGTGATGAATACAAAGAAATGGCAAATGTCAACATAAGAGTCAAAACTCACACTTACAGCTTTGTGCTACTTTGAGACGACATCTGAAAACGAGCAGTTTGGTGGAGAATTTTTCCATTAGCATCGCTGATCAGCATGTGCTATCAATTTGCTATTGACTTCAATTATTAGCAGTTGCTCTGAATTTTCCATTAACTTTAATGATTGGCATTGGGTAAGAAATTTTAGTGCTTTCTATGACCAGTATTTGCTACAAACTCTCCTCCTAATTCGTTGGTCACTCTGCTATGATTTTGCTTTAGGTTCTATTTGCTATTATTTTCCCCTTATTCTTAATGGTTAGCTAAAGATCTAAATTCTTGCCAAAGAACAGTATTCAGCACTTGCTACGAAGTCTTCGATTTTTTTTTTGTTACAAGTATTTAAATGTAAGCCAAAGGAGTTAGAACATATAAAACAAAGGAATTCTAAATGCAAGACACGTGTAGTAGAAGACATTTGAAAACTCTGGAGGTTAGAGTCTTATGGCATTTTTGATAACCAAAATTTCAGCTCTTGACTAATCTGAAATGATTTATTTCTTAGACATCAGCTATCAAGTAATGACTATGATCAGTGAATTGGGAGAAAGACTGTTATAAGTTATTGCACTATCTGTTTATTCCCCAGAGTGGGAGATAGAATTGTGGTGGGAGTGAAAGATGAACCATCTTTTCTTGGACTAGTTAGACTTTTGCACTTCTATACCAATAATAAAATAAATACCCCCAAATGGTGATTTCCTCAATGGGTAACTTTCATAGATTTTTTTTTTTCTTTTGAGCCAAAGAATAAGCCATAATAGATGAAGAAAAAAATCTATTCTGGTAGAAGTAAGAGATCATTCTAAACATGAGCCCTACATTAAAAGAATTCCAAGGAAAAGTAACAAGATTATAATCACTGTTCATGACTCTTGACTCCCATCAACCCAGATAGTCTTCTCCGCCACCACAGAGCTCGTCTCTATTCTGTTCAGTCCTTAGTATGCACACCAAAGCTACCTTCCAGACTCCTCTGTGCCCTCTTTACAGCAAGGGCAGCTCTTCTGAGTGGGCTGTGGTTTCTTCTCCTCTCTATGCTGCAACGTGTTTTGGTTTGTTTGCTTTGATGGTGGCATGTTATCTGAGAGTTGCAGATGGTATCAACTGGCTGATTTTTCAGGGAGGTGCAACAGGGAGAGTTTCTGTTTCTGTTGTTTTTTTGGTCCCTGAGAGGTATGGACAGCACTTAACTCTGATAACCAATAGTGAATTTGTATATTTTTTATGTTTGTGGGTGAAATAAACTCTTTCTTCTGCCCATCTGACTCTGACTCTTGGAGGAAAGTAGAGTGTGAGGGCTGAGAGGCTGGAGAAATGTTAAAAGTATGTTGAATCTTGGTTTAGATATGATAAGCAGCTGACATCTGAACCAGGGTAAGGAAGGCTCAGGATTGGGGTTATTTCTGATTTTGTGATGATATTCAAAAATCAACCTTATTACTTGCAAAATATATAAAATATTTTCACTATATTATTTAGATTTACATTTGAAAAGACACTTGTATTCTTTAAAAGTTAGGCCATCTTATCCAGATGCCTTAATCTTTTTTTTTTTTTTCCCAATCTGGATCTCATCAACTTTCCTTCTCCTGATTGGGAATTTCAGTTTTAAAGTCTATGTTGAGCTGACAGCCACCTTGCAAATGACATTCAGCTACATGTAATAGATTTTTATAAAATCATAAGTCAATGTTGTATGTAGTTTTATCACTTAATAATGCATTCCATTATAAAAACATTCTAAGTAAAACTTTCTAAACTTTGAACTTGATCTTGCACTCTGTCTTACTCTACTTTTTAATAGTATGCTTACCAATCAGTCATCTTCCTCATAAACCAGTTCTGAAACAATCCAGAAAGACACACACAGTCATGATATAGTAGCACCTTTGTCAGGGAACTTAGACTCCCACCTCTTTAATGCACATTTCATAAGCATTTGGTGGGCACTAAGTTGTTAGTTTTATATGTTTTCTGCTTTAAAAGAACCAGAGGGTGAAGAAGATTACCTTTGGCAGTTCTGCTCCATGCCATCACTTTGTTGTCATTCTTGGAATGTCTCAGAAGGTTTTATTAGGTAAAGGCCTCTATAAATTCCAGGTGCTGACCATATGTTCATCATTGCATCCACAAACAGAAAAAAACAGTTTTATTTTCAAATCTGACTTCCTTGTATAAGTACAGCAAATCCTGCACACTTGTTAGTACATCACTGTGAAAATCTTTACATAGTGTGAACTTTCTTTGTGAGCTAAGTTTCAAGCCAAAGAAAGAGAACAACCTACTCATATTCTCCCATTATTCTTCTGTGTCTGAGAAGAGTTTTTGTGGAAACATAGGAGGGAATATGTTATTTATCCTCCATAGTTCACCTGAGGGCAGTGGAGTTGGGGAGGAAGTAGAATCCCTACCTCATCAGTTTTATCATCATTTAAGGATAGTTTAGGTTCTCTTTTGGCAACTATTAATAACTAGTTCAGTTCCAGGAGATGCCATTTTACAGTTCCATCATGATTGGTAATTGGTCGAATAATCAAAATATGAGATGCCATGCCTGGTGACAGTAGAGAGACAATCAGATGACCCTAGATGTCCTGATCTAGTCCCAACTGTGGTTTTCATTCACCTCCCTCTTTGGGCCTTTTGGAAAAAGAAGGAAACAGAGAAGAGGTCAAAACAGAGAAACAAAAATTAGAGTGATCCCCAAAGATGATATATGCACTGAAACATCTTAGTGGAATGTAAGCCACCAAATTTCCTCTTAGTGGTGTTTAGTGGTAGTTTATAGCTTCTGGGCACTTCTGCTCAGTTTTGTGCTCAAAGAAATAGACTTAGAATAGTTCAATAATCTTTAAGCAAGTGCCAAGTTGCCTGCAGAAGAGAGGTACGAAATTATTTTATTTTTGTTTTCATCAGTGTCAATTTAAATTGAATTATTTATGTAATTAAAATTGTAGACATCATTGTGAATACCAGCACAACAGAGAGAAGCTAACAGGTAGCTAACACGTACAACATTCCATTACTCTGAATAGTTTTTTTTTTTTGAACTATGGAAATTTACTTGTTTGGATTAAAGCTATTAGTTTTTATTACAAGGCAAGAAAGCCTAACTGTAAAGCAAGTATATCTTAGACCTCAAATATGTTTTATTGTGGTAGTAGCAAATCATACACTTGTGTTGGAGGCACAGGTTTATTTAAGCTGAAAACCAGTTGTCCTTTGAAATATAACTATTAGAGAATTCTGACATCTGTGTTTATTAATGGTGTGATCTTGATGCATATATTAGTTTATTACAGTCCTGTACCTATAATATATGCACAGTCAAATCTTGATTATATGAACTAATGGAGGAAATTTGTGAATAATGAGACAAATCATTGGAAGTGATGGCTAAGTCTGAAATGATGCATATTTTACTTAGATGACAATATACTAATAGCAGCATTTATCTCTGTCTCTGATCTGGAAAATGTATAGTATTACATATGAAATAAAACTACTTTATAAAAATATAAGTCTGCCTTCACCATTTTTACCCCTTTTACATGTCCTTCTTGTTTTGATATATAGGTCCAGGAAGAAAGCATGTCACCCCTCAAGTTAACACAGTTATGAAACGCTTATCTCCTACAAAAGGTGGTTCATATCTTTCTTAAGCTGTTCTTTTTACTCAATTCCTGTCCTTTAACATTTAACGGACCAGAGCCAAACGAGTCAGGGTTCATGTCAATTAAATAATTAAAGAGGACTAATTATATGGTGTTTCTTTTAGTAAGTGTGTGTTAACATTTTAAAAGTAGATTTTTATAGTACTGCTATAGAATTTCTTATTCCAGATTTTCTAGTGATGAAGCCAATAGTTTTATTCCAAATAAAATTATTCAGTTACCTGCCTAAGAAATATTTTTAAAGGATGTTCCCTTTACTTTTATAGATTAAACTCAAGTTAGATGTTTGTAAACTTCACCACTCTTAGTGAACTACATACATTTTCACCTTTTAATAGACTTGGATTTCTTTGTGAGATTAGAAAATTAAACTCAAAGCAGGTAATAATAAATTCAAATCTAAGGTCTTCTTTCCAACTCCAGACAATGTTATTTTCTTCCTCTAGGATATACAGGTAATAGCCTGAAGTTTAGCATTTACTCAGTGTCAGGTGTGCAATGTACACCTGTTTTGTTTCTTCAGTCAGGGAAGCCTACTGAGGGTAGGCACTGGGTATCAATGCCTCTTTTATATACCTGTATGCACCCAGCACATTGGATGACTTCACCTGACAAATTCACAAATGGAGCAATGCAAGCACCTTTCTCATCAACTACCTTGGTTAACAGTAATTTTTAAAGAAAAAAACCTACTTGCTTGGCCAGTTATCTATGTTTATCCTAGAAAATAAAATTCTCTTTTGGTAAAAGAATGATGTTTTGTTAACCATTACTGGTTTCCTAACTCTTTTCTCTTTCCTGTTTTTATTGCCATTTTTAAACAATACAGCATTTTGTCTCTGCTACAACTTTTGTTCAGTCTTAAATTTGTGCTAATTAAGGCAGATTTCCCTCAACTCACTTTCACAACTACATTCTTGTTAATGACATGCACTCTTAGAAACTCAGTGCTGAACAGAGTCCACTATAATTGGGAAGGAAATTATTTTCCATTGGTATCCCTTGGACCCAGAGCTAGAATTGACATTTTGTTATACATGGTGACATGGCCTCTCTTCTGCAGGAGAAATAAAAAAGGCTTTCCTACAAATAGGCAACAGGCACCTGACCTGTTGGATCAGGTTACACTGGGTTATGTTGTGTTACATGATGTGACATGCCCTGAAGTGACCTGAGGCAATGTCATTTTGTGTTACCCTGGTGGAACAGTGCTGCTCTTTATTAAACAACCATGGGAAGGCTCATCAGCAGTGGTCACGAAGCATTTTCATGCCACCTTTGCAAAGAAGTAGAGAATCAGCCACGCTCTGAACTGTTCTTCCTAGGAGTCATTTAAGGAAATCAAAGAGCACGAGAATCACAAGAGTCATACAACTTTTCATTGCTTTTAAAAGTGGAATTTAAATTCTCAGGTACAGAAGAGAGGCATGCATTTATGTGACAAGGATCACATGCAGCCAAGAAACAAGCCATACTCTGGAATAAAAATGTTCCATTATAATTACTTCCAGTATTCTTAAAATATTCACTTAATTTTCAGATTGGTTTACCTACTTTTTATGTAAAGCCTGTTCCTAATTACTCTTCTGGTGATTAAAAATTGTCTTTTAAAACTATACATTGTGTAAATTAGTAGCCCCAATTAAAAGGTGTCATAAAAGTATTTTTTCAGTCTTATCCTGGAGTTGATTTTTTTTTTATAAAGACAGTGGCTCTAAGAAACTATCTTAAATTATTACATTATGTGATATTATGTAAAAGGAATCCATTGTGCTTGGTCACTTTTTCTAATGATTTTACTAGTATTTTCCTATTGATATGTCTTGCATATAAATTCAGCTTTAATGATCTGCATAAAGAATGGAACAATATTACATAGGTACATCTGTCTAGTGATTTTAGAGTAATTACTGGTGCATGGAACAGAATATAACCTTTTGGTTATATTCTACAGTAAAAGGAATAGGTTAGAGAGGTTTTTATGCAAATTAGAAATGCTCTGTGTTGGAAGCCTAATTGTACTTTTTATTGTTAGACAAGTCAATACTTCTTTAATACACATTTTATAAGCTTCTTGCTGAAATTGTATATGAAAGGGATTGGTTTCCATAGATGAAAGGCATAATCTTAACAATGAGGCCACATAAGCAGAGTGGTTGAAGTACTGATAAAGCATTTGTTAGCTCCAACACAGAATAAGTCTTATTAGTCACCACTGTTTGACCCACTACTATTAACTGTGTGAGTCACACACATTGCAAACTAGGAAAGAGCAGTGCTGTGTTTGGCCATTTAGAGTAAACATAATCTAACATGAAGAGCATTTCAACTGCAAAGATTGAAGGACTGTATCTCGTCCTTTGGTTTCCTATTCATTTCAAGAGAATTATTTGAAAATTGGGAATCTCAATTTTCAAAAACATTTGATATTTAGATCACCAGGTTTCAAAAATGTCAAATGTAATGTCCAGCTTCTTTCTGTAATCAACACAACTTATGGGTAAGAGAAAATGCAAACATAAGGGGTTACTGGTTATAACACTATGAAAATTTTAAAGATTAAAAGAACAAACAAAAGTTCTATGAAATTCAAATCATGTACATTTACCTTTTGTGTCATTTTCATTTATAATTGATTGTGTTTTCCCACTCACTTAATAATGGGATAGGTTAAGAATGGTTCCTATACAGTATAAAACTAATATCGCTAGGAAGAAAATTCTAGAAATCATAAAAGAAAAGAGGAAAGAAAAGCCAATGCCCACCCCCTTGATTTATATACTAGATAGGGTTGCAGCAGTGTCAGGATGGATAAAGTAAATGCAATGAGTCTTATTTTCAGAACCTGCTCTTTTAAACCTCCTGCTGATTTTTTCTGTTTTGGCCACCTATATTTACAATAAACTTTCTGCCTGCTTAAATTAATAATTTCTTTTGTTTTCAATTAAGAATTCTGACTAAACCATATATTCCTTAGTTTGCACTGAGAAGAAATATGTATTAAAGATATTTATCATAAGTCAATAAATTATCACCTGAATTAAAGGTAATCAAACAAACAGAAAACCATAAACCACCATGGAAAATTCTTAAAAATGTATGTGATCATGTAATTGGGAAATAAATTAGCTCATTCATGAAATACTAGTACTTATGATATTCTAAAAGCTGTTCTGGGCAACTGGAAGTATGGAAGGAAAGTAGGAAGAAGTTTTCAATTCTAGATATATTTTGAAAATAGAGCAAACAGAACTTGCTGATGGATTTTTATGTGAATATAAAATGATGTAAGGTGTCAATAATTTGTTTTGGCAATTAAAAAATTTGACTTGCCTACTTACTGAAAAATGGAAGACTAATGGGAGGACAGGTTTATGGAGAATGAAGATCAAGAGTTTCGTTTTGAATTTGGTTTGAGATGTCAATTAGAAATCTAGATAGAAATGTTGAGGAGGGAGTTGAATGCTTAATAGCCAGAACTAGTCTGTAAGAGCCTGTGGGAGGCAGAATCATAGCCCGGCAAAGATGTTCCTGTCCTGCTCCACTGGAGCCTGTCAATGTTATTTTACACAACAAAGGGGGTTAAGATTGCTTATCAGCTGACCATAAAATAAGGAGATTATCCTGGATTATCAGGCTTGGCCCAAAGTAATCACAAAGGTCTGTAAATGTGGAAGTGAGTGGCAGAAGTGTCATTGTCAGAGTGATAGGACGTGAGGAAGACTCCCACTGGCCTTTGCTGGCTCTGAAGATGGATGGAGGGGCCACAAGCCGAGGACTGCAGCAGTCTCTGGAAGCTAAAATAGGCAAGGAAAGAGATTCTTCCCTAGAGTCTCCAGAAAGGAACGCAGGCTGTCAGCATCTTGATTTTAGCCCAGTAAAAACCATTTCTGACGTCTGTCCTCCAGAACTCAAGGATAATTTTGCATTGTTTTAAGCCACTAAATCTGTGGTAATTCAGGTATCAGAATGGCATTGAATTTCTCAGCATTCACAAGGGATGAGATAAATAACAACAGCAACAATAGCAACGCCTTCTTCCTGAGGCTACAGATATGAGTAGGGGGACCAAGTCATCATGAGGCTATTTCAGTGAAAATAAAAAGGAACTCATAAGTTTCACGTTTGAGTGAGTTGAGAGGAGATATACAGGTGTGGAGAAAGCTGGAGAGGCCGAGTTAATGATAGATACGCAGAAAACTGAACAAACAAAACTAAAACTAAAGAAATGACAGGAAAGTAGGTAGTTATAATTCCTAATTAAGCTTGAACTTTAGCAATCTTTACCTATTCATAACAACACAAACATCAATTTTTTAATTAACCAAAAATGTAGTATATTAGGAGGATGAGGAGAGGAAAAGTATGTTAGCAGTGGAAGATTGTCATAAACCCTCTAAAATAGGAAGAAAACTAAAGTTTAAAAATCAAGAGAGAGCAAATTAATTACATTATTTAGAAATATAAAGGTAATTACAGAAAGAACTAAAAAAAAATTGAAAGTGACTGCCACTGAGAACAGTTTCGCAGTTTTTCAATTATACCTTTCAGGACTATATAATTTTTAAAAACCTCTATTATGTCTATAGCTGTGACAAAGATTTTTAAAAAATTTAAAATGAGTAAAAAAAAAAAGAGAAGTGTAAATAAATATTGGCATTTACAGCCAGTGAAGGATAAATATTTCCTGGAGATCAATAGAAACTCATGGAGACCATTTTTCCCCTAGGTATCAGCTAGGCCAGCCTTAATCAAAATTATCCAGTAGGCAATTATCTAAAACAGCACAGTGTAACAACATGAAGAAGGTTAAATTTTTTTAGACATGTTATGACACTCATAAAATAACATGACTAAGATGGCAGAAAATCCTTTTGTAATAATATCGTGTTCTTCCTTGTAGACAAAATTAAATATCTTACAAAATATTTTAGGAGAGTTATTTTCTTTTTGCCTAAAAAAAATAAAAAGGGGGGGGGACTGTCTATTCCTTTATGAAGAACAATGAGGTCATTTGATCACCTTGGTATAGGGGAGACATTGATTCAAAGGAGAAAAAAGACCTCTCTCAATATGAGTTGTACCTATAAGGAAATAAGCCAGCCCCAGATATAGTCTAGAAGAGGAGAGAGAAATAAAAGGAAGAATGAAAGGAAGAAACTGGGATGACATTTTGCAAATACATTCAGGAGAAGCAGAGGTAAGTTGGTGCAAATTAATTCACCAATTCATGAACCAGTTCTTAAGAAGCACTGGACTAAAGGCAATCTAAAGTTCCTTACAGCTCTAAAATTCAGTGATATTGAGAGGTAAGATCTACTTTGTATATGATGTTGATATGAATTATTTTGCTGCTATAGGGCAAGATGTCTCACTTAGGTTTGTACAGTGCATGGGACAGCATGACAAATAGGTAGGATGTCCAAGTGATTTATTGTCCAAACTGGGACATTTTGAGAAAGAGAAAAGGGGTGCGATTATAATTATAGGCCTACATCATGACTAGTTGAGAGCAAATTGAACGTATGGTCATCCTACACAGAGATGACTTCTTACGCTATGTAACAATACCTCAGCCACTGGATAGTCAGCATGAAATAAGCAGCTGTGCTGGTTTTGAAAGCATACCTAATTGATGAACATCTGGTGGCAGGTAGCCAGCCCATTAAAAATCAATTATACTCAACGACTTGCATCTGAGCCATACTGCACCAATCTCCTTGCACTCATCAGATCCACATGTTCCTGAATAAACACACACACCACTCAAGGCAGTGCCTTTGAACTTTGCGTGGCTGGAAGTGAATTTCATCAGTGGCTTTCCCCTGACCCATAGCAAAGAGAAGAATTTCTGTTGCTCCACCCCTGACTGTTGACAGGTCAAGAGACCAGGCAGCAGTTTGAATAAAGCTCTAAATTCAAGGGCAACCAGAGCATTCACCACTCTGTGCAACTCTTCAGGGTAGCACTATATATATATATATAGCTTGTGCTATTTATTTTATATATATAAAGTATATACAAAAGAAATAGCACAAGCTGGGTAATAAAATAGGGAGGTGATGGTGATGAGGGACTAGATTTAGGTATGATAGGGAAATAAGAAGTTAGTAATTACTGAAAGTATGGAAAAGTTTCCTTTACAAATCTCAGCTCAGAAGCTGGATATATGTTTCTAGGCTCTATCTGTAGCAATTAGTGAACAATTAATGAACAATTTTCCTGCTCTTTTGAGAGGCATAATCCACAGAGTTATTATGTTAGGGATGCATGCGCTAAGAGAAGAGGATGGACCTGGTGCTTAGAATACCACCCGGAGTAAAGCCAAAACCTCTTGATTAGAGCCATCCTTGGATAGTAACTTGAACAGCAACAGGGAGGGAGGTCTGGAATAAATCCTAGACTTTTGGCAGGTCGTGAGAGCTATCATGGAGAGGTCATTTAAGTAGAAGATAAAGATGATTTTAAAACTAACTTTCCATTAGTGATCAAAGAACTACTTTTAGATACAAAAAGGCTTTGGAAACATAGGAGCATGCATGTTATGGGGTCAGGGGGCACCACATCATTCTTTTACCTGCCCAATAACTAACACACTAGTCACAAAGAAGGGTTTTATGTTTTTTCCTAAGTGAGATTTAGAAGGAATATGAACCAAAAATGTGTGTAACTCTGTTATAAAACAGATAGACATAAAAAGTTAGATCTCCTCTATGGGGATGGTTTGTTTAAACAGACTTTCTTATAGGTCAGTGTATAGTCTTAAACATAAAATAAATAAAATGAGTTAACTATCTTGACTTTATACTTCAAACAAGTTTTTCCTCCATTTTAAACTGTATGATTGTCTATTTGTAATAAGAATTCTTAAATTTGGAAAGAAGCTTAGAGAGCATTTAGTTCAACCCCCCCCCCCCCTTATTTATTGTTCAAGTAATTGAGGCCTTGAAGGGTGACCCAAGGTCAGCCTTACCTCAGGTCATGCACCTTATAAATGGAGATTGGAAACTCAAAGCCAGGTCTCCTGGCTCCAAGTCCACTGCTGTATTTTTTCAACTGTTTTTAAAATGTAAGGCTTATATTTCATATTGACATGTTTATGAAGAGCTAAGCCTGATTATGGCATAATATAACTTAAAGCCATATTGAATCTTTGAAACTGAAATGTAAGCAAACTAACACTTGTTAAGCTAGTTAACTATTCTTCCTCCTAATGGGCTTAATAATCCATCATTTGACCTTTGTAATTTCTTCTCATGTGCACTTACCCAAGTATGACATACGTAGCCTTATGGCTATGTACATACTGCAATATTCATGTGTGTATATATTTAAATTTTACATTGTAAAATATAATTTTAGATCAGAGTATCTAGAAATATGCAGTCAGAATTTTTCAGTTACTAGTAAATACATACATGAAAATTATATAAGCTACTGTTCATAAAATTCATAATTTGCATTTATAGTAAATAGCTAGATATTATAGTACAGCTTTCAGTGGTTGCATTTTCAGCTCTGTTTTTAAAACTACCTGCTCACTCATTGGAAGACACTGTTTCAGTTTCACTCCAGCCCTAGAAATAATCATTCAAGCACTTTACTGTATTGTGTGACTTTTTCTGACAACATCTGTTGCTCTGAAACAGAAAAGTACCCAGAGTGATAAAGAGGGTGTTTGCTACTATTTTACCCATGCTGAAAAGATAGGCCAGAGAGCCATCCAACCCATAACAATGTGAAAATCTTTATATGGAGTTGTTCACCAGAGACTTGTCAATAGGCTGAGCCATATTGGATCTGGCAGTCTTTCTACTGGGACAGTATTTGCCTTGAAGTACTATCTTTTCTCTTTTTCAATGTCAGCCTGAAGGCTCTTAGAAAACATGTTCATTTCATGTCTTAGAGATACTGCTTCTGGTATTGCAAATGCATTACCACATTGAACGTTTTTGTAAAACAGATGGTACATATTAAGGTCCCTGTTTCTTGTACGATTTCTGTAACAATGGCACTGCATTCTTCACGTTGACAAAAGTATCATCAACATCATGCAGTGCAGCCCTAGAGTATGTCAGGATGGTAAATGAACACCTCAAACAAAAGATCGATGATGAAGGTGAACCAAACCCCTTTGAGAACTCCAAACTGAAACTGGTCATTTCTGGAAACTGTTCTCTTAAAACTTGAGTTAGGAAATACCCAGTTCTCCTCTTTAAAACAAATGGCTTTTCAAGCACAACAACAGACTATATACAGAATTGTCAACTTTCAGAAATGAGGTTATGAAGCAGACTCCTCCAACCTCTCGGTCAGTCCAACATTTGTCAGTACAGGGGTATCTTAATAATTAAACTGCTCTTGTATGCTTTTTAGAAAAGTCATTTAACATTAACTAAAATCACTCTAAAAAACCAAGCCATCATCAGGGTTGAAAACCAGGTTTGGGCTTATCTAAATAAGTTTACGGCATTAGCTGTGGTTCATAGAATATTTATTTAGAACATTCTATAATGTTCACTAAAAGGGAAGAACTGTTGAAAGCAGTTTTTGGATTTGGCAAACCTCTAAGATTTATACTCCTCGCCCACACGTGCTTTTATCTACAAGAATGACTTCTAATCTCTGCCTCTTAGTTGGATCCCAATGTTCAGAACGCTGCTGATTTTTCTCATGGATAGAAAGACCTTAGAGTAAGTACATTTACTTTTTATAAAGTTCTCTTTTTTTGTTGATTTAGTTTTGGGTACTAGGTTTTCTAGATAAGTGTTTTTCTTTTTTGTTCGTTTGTTTTTTTTTAATTGAAAGACTATAACCACACACAACTAAAGAACAATGATATATATAATCCCTATTCTATGACAGCCACTTTTCTAAATATTGGGATAAAATGGGGGTGGGGGGGAGAAAGAGAGAGAGAGAGAGAGAGAGGGAATTCCTATCCCTATGGCGCTTACATTCTAGTAGACATGGAAGATAAACTTTTAAATTTATTATGTTATTATAACTAAACACTGCAATTTACAAAGAAGAGGAGCAACTGCGTTTCTTTAACAGGTAAGATAAAAATAACTTGGTCTGCTTTTTAAATAAACATTTGATATATAATTCACAAGTAATAGAAACAGTAATATAAGATCATACAAGGATCCACTGAACTTACACTGTTTCCAGACCATGGCTGTGTAATAAAAGAGGTTTTCAACTTATTTCAGCCAATCCTAATCTTTTTACAAAAATAAGACATTCTGACAAGAAATTTTACTGGAGGACTTGGGGTTTCATGCCCTTTAAAACTGTATGGAATCTCTCCGCATGGAATCTCTCTGCATTGCATTTTTTTTTTCCCTATACCATACACCGCCCCCCCCCCCAAAAAAAAATAGATTGCATTCAATCCATTTGGCCTTATGGAAGGTTTAAAACTCAGAGTAGACTGTCCAGGGCGGTGATTACTTTGTACATAAAAAGTATATAAATAAATACAGTCTAAGTAGTATGTAAATAGTATATGCAAATCAACAGGATCAGATAATGGTGAGACTTGATTTAAGGGGGAGGCAGATTGTATTTCAGTGCTATTTGTAATTATAGTATTCAGTCCGGAAGAATGGTGAAAAGATGTTTGAACTCTAAATAAGAGAAAATATTGTATTCTTTTTTTTAAGGGCTTTTGTCGAGATGTACTTGACATACAATAAACTGCATGTATTTAAAGCGTAAAAAAAAAAAAAAAAAACAAAAAAAACCCGTATGGAATTTTAAGGTTCTGTGAATATGGCTGTCATCAGTAAACAATCTTTTAGTATCTTGCATGTGTAAAATATTCTGGTAGACCAAGGCAAATGAACGAGTTAAGATTTTATTTAAAAGTCTTAAATTTAATAATAAAGCATGACACACATGAAAGGCTGAATGATAAAACAAGATAGAAAGTGCTAAGATAATTTAAATGATATAAAAATGTAAGGGCTCTGAATTCAGAAAAGGTAATAATTATTATCAAAGACATGTTTTCAAGAAGACTTCATGGAATAAGTAAGAATTAAGCTGGACTTTGAAGAGTAATACGTCACATGGCCAATAGCTTATTTTCTTTCTGTTTTATGGTAGTGCCTTGTTTGAGGGCATGTTATATGGAATAGCATTTTGGTTATACACAACGCATTCAGGAAGTCTACATTTGGTTGTTTGAGTACTGGCATAAGTAGCAGGGAAAGAAAATGTAAATAGAGAATGCAGGTTTCCTCTGGGGAAGACAGCTTATTTCCCCTTTACCATGACATGGACCAATATAATTAACCTCCCACTAGGTCCTGATGTATGCAATGCCATCACTGGTGATCTGTGTTGATCACTGTTGATAAGCTGTGTACTTCACTCACTCCACAATGAAGCCTTCCTTGGTGCAGGGACACCCTTGTTGCTGAGTCTGTGTATAATTTTATTCTACCTCCTGATGATGTTGCTCATGAGCTTTTTGAGTCAACTCACTTCAAAAAAGAGGTGACCAATATCCAAAGAGAGTTACTGGGATCCTTCTGATAAGAATTCAGGTTTTGGGGTCATTTTGAGTGCCCCATTCATTAATCTATTCTCCAAAATCCCTTTATGCCAATACTTCAGTTTTCCTCCCTGTATACTCATCATCCTCCAGTGAGATTACTGGACACCACCAAGTGATTTCCATAGCTCTGGACCTCACCTGGTGAGCAGAATAGAAATCTTGAATTGTTGCCCACTGAGGTGACTCAGATGTTGCAATTCAATAGCAACCCACTTCTACCTGGTAGGACATATCATAAGGTGCCAAATATAGTCTAAGTTTGAGGTATTTTATCCTCAGCTCACCAGTGAGTAGAAACAAATCATGAGGTCATATATATGGCTTAAAAGGATGAGTAATACCTTAGGGATAGGCACATTATAGCAAAATTTTTTATCTTTCATTCACCAGACTTCCATCACATACTTATCCCAAAAGTACTCTTGGGAAGAGAAACAGAATTTTCAAGTTGGCTTAAATTATCAAAATGTATCCTATGAAACACATGGCCACAGTATACTTGACAAAATTTGATTCTGTGATAAGGCAACAGGCACAATGATATGGAAGGTGACCAATAGTTTGCCACAGTACCCATAAATAAGAAATCAAACTTAAAAATGTGTCTGGTCTCCTTTGTTGAAGCAATCTCACATCTATATCCACAAATTCTTTAAACACTTCATGATTTAAATTATCGAACTCAGCAATTCTCTATTAAGCATAACTTTTTAATTTTACTCTGATTATGCATTTCATTTTCTAGGCCTTGCCAAGTTCAAATTTTAGTTAAATTTTAGTCACAATGTTATAATTGAAGTTGGTGCAAATTGTCTTCCAAAAGGAAGTTATAGAAATAAGTATTTCAGAGAAGCTTGGAGATTTCTCAGGTTCCTCGTGAATATTCTAATAGTGGGTCCCACTTTTTATTATATAAAAAGCATGGATAAGGAAAAGTGATGAAGGTCAAAACCCAGTAACTATTATTATTTGGTAAACCAAGGAAAAAATTTTCAATTTGTTTTGAATAATCTCAGCTTAACTACTCCAATCAGTAAAACAGTTTCTCCATAGAGTCAAATTATGGGCTCTGCTTTTATTCTACGACTTGATAAAATATTTTTGAAATTATAGTCTATTGCTTTTCTTCCTTAATTAACCAGTACCTAAAGAAAAAACTAACAAAGCACTAAATATTCTAATTTGGGGTTAAAGGAGAGAGGACAGTTACCATTTTCAATACTAGATGCATTTTATGATCTTTTAATAAATATCTAGCCTCAATGCTAAAACATAATTGGCATAAGTGTATTAGAACATGGAGGCAAAGAAATAAGGAATAAAAATAAGAGAGATAAATCCAGAATCATGGCTCCACTACTTGTTTGGAGTCTGACTTTGGTCAAGCCTTTGAACCAATTAGCTCATTTTCCTCATCTAGAAAAATACCTATTCTCAGATGTAGATTGGGAAGATCAAGTAAGATACTGAATGTACAAGACAGAAGAATGCACGGTGCATATTGATAAAAATGTAATACAATCACACTATTAACTTTATAATTAGTAAATAAGTGAACATAACTGTAAGATGATCTCTAAATGAGGCAAATTAAATCTGTCTTTCCTATGTGTAATACAAATAGAATATAAATTACTTATCATATACAACTTTGCATAACTTATACAACTTCAGGAATTTCCTTTAACATTTCTTTTGGTACAGATTGGCTGGCAATGTTGGATATAGAAGTGTGGGGCGACGGTTTTTACCATCAGTATTTTAATGATGTTTCCCATTGTTTTTTTGGCTTCCATAGTTTCTGATAAGTCAGGCAACATGTAAATCATGCTTCCTTTGTAAGTAAAAACTCAACATACTCTTCCTGCTTCTAAGATTTTTCTTTTTAGTTTTCACAAGTTTGCCTATGATGTGTTTAAGAGGTTGTTCTTGTACTTTTTCCTGAATGGATTTGCAGAGACTCTTGAATACCTACATTTATGTTTTTACCAAATTTGGGAAATTCTCAGCCCTTATTTTTTACTATTATTTTTGCCCAATTCACTATCTTTTCTTCTGAATTCCAATTACATATACATTAAACCTTTCAGTAAGGTCTCAAGAGTCCCTGAGATTCTGTTTTTTTTTTTAACTTCTTATCCCATTTTAGGTTGAATCTTTTCTACTGAAGTATATTAGCTCACTAACTTCTACCTCTTTATGCTACGTACAGTCTTCAGTTAAAGTCACTTACTGAGTTTTTATTTTCAGATACAGAATTTTTATTTCTCTGCTGAGATTTCTCATCTTTCCATTTATTGTGAACATATTTTCCTTTATGCACTTGAGCACAATTATAATAAATGTTTTAAATGCTATGTCAAATTCCAATATGCAGATATTTGGGGAATAGTTTCCTTAGTAACTTTTCTCTCAAAAGGAATTCATATTTTCCTTCTTTGTCTGTCTAGTAACTTTGGATACTATACTGGACATACTGCCTTTATGTTTTGCAGACTTTGCATTCTGTTATAGTCTTCCAAAGGGTGGTGATGTATTCTTTTTTTTAGTAGGCCATTAACTTGTTTGAACTCAACCAAAAAAAAAAAAAGTCTCCTGAGAAAAAGATCAAATAAAAGTTTAGTTCTTTGATATCAAGCTAGAGTATATCTTGTGCATTCATGATTTATGGCTCAGCCACATTTCTGAACAGGGTTGAAATACCAACTATGGGACTTCTGCTCTTTGGCTCTCTTCCTTCTGGGATTTCTCCCTCAGTATCTGGAGGGTGGTGTCTAAAACACTGTCCTCTTATCTTTTTGGACAATAAAAACTGTAAAATTTCTATTAGCCTGACCTTAGGTTAAAAGTTGAAGAAAATGCTTAAGAATGTGTTGTTTCTGTCTTTGGAGTGTCCACTTCCCTTTATAGTCTGCCTGCTTTGATAATCCCTCAGTGCCTTTCAGTCACTGTCTTTTGCATTTTGACCATTATTTATAGTGGCTTTCTGTGGGAAGATTAAGTCAATTAACTTTATAACTGGGTGACAGTTGAAATGGAATTCCTGTAGCATGGTTTTTGAAGCTACCTAATCCTTCCATAGAAATAGAACAACTAGAATGGCAAAATTAACCAACAGCTACAGAAAATATTTACAAAATACTTGGTGATAAATCATCTACATGATCAGCAAAATAGAAGCAGGTAGGGACAAAACAGCAGTAGCTATAAGAACAATGTGGCATCAATAGCTCTGTGGGAGGAAGAAAAGAAAAGCAACAGTGAACACCAAAGTGTCCAACAGGCATTTATTAGAAAGGGTGGTAGGCCAATCTGAAAAAGCAACTGAGAGAACTATGCACACTTAATGCAATGAGAATACAGGAATAATAGCAAGATGAGAAGGCTGAAGCAGTCTTAGGCATATGAATGCTTAAAAATAAGAACAAAAGACAGACAAAAACCTAAATTCTTTTCCTAGACGGAGACACATACAATAGATAAACTACTGACTAGAATGTAAATCAAGCAAGCTGGTATGAATGAGAGCAAAATAAAGAACAAGACCAGATAAAAGGAGTAAGGACAGAGAGGGAAACAAATCTCAGGAAGTATTTTGATCTTTTTGCAAAACAACCAAAGTAGGATCTCTTGGGTCATGAAAATAGGATAACTATCCTGACCACGCCTTCCTAAAAGTTTAAGTAAAATAAACTTATGTAAAAAATGTACAATGTAAAAGGAATCCATACAACATTGTAAGAAATAATACAATAAAGAGAATAATGTTTTCTTGGATAATAAAAGCATACCACAAAAACATGTTCACAAAAATGGATAAAAATTGTAATCAAATATTTCAAAGTGAGCCAAATGAAAAGAACTAGAAGACATGAAAGAACACCATAAATGAGAATTAGAAACACTCAGAGAAAGAGAAATAAAACTTGAAAAGATTGAAATAAAATTAAAAATCACTTCACAAAGGAAAAAAGTTACATAAGAAGAAACACGAGTGAATAAACAACAACTATCTTAAGAGAAATAGAAAATGATCAGGATCAATTTTTAAAACCAAAGGAATAACATGAGGTACTTTGGCTATGGTGGTATGTAGAGGTGAGTGAACCCACTCTGCAAGAATAAAGTATTTAGCTGAACAAAATTCTCAAAAATAAACTATTTGACAGCATTTAATAGTCTAAAGATATAAAACAAATCAAAAAATATTTATTTTTGAAAAACTGCTTGGGCTTTGGTTAAAACAGCAGTAATTTGTGGCCTTTCTGTCTTCAAGTACTACCACTCTCCCTATCCCACCACATCCCCCACAACACACACACTCTCTCTTTCTTTCTCTCTCTCTCCCTCCCTCAAGCTTGGCTGCTTGAGATCTGTAGCTTTAGCAGAGTATAGATGGCTGCAAAACCATCTGCTTTACTATCAGAAAAGATAGAGTCAATTTTAGCCACGGAACTAAAATTCTAGCTTTGTCAGCTGAACATGGCAATTCTACTACAAAAAAAATTCCAACAGAAAATAAATGGGAAAACTTACATTGGGGTGAGTGGCAAACCAGCCAGAAATTTAAGAGATATCCCAGAAGGATACAGAAGAACCAGGTTCTATACACTTCTCTGGCTGACTAGGAAAGTATGAATGTATCCAAGAAGACTGAAGGGAATAGTTGAGAGAGATATTTGAGGACTGGATGAGCATTGAATGCACTCATCAACTCACAAACATATCCATCACAGAAGGTGGAAGCCTTATGAACTAGACAATTTTTTACACAACCTCTGCTTACATCATTTACTGCCTCATAAGCCATGCAGTCCCAGGACAAAGTCTAAGAAGCCAGACTTAAAAATAAAAGTCAGAATAAAAGAACTGAGCAGACATATCAGCAGTCACAAACAACAGGAGAAAGATTTCTAGAAGTAAGCCTAGTCAAGTTACAAAAATAAATTATAACCACCTCCCCCCTGCCAAAAAGCCAAACAACAACAAAAAGATGTTCAGAAAAATAAATTTGAAGTTACTAATATATATCATCTAAACTGTTTAAATTTTCAACCAAAAATCAGGAGAAATTCAAAGAAACAGCAATTTGTTATCCATATACTCTTCACTAGAAAGTATTTCTAAGTAATCTTAAATTTTGTACTTAGCAAACAAAGACTTCAAAGAAGCTAAACTTATGTGGAACATTCTATAGGTGAATGATTCTTTGATTCTAGTGATACTTATAAATTAAGTTGTGTGATTTCAAATATTTGAAGATTTTCCAACTATTTTGTTACTGATTTCTAATTTAATTCTCATTTAGATAATTTTCTTTACATTATTTCATCCCTTTTATATTTATCATGGCTTGTTTTATGCTATAGCATAAGATGATGAAAGTGTTCATAAATTATTACTGTGATTATTCTACAACTGTATAAATTTAATAAAAATTATGAAACTACACACTTAAAGCAGATGAACTTTACAGTGTATAAATTACACCCCACCCCAATTAAGTTGTTTAAAAAAATACAAAAGGGATAGTAACTTTCAAGACAAAGTCACTGATACACAACATAGGAAAAGATGATGCAATATATGTACAATAGGTGCCCTCAAAGAAGAAAATCAAAGCAATGGAAGAAAACTACTGAAATTTGCAACTCAAGGACTACTCTTGAAATATATATATATCACATATTGAAAGGGCATGTTGCATACCAAGGAGAATTCACTCAGAAAACTGACAAGACACATTTTGCAAACCCAAATATTTATCATTGTTTGAAATAAGACCAACAAAATAGACAATCTATTAGCTGACCTAATCGAAGGCAAAAGGGGAGATACACAAAAATTAAAAGTGGAAAATAATTGTCTGAAGAATTTTTTAAGATTAAGAATATATTTGCATATCCCTGTAAATATACTTTAAAAGCAAAATGAAATGAATTTTTTAAAGAAATATGCTGCTTACTTAACTGACTCAGCAGAGACAGAAAATCTAAACAGGCCAATCACCATAGAGGAATTAGAGAAAATCATTAAAGACCTCATCCTACTTCCCCTCCCTCAATACACACAATAAATCACCAGGACCAGTATTTCCATTAGGCACACTACCAAACACTTATGTAGCAGATAATTTCCATGCTACTTAAACTATTCCAGAGCATAGAATAGGAAGGAAACTTCCAACCTCATTTTCTTTTCCTATTAAATACAACTGTATTTGTTTTGGTAGGACTACATTTGGTAGGACAACAAATAAAGAATTGTCTTTAACAACTGCACTTTAACAAAATTAACAACTGGTGTAATTTTCGTACCATAAAACCCACCTTTATTTTAAATGTAAAAGTTAACAATTTTTAGTAAATTGTCAAGTTGTGCTATCATTACCACAATCCACTTTTAGAACATTTCCATCATTCCAATAAGATCCCCCTGCCCATTTGGAGCTAATCTTCATTCTCACCTCTAGCCCTAGGCAACCACTAATTTACTTTCCAGCTCTAGAGATTTGACTTTATTAGACATTTCATATAAATTAATTCATACAATATGTTGCCTTTTGTGTCTGGCTTCTTTTATTTAGCATACTGTTTTTCAGGTTCACCAATGTTGCAGCATATATCAGTACTTTTTCCCTTTTTTTCAAATTAATTTTGAAAAGGAAGTATAATAGTGATTCTAATATAGAATGCAAAAATTAACCAAAAAATAAAATACAGATCTACTTCACTTTTAAATATCAAAGTAAAAATCTTTAATAAAATATTTGCAAACAGAATCCCACCATCTTACTAATAGAGTTAGGACGAAAACCCGTATGATTATCTTCCTGGATACAGAAAAGCATTTGAAAAAAATTTCATACCAACAAAATTAGAATTGATGAATACTTTCTTAATATGATAAAACATATGATTCAATGCAAAAGTCAGCCCCTTCATGTGAAAATACTAGAGGTTTTCGAAGTAAAGCCGGAAACAGACAAGGATTACCACTTTATTCACTATAATATAGAATTGTTTTGGAGGATATTAGCCAAAGCTCTCAGAATAATACAGATTGAAATTGGCATGTCTTTTCAGTTGTCACAACCAAATATATGCAAAAACCGAAAAGAATCAATATAAAAAAAATACAAAA
Organism: Hippopotamus amphibius kiboko; assembly: GCF_030028045.1. Classification (NCBI taxonomy): domain Eukaryota; kingdom Metazoa; phylum Chordata; class Mammalia; order Artiodactyla; family Hippopotamidae; genus Hippopotamus; species Hippopotamus amphibius. Next base: position 35,531,485 of record NC_080189.1, on the reverse strand, counting down.
CAGTAAGAAAATTCAATAAACTTCAAGTGCATTGGTTTCTACTGCTGCTGTAACAAATTACCAAAATATAATAGCTTTAAAACAACAAAAATATATTACTTACAGTTCTGGGTCTCACCAAGTTAAAATTGAGGTGTTGGCAAGGCTGCACACCTTCTGAAGGCTCTAAGGAAAAATCCGTTTCCTGGCCTTTTCCAGCTTCTAGAAGCCATTCTTACTCCTTTTCTTGTGGCGCTCTTCTATCTTCAAAGCTAGAAACCGCAACTCAAATCTTTCCCACATCACACCGCGCTAACAATTTTCTCTCCTGCCTGCCACTCCCGCTTTTACCTGACTCTTGTAATTACACTGGCCACACCTGTATAACGTGGATAATCTCGCTAATTAAGGTCAGCTGGTTAGCAACACTAATTCTAACTGCAGCCTTAATTTCCTCTTTCCATTTAACCTCACATATTCACAGATTCCAAAGATTAGAATGCAGACACTTTTTCTTTTTTTGGTGCGGTGGGGTGTGCACATCTTGCTTACCCCTGCATGTTACAAAATGAACATACAAAAGTCAAAAGTATTTGTATATAAAAACTGAAAGAGGAAGAAGAAGGGGAGAAAGAAGGATGAGGATAAGGACAAGAATGAGGTGGGGAGGAAATAATGGAAAAAAGGCTCCATTTATCATAGCATTGAGAAAAAAAATACAGAAACAGATTTAACAAGAAATATACAAAACATTAGGAAACTAGAAAACACTCAAAACACCCACAAAAGTAGATTTTGAATAAATGGCAAAATATATCATGCATTCAAATAGGAATATTCAATATAAAGGTGGCAGCTCTTCTTAATTATACATTTGGAGAGAGGGAGAGAGAACTCAAACCCAAGATGGGAGCTGCAGCCTTTTATCACCTAATCTCCAAAGTGACATATCATCACTTTTGCCATATGCTATTGTTTACAAGTAAGTCACTATGTCCATCCTTTACTTAAAGGCTGGGGAATTAAGCTTCACCTTTTACAAGCGGTGGGGAAAGTATCAAAGAATTCGGTTATATTTTTAAAGCTACCACATAAATATAATAAATAGAAAATCCAGAAATAAACACAAGTGCATGTGTGAATTTAATACAAAATACATATATATTATATAAATACATAATTTTATTTCTCAAATTGGTTTAAAGGAAATGAAATTTTAGTGTGTTATTAGGGTAATTGGATAGCCATGCAGAAAAAATTTAAATAAATACATTTTTTCCATCACAAGGACGATTTCTAAATGTATCAGAGATTTAAACATAAAAGCAAATAACAAAAGAAAACTAGTTCACTAAAAGAACATGTGGGTAAATTCCTTTCCAATGTGGGAACAGGAAAGAGCTTACTAACTGTAACCCAAAATACAGAAAAAAAGATTATATATATAGACACATACATAATGTAGTTCACATATTACATATATACAAACATACATACATATACATATTATAAACTTCCACATGACAAAAGGCATCATAAGCAAAATAAAGAAAAATGAAAAATGGAGAAACTGGGGAAAATATTTGCAATATCTATCACAAAGAGTTAATATTTTTAATATACATTTAGTTTTTAGAGAGAAAAAATAATTCTACATAAAATGAGCTAGTGAATGAACAGTTTACAAGAAAAGTAACATAAATACCACTTAAATGTATTAAAAGAGACTTACCCTCACACAAATTAAGAGAAATGCAAGTTAAAACTATAATTGAGCACCCATCTTTTTAGCTATTATATTGGTATAAATCCAAAAGTTTGATATTCATTTGTATTAGCAAGGTTAAGGTGAGAAACAGGCATCTGAATACATTATCAATGTGTCTTTGGTAGCTGTCAATCCTTCTTCTAGGAGTCTATCTCGAAGACACACTGATAAAAATAAAGTATATATGCACAAGGTTATTAATAATATAAAAAAGAAAACAAATGCCTCTTAGTAGGAAACTAAATTATCTATGGTAGCTCCACACAATAGAAGATTATGCTCTATATTCTATTAAGAAGTGATATATAGAATATAAGCAATTAAAAGCAAGATGGTGGAGGGATGCATAGTAGGCAATTATTTTATCTAATAAAGGCAGCGTACAAATATGAGTTTGAGTATTAAAAAAATGGATAAATCATGAAGATTGGTTGCCTAAAGTAGGAGGGAGAGAATAGGGTAAAAGGGACAATGTTAAAAGATTATCGTCCTTGAATGTACCTGTTTTGTTAACTCAATTTTGTAACTGTCTAAATATTTTACATAGTATAAAATTTAACTGAAAAAGCAATTTTTAAAAATTGAAAAGAAAATGAAAACAAATGAACCTAAATATATATACTGAGTTGCTGGAATAACCACACAAAGAGAAACTTTAAGTGACTTTAAAACGCAGTAATTTGACTGTACATCCGTAGTAGGATGTGCAGAACAACAACAAATCCTTACTGTTTTCAGAGCATTTCTATTGTCATTTTGAAGTTGTCGTGTACATTTTATAATATTTTAATTCTATTATTCCTAATCTTATTGAGAACCTGGCTTCTCAAGATATGAGAAAGTAGGTATAGATGTAAGATAGGTATAGATGTAAGATCAAAGAGACTTTATATTCCTGAAGTTCTGAATTTGAATTGAAAAATCAATATGAAGCCATGATATATTTTACCTTAAAAATAAGAAGCAGCAGTACATTGAATCAGAGGCCATTTAACTAAGGAATGTGCTTTAAAATAGAGATGGGCAAATCACTGAGGTCAGTGACTTGGAGACAGGAATCAATAAACTTTATATTTAGACAGGACATTTGGCTTTGGTTATTATCCAATGCACTTGATAGAAAGTAAATAGACTGGAAACCTTCTCAACAGTAGAGAGAATTATATTATTTAAGAAACCCTAAGACTGAACAGTCTAAAGTAATTCCTAGGCCACCAACCTGGCCCCAACAGCAAGTTGCCTGCTAAAGCTGTGTCACCTCCAAGAAAGATTTACTGCCCAATACCCAACTTAGGTGAGGCCAAGGAAGTCAATGAACAAGCCTCTCAAAGGCAGATATAAAGGCTGTGAGATTGGATAAGGGACTAATTACTTTGCCAGATTATGGAGGCTTTATTAAACTTCAAAAGGGACATGGGGACCCTTTAAAGTAAAATTTGTAAACTCTGAATAGTAAATCTCCAACTCAGTGTCTATGAGTCTTGATATAATAGCAATATAGAATAGATTACTATTCCTTACAGGATAAACAATTATTTGCCCATGAAGGAAAGCATATAGTGAAGATCAGAAAGCCCAATTGTCAGGAACTCAAAGAGTAAAGCAATCATCAACTATACCTTAGAATTTACATGGTTCCATCTGGATTGCTGGATCAGGAGTACGCAGGAGAAACTGAAGTGCAAAATGAATAATTATGTAGAAAGCTTAGCTTGCGTACGGAGCTATTTTTAATATTTGAAAATTAAAACATGTATTTGGGGAACCAAAAATAGAGCACAAATTCCCACACACCGGTAGATTCTTTTTTCATTTTAGCCAGTATTTAGCTTCAAGACAAATTATATTTGAAAATGTTTATTCAAACACTTGAATGTTTATGCTTTAAATTTTGCACTGTCTCTGGAATTAGCTACAGGATTCCAGATAACTTATTTTTATGTGTTTAAAATGCAAACCAAAACACACTTTAATATTGCTAATGAAATTTGGGAATCCTACATCTATGTATTTAAAGCTCCACATATTCCAAATCCTCAATTCAAAACTACTTCCCATCTAAATCTAGGTTATGTCTCCTGACATGAATCAATTACCCTGTAACTCCCTTGATTACACAAAACCTTGTTTACCTAAATGTTTTGCTGTCCCAGAACATTTCTGATAAACAGTGTTATACGGTCTGATATGCACAAGTGCAGATTGAGTTACATGCATTATGAATCAGAATCATCTCCTGCACACCTGTCACCTTGACATTACCTGACTGTGGTATGCAGTCAACATTCATTGGAAATGCAAATGCTTGTAGTGTATATAAAAGATTTGATTGTGCAGCTAGGCTTTTATTTTTTATATATTCTTTCATCCGTGTATATAGGAAAGGTTTTATTTGGAGTCATATATTCTATAGGGTGGAACCAATCTGACCCTGGGATCCTTAAAAAGCTCTACATTCTATCAACTGTATGAAAAGACGTGTTCTGTATTTTTCCTCTTTTAGCCATGAAGGAGGGTGTGTGTGTGGGTGTGTGTGTGTGTGCGGTAATGATGCTGTCATTATCATAACACCTATAAAACAGTTGATCAATGACAAAGTTATATAGTTGAATTGTCATTAGGAAAAAATTTTAACATATTCACCCCCTCAAAAATATGTAAGAATTTTAATTAATGGAAGAACAGGATCTGAGTAACCCATATGCCAAATCTTCACTTCAAAGCAATATTATAGTCAATACAATGCTTGCAAGATATTGCTATTTCATTATTTACAGCACTAGAGATTTAAAAAAAGGGATTCATAATGGTCTGGGGAGATTTAACCAGGTGCTTTTTCAACAACTGAGAACAGAATATATAAATGTACACTCCTTCCTACAAATATTATTTTTTAAAGAGTCTTCTCCATCTCTGTATATTTCTGTAATTAAGGAAGCTAGTCCACTCTACTCATGACAAACAATGAGATGTATTTCCTAACAAGAGAAATAAAATAGACATTAGATATCTAGGTCATAAAGAAGTCCTGTTTATCAAAATTAATGCATTAAAATATATTAGAAAATAACAAAATGCTTGTAATATAAAAATTCAATCAAAAGATATAGTTTTTAAAGAAACATAACACTCATTCATATATCCATCAATTCAGAAAACACAAAACATTTACTGAAACTTACTTTTCTCAGAGTTCCAGTAGGAGATATACTCTATCTATCTATCTATCTATCTATCTATCTATCTATCTATCATCTATCTATACATACACACAATTTATTTCAAGGAATTAGTTTATGTGATTGTGGAGGCCTGACTAGGCAAATCCAATGTGTCTATAGGGTAGGCTGCCAGGAAGGGCAGGCTGAAGACTCTTGGCTAGGAACTGACACTCCAATCTACAGAGGAAACTTCTTTAGGTTTGTTATTAAGGCCTTTCAACTGACTGCATCAGGTCCACCCAGATTATCCAGGATAATCTCCTTTACACAAAATCAACTGACTGCAGATGTTAATCACATCTATAAAACACCTTCACAGCAATAAGCAGATTAGTATTTGATTTATCTGGATATTTACAATCTAGCCAAATTGACACATAAAATTGACCATCTCAATACTGGATATACAAAAATGAATAAATATGTTCTGTGATCTGAGAAGACTCAGAGTTTATTAGAAGGAAACCATATTTCTTTTCTACATTTTTGCAAGGGTTGGAACATATTTTAGATTAATACAAGAACTTCTAAAATTTGCATGAGTTTTACGCTACAATGAAACATAAAAGGTATGATGTGAAAAATCAGTCTATTAATGGCATGAGAACCAGCAGAGATTAGAGGAAAAGGCACTACACAAGGACTTACTACTCAGTCTACTACGTAAATGCCATGAGCTTGCTGTATAATCTTGAGAAGGGGCTTAACCTCTCTTACCCTCAATTTATCTATTAAATCAAAAACAGGTTAATATCAAGAGTCACCAACAGCTAATTCAAATGCCTTCTGTGAGCAGGTGGAAAACATAAACAAGTGATGTAGACTGGATATATGAAAATAGAGTGTGTTTAAACAAAATTTCCAGAAAATCACATTGAAATCAAGTCACAAGTTTACTATACCTCCTCCTGTTCTCTCAAGTTCTTTAATTCTATTCTATAAAATACAGATTTTTAAAAATCATGCCTACATTTATAAACATGGTTAAATATCTAAATCTGCACCAAACATTTTATAACAAATGGCAGGTAGGATTGCAAAGAGGATAATCTCTGTTTTGTTTCAACATAAATATTATTTTTGCAATTTAAAAAGTACTTTTTAATTTTGTAATTAAAATGTAGAAGTGAGATGAAAAAGGTTACCTCATTGAGTAATCTTTATAAAAATTGAAGTCTGTGAAGATAGACCTTAAACATGATAGTTTGTTATAATTATTAAATATCACACATAATGATGAGCATGTGTTAATGACCTAACACCTTTTTCAGGAAAATTAAATCAAGATATTTCTAACAAAGGAAATCTTAGTTGCAGTTCCTAGATGCCCAACTGGGGTGGAACTGATATTTGCATGTATGGAGAGGCTCACACTGAGGCCTCTCCTGATCTGCATAGGTGTAGAAAGCCATTCTGGAACAAGAGACCCACTGTTTTTTAACCACAGATATCTGGGAGTCCTCAAGCAGCAACAAGCAGCTACACACCTCACCTCTGGTCTTTACTGAAATTAAATTTTTGTGTTCTCCCCTCATATAATCCTTTTCCCAAAACTAATTTGCATAATTTGGTATAATTTGAAATGATTGACATGGGTTGCTAATTGTTGAGGTAGAGGTACTAGACCCTCACAGTAACTAATTCTCAAAGGCAAAGGTTAGAATCCAGTAACTGGCAGTGTGTGTCCAATTGATATTAGTTTAATAATCTGTAAACTATGCAAGAAAATGTAATTGTCCTATATTACAAGGGTAGCAGTCCTTCTACTGCACACTTTATTCAAATGTATAATCTAAATAATTGAGTACCTCTGCATACAACAGAGCATTTCCTCATATGCAAACACCATTTAATAGACAGTTAAATCTAAAAAGATGGATAAAAGATGCCAGAACATAATTGGTTTGCTTTTGATTATTTCATTGATACCAATTTACTTAAAGAGTAAGTCTGGACAAGGTAGGATTTATCGTCACAGAATATTCAGTTTGACAGAGAGGAGTTAGGGGATCCAGTAATCTTCCTTCAACTGCCACACATGAAAGTCAGAAATGAAATCTTGACCAAATATTTGACTTTGTCTTCTCTTAGAACTGACCACTACAAACATTTGATAAAAATGTAGTCTATTTTCTTGCTACATAAGATCCTCTTAATGGTTTCTTGGTTTCACAGTAGATATCAACCTACTATAAATTCTTTTGAATAGCTGGAGAACATCAATTTAAAAAGAAATGTGAGATAATCATTAATGACTTTTTAAAAAGAAAAAAGCAGCTATACTTCCAAGTCTTAGTTAAATTACAGTATTTCATATAATTCTGAATATTTTCCTTAAATGTTCTAAATAAAATCTGAAATTTGGGGACGTATAGAGGTGACTAAAATATGTGTACACACACACAGAGGTAGGGAAGCGAATGGCATCACCTCCATTTTACAAATAAAATTACACTCACGGTGATTGAGTAACTAGTTCAAAGCTGCAGAATTAACAAACGGTGAAGACAATTTTTAAAAAAAAAATTTAAATTTGAGTACAGTTGATTTACCATCTTGTCTTAATTTCAGGTATACAGCAAAGTGATTCAGTTACACACACACACACACACACACACACATTCTTCTTCAGATTCTTTTCCATTATAGGTTATTACAAGATACTGAATATAGTTCCCTATGCTATACAATAGGTCCTTATTGTTTACCTATTTTATATATAGTAATACTCATCCGTTAAGGTGAGGCCTGGATTTGAATCTATTTTGTCTCATTGTGAAGTCTGTGCTCTTTCAAAAGCACTTATCCCAGAGGTTTTTAAAGTCTCTTGAATTATCTCTGTGTCTTGTAGATGAAGATTTCAATTATTTTTTCATTTTTATTTTTTGATTAGCAAACTAGCTCAAGGGGTTAAACATAACCACTTATTTGTTAATGGCTTGTATCTATCCTTAAGTCTATGCTCTGCCCTCTTTAGTAAAATCCACTATATCCGACTGTACTTAACCCCATTTTGTAGCCAATTAGCACAGAGCTAAAAATTGGAGGATTTAAAAATCACTAAATGGTTATTTGGATTTATGTTTTTAACAGGAGTTGCTGCATTTAAACATAACAAAAGTAACAAAACAAAGTATCTCCATAACAAAAGTATACGGAGATAAAACAAGAATTAAAATAAATTTTTCAAGTATTTCAAAAATCTTCTCTTCCCTCCCTCTCAATATGAATTTTTTCAAAATTACATAATACAAACACAAATCTTCATACAAATGTTTATATCAAGCAGGGACTATTGTCCACACCAAAGGTAGAATTGTTGAAGATCCACTGATTGCAGGCAATGCTAATTGAAAAATGTGTGTTAAATGCATCTATTTATTCCTAATAAGTGTTCATTTCATTGAAAAAGTTATAAAAGGAAATTCTTCACTTCTACTAGAAAAGTGTTTTCTACTTAGTCTTTTAAAATCATACTACTTAGTTTTCAAAAGTTGCTTTTAAAATAAATATGTCTCGGGCTTCCTAGGTGGTGCAGTGGTTGAGAATCTGCCTGCCAATGCAGGGGACAGGGTTCAATCCCTGCTCCAGGAAGATCCCACGTGCCACAGAGCAACTAAGCCAGTGTGCCACAACTATTGAGCCTGTGCTTTTGAGCCCGTGAGCCACAACTATTGAGCCCATGTGCTGCAACTACTGAAGCCCACACACCTAGAGCCCATTCTCTGCAACAAGAGAAGCCATGGCAATGAGGAGCCCATGCACCACAACGACGTGTAGCCCCCACTTACCACAATTAAAAAGAAAGCCTGCACACGGCAAAAAAAAAAGACCCAACACAGCCAATAAAATAAATAAATAAATTTAAAATAAGTATGTCTTTATTAATATAAACACTCATGTAATATAATATTTATCTATTGAAAAAGTAATGTATGTTGATTGTATGAAATTTGAAACATGCAGAAAAATGCATAAAGAAAAAAATTCCCTCATACATCAGAATTTATCATCCAATGCCTAATTTTAGTTGCAAATTCCTTTATTTGTTTAGAAATGCTTAGTGAACATTTTCTCAGAATCATAAATATTATTCTACAGCATCTTTTCAATGGAGATATACAGTATTTTATTATTTGGCTCAAATGTAACTGGTCTAGCCAGTCTTTTACTTGAGATATATAGAGTTCTAACTCTATATATGTTTGTATATAATTATAACCTTTGGATGATTTTCTACAAGTGAAACTTTGGATTCAAATTTGAATTAATATTTTTATGACATTGTGTTTACATTGTCAAATTATTCTCCAAAAAGATTATATGAATTTTCACTCAACAAGTATATATAAATTTCTCTAAACTCTTGTCCACCCAGACTCACATATTTTTGTTAGTTCTAATTTACAATATGGCTTATCTGTTATGCTAAAGCATTTACTAACTAGGGCATATAAAGACATAGGCCTGCTAATTGAGCAAAGATATACTTATATACTTAATAGCCATATAATTCTAAAGATTGTTTCTGTCCTTGATATACAAAAAAATGAAAGTATTTATAAGCCTACTTTCTGAATCTTTCTTTAACTATATCACTGTGTTTACCAGAAAAACATGAACTTTGGGAAATTCTCTATATTACTATATCGTGCAAATTTGGGGGTTTTATGTGTATATATGGGAGATGTGGGCTCCTGCTTGCGTATGTATGTGTCTACAAGAATGTTTGTGGATGTAGTGATGAGATCAAATGAATGGAAATTTTCCAGTTTTACAATTTTACTTTTTTTAATGACCAAATACTATAAGTTACTCAAATGTATAATATTTTATTGGTGCACAGATTACTGACAATTTTCCATGATGATAATTTTTATCTTTGCAAGGACTTTTAGGTCTAACAACAACAAAACTGATTTTTTTTTTCCAGCTTTGTTTCTAAAGTTGTTTATGAGCAATTTGTAGGGCTTTTTTTTTGGTGAAAATGTTCAAGGGGTTTTATTACCATTAATCTTTTTTGAGGGTGTGTATAATTCATCTCACCAGCCATCAGAATTCCCAGAGGGTAAATTACTCTAGAGATCTCTGTGCCCTCACACTGTATCAAATTGACCTACTTCTTGTTTGCCATTTTTGTGTACTACATTGCTTATTTAACAAGAAACAGAATGATTGTAATTCTGAGAAGGTCCTTTGATAGTAGTTTTGACACTCTGCCTGAATAATGACCCTCATTATGGTGCCTCTGACAGGCTCTGAAAGTCCTGATTTATGAATATATCATAGGTTCAGCATTAGAGCTCCCCCATTCACTTAGGCCTGATATAGACAGAGATATGGACAGAATCCTTTGAAACAGACAGAGGCTGAGATAATTGCACGATTATGACCATTCAAATCATCTCTTCTCCTGATTTAACAAAGCTCTGCCATTTCATTTTGATTGTCTCTGAAGTTATTAGGAACCTCTGACAAAATGTTTATTAGAAGAATGTGTTTCAGAGTAACTGTGCTGGTGATGGAGGTGGAAGTTATTCCTACTTTTCTTTCCTCAGCCTCAGCTAAATTCCTATTGCGGATACTCATTACTGGTTGATGTGATAATAGACTGTTAGAAGCAAGATTAGCTAAGAGCAAAAAGTCTGTGTCCTTGATAAAACAAATTACAAGACACTCTGTAAACACTTTTTTTGTGCAGAATGTTGTTGATTTATTGTTTCCTTTATAGTGATTATTTAAATAAATGTAGCTAATTTAGTTCATTTGCCAAACTGTATAATTTTGTTCTTTGTGAAGGGGTTATATGTAAAAGCCTCAAGGAATCACATCCCCATTAATCTTTTTACAAGTGCAATAAATAAATAAAGAGACATGGTTTAATTTTGCCAGTTAGAAGATATTTAAATAGCAGTGGTGGTAAACTGATTTCTTTTTCTACTGTTTGAAAAAGGCATTAAATGCACTTTTTCTTGTTACAAATTTAAATAAACACAAGAAAAACATAACACAAGTGTTTTACTGAGCCCATAAAAAACACAGTTTTTTCCCAATTATCTACAGTCCTGTGATGCTCATCTCATCTTCAGTGCCTGTAACATTTATAAGGAAATTTAAATTTATCTCAGAAAAAAGCATGAAATAGGGTACCATACAATATAAAAAATAAATTCATGATTGTTTTTATACATACCTTTTACTCACTAGGAATAAGGTGATACAATCGCCTATGATTTCATTAAAAATAGGGGAAAGCTGAAGAGTCTCCCTAGGTATTCACAGCTGATTCCTTTTGAGACTATCACCATCAGATGACCCTTGAGATTAAAAATACATAGTTACTAAGGGCAGTGGTTGAAAGTTAATTTTAAATGAAGTCTGTAATGACCTGGAGTAAATTTAATAAGGACCCTTCATTTCATAGCAAAAGCAGTCACTTAAAACATAATAAGATGATTCTGAAATCTTTAAACAAAGTGATCAGATTGAATTCCTTTTAGCAAGCTGAAAATTTTCAAAAGCGTTTTTACATCCACAAAGCCTTTATTCTTAATTCATTAACATATTTTTAGAAAGCCTATTTCTAAAGGGGAAAGTGTTTGCCACCTCCGCAGTGTAGGTGTCATTAATGAAATGGATCTTTGAAAAACTTCCATCACCTATTTCATTGCATATAGTTTGTAAAATTTCCAAAGGTGAGTTCTCCTTCCTTTACTTTCCAGCTAAAATAGGCCCCATACAGAAGTAGACTGTGGTAGTACAAAAGTATTTTAGAGCATAACAAAACCTTCTAGACCTTAATAAGTATACATGACTGATCTGTCCTCTTCAGCAAGGTTAACCGTTTCTCCCAAGGAGTTAAGTGGCATATAAACTATTGTTCACACCATTTGTGCTAACAGTATAGGATGACCTCAAATAGTGTAGTGGCCATACAGGGTACCTGCACAATGCATTCATCAACAAAGGGAAAAGGACCACAGGGGCAGATCTGACTGTAAGTGTAACAGGACTCTATAAGGATAAATGCCTAACCTCACTTCACAGCAAAAAGTAATTACAGAGCCATTGTTTCTATACTGTTAATATTTTTTATGGTTCTTTAGAAATATGTGCTATTTCGTTCTTGAGTTGACATCTGTACTGTATTATATTTTATACAAAGCACCAGACTAAAGTGGAGAGCAATCAGACAACTGTGAGATCATTTTGCTCTCACAGGAAATCAACAACAGATATAAAATATAGATAAAGGAATAGTTTAAATTCACTAGTTAATTTTTAGACTTAAATTATCTAATTAATAATAGTCTGAACAGCCAAACCTTAGAGCTCTATTCTTTCAAAAATTGCTTGCTCCATTTAGAGTGTATCATTCTTTCATACCTATTCACAGAAGTTTCTATTTGTATTTTTATAATGAATCAATTCTTTTCCTATGCGTGCCTCCCTTCCTATTCTTAAATATTCTCACCTATTCTACGCATGCCTTTATGCAGTGTTACTAAGAGAGAAATAGCAAAACATTTGTTTATACACACACAGACACACATACACACAAGCTAAGACAAATGTTACTGGCCCTTCCAGCAAACACCACTGAGTAGCACACAAATGGAAAACTATGAAATGAAAGACAGTGTTGGGGCAAATCAAGTACACATATTTGCATGTTTAGGGCAGGAGTGATGTTTAGCTTCATAGTCACAAGTTATTGCTAAATTATCAAAAGAATATGAAACTTGGCTCCTTAATCAAATCTATATCTTCCCCTCAAAGGAGTCAGACACAACATACTCAGCCTTTATTTCCCCCCCTAGATGAGGAAACAGAAACAGGATTTGGGAGCTGTGCAAGAAAATGGAGAGCAATTTCTGGACCTACAGCTGCCTTTCAGGGACCCTAGAGATTTTCAATATGTTCAACTCATTATAGCCTCTCTATACTTTGGAGTTTACTGACAGCAAAATGTATAGTTTGCATTACATTAAACACTCTTGATTATCCTACTTAAACAGTACTCTGGTAAGAGTTGGATATTCCAAAGTAAATGTGTATCATTTTAGTGTTGTCACACAAATTCTGAGGTAACTGGTATTCTTATCTGGATGAGAGCCAAATGACAGAGTTGTGTTGTATCTTTGTGGATTATTTTTTAAGTACTAATTATTATTATGAAATGAGTAAAGTTTAGATAATGATGAGACAGGGAATCTAGGAAAGGAGACAGAATATATTCTCCAAGAATGTTTAGGTATGTTATAGGACTTGCATCAGTTGGAGACACTTTTGCTTGTGTTTCTGTTTCATGATACTTACAAATGCCTTGCATGCTTTATACACATTTAAATGGATTAGATAGACCTATGACTAAGATATGATGAACTCCACTAGTCGCTTTCTGCAAAATAAGCCTTCACAAGCCTTCCTCAGAACAATTTCCTTTTATTCAATGCAATTTGAATCATTTTAATATTTCATTTAGGTGCTTTTTATATGCCAGCATAGTGTTAAACTGACACACACACAGACACACACACGTGCTTTTGAGAGGGCCAAAGTCTGTTAGAGGAAACGGATATGCTAAGAAATAATTTTAATATGACATGAAAACTAATATTATAATTGTATATATAAGGCACAGAAATAGCACTGAGAATGTATAGATAAATTCTGTTAATCTACAAATCCTACACATTAACAGGCTGTGGGGACAATGACATAAAAAGGTAATCATCTGGTCTGGGTTTTGAAGACTACATAGGAGTTTGCTATATCACCACATAAGGTGAAGAGGGAATCCCAGACAGAGTGAATAGCACCTCCAAGGCTGCAGGAGCATGAACAGCCTGCTCTATTTGGGGAACTGCAGATAGTTCAGAATGTGTGAAACAGAACTACAAAAGGTAAGGAAAGTGAGAAGAGATGAGGCTGATGATAAATAACAGGACCATATCAGGAAGACTACTTGTTTGTCAAGCTAAAGAGCTTGCATTTTGGACTTCCCTGGTGGTGCAGTGCTTAAGAATCCACCTGCCAATGTAGGGGACACAGGTCTCAGCCCTGCTCTGGGAAGATTCCACATGCCGCGGAGCAACTAAGCCCATGAGCCACAACTATTGAGCCCATGTGCTGCAACTGTTGAAGCCCACGCGCCTAGAGCCTGTGCTCCGCAACAAGAGAAGCCACTACAATGAGGAGGCAGCACACCACAATGAAGAGTAGCCCCCGCTCGCATCAACTAGAGAAAGCCCGTGTGCAGCAATGAAGACCCAATGCAGCCAATAAGTAAAATAAATTTATAGAAAAAAATAATAAAGAGCTTGCATTTTATCCTATAGTTGGTAGCATTGAAAAATTTGAGTGACATGATTAAATTTGTGTTTTTAAGAATGAATGGGAAGATTACATTGGAGAAGGAAAAGAGTAGAGTAGGGGAAACCAGAGAGGAGACAACTTCAAGGCCAGGAAAGAGAAGGCAAAGGCCAGAACCAGTCCCCAGAGAATGGAGATTAAGGTGATTTTTAAGGAAATAAAAACAGAATGAAAATACACAGAGTAACTTCGAATTCTTGAGACTGCCTCTCTTCTTTTGTAATCCACTCACTCCTAATATTTCCAAAATATGGATCTGACTTTGATGGGACACTGTTTAAGGATTTTAGGATCAGCATGAGATGATCAGATGGCATCATAGTGAAGTCAAATACAAAGTGTGGCAGAAAATGAAGTGCATCTTGGCACTTGCCTCCTGCTGCTTTCTCGTGTGTACCCTATATTTCACCCATGTTGACGTACTCTCATATGTCTGTACAATTTAAACTACCTATTTCCTGATTTTGAAAGGTCTTCCCTCCCTTTTCCTGTCTGGCATTCTTCTTTCCTTCAAGGTCTTGCTTCAAGCATCAGCTTCTCTGTGAAGGTTTCCTGGATGGCCCTCCATCCCTTCAGGCAGATCCAGGTCCTCCCTTTTATTGTTCTGATGTTGTACCCAGTGCGCATCCTATTGGAGGAGATAAACATACTGTATAGCAGTTGCCCTTTAATCAACAGATTACATAGTAGATGATTACTAAGATTGGCTAACAATGACTGGAGTGAATGATTGAAGCAGAGTGATCACACACTGGGATCCATCAATAAATTAGTGACCACATTCATTCTTCAGCAGGGCCTTTTATTATGTCCTGGACTCTCTTCTTTAGCTTCAGTGCCACACTGTTTAATGGTTGGCCTTGCCAAACTGATCTTAAGGAAGGGTACAGACTTTTAGCTATGAGATGAATAAGGTCTGAAGACCTGATGTATTGCATGGTGACTGTAGCTGATAACAAACACTATATTGTAAAACTGAAGTTTGCTGGGAAAGTGGACCTTAAGTGTTCTCACCAAGAAAAAAAAAGAGGGATAACTACAAGAGGTGACAGATGTGTTAACTAGAAGGGGGAGTCTTTTCATAAGGTATAGACATCAAAGCATCATGATGTACACTTTAAAAATCTTACAATTTTATCAATTATACCTCAATTAAGCCAAAAAAAGAACATTTTCAAGTGGCTGTTTTAATGTAAAACAAAAACTCACATTTAAAAAATAGTTGACTACCATGTGATTAGAGATATAGAGAATATGCTGAATTCGCTAAGAAAGAACCTGGAGAGTTGGTCTGTCATGATGACAAGGAAGGGAAAAGGGTTACAAAAGAAATTGGAGCAAACTTTAAAGGAGCAAGGAGTTTGCTTCAGGTGACTGAACAATTATCTGGAAACCACGGTGGTGGCCAAGGTCACGGATGGTTCTCCTTTCTTAACCGATGAGACTACAAGGTCAGGGGGATATACTACTTACCAATGGAGACAGTTGTGAAGATGGTGGTGATTTCTGGGGGACACTATGTTTTTGATTATGAAGAAACTGAAAACTGTAAAAAAAACTGGATGATATGAAAGAGATTTTCAGCACTAAAATATGGTTTAGTGGAGAAAGAGGAATGTTTATGTAGGAGTTGGAATGAGAGGCATATAGGCTCCAGAAAGAGTTAAATTGAAGATGAGTAAGGGTGGGGATATGACACCCCATAGCCAACCTGAGATGTGGCAGAAAGATTCTTAGGAGAAAGGAGATGGCAGGCAGTCCTATGAGTCTTGCATTTAAAGAGAGAAATCAGAAATTCTGTATTTGATAGAATGCATAAAACTAAGTGACTTGTTCAAATTGATATTTTGGCTGCTAAAACTTTACAGTGCTGAGTACTATTCCTTCATTCCAGAGCCCAGGTTTTTCTGAAGTGGGGAGTGGATGGGGGTGGGGGGATGCAAGGAGAATGAAATAAAGAAAAATAGTTTAACTGAATCTTAAGAAGACTTTTTAAATATAATAATTAATAGATACCTAAAGGATAATCATGAGTTTGATTAAATAATCCATCCAGATATTAGCTAAAAACAAATTGCAAATAGAAATAAAATTTGTTTTCTTCCCCCTGTAATCACTACACCTTATGATTTGAGATCCTAGCTTAATTTTTCTCATGAGTTTTGTGTCAATTGCAGGAAAATGAAAAACTGTATCCTTGCAACTTCTCCTCTTGCAATGGCATTGATGGAGCACCCCAGTGACTCATCATTTCACATTCTCATCTTTCATTTATATTAAAGAAAATTAACCTTCATTTCCCTGAAAGAAGGCTTGGTTGCCAGAAATCATGAGCTAAACATGGAATTTATTTCTACCATCAGGAAGTGAGTTCTCTGCTCCTGCTATTACCTGGACCTTGGATAACAGCTCTGTTACCCTTAATGCTAACTTTGCTGGTGGCGGTGGAACTGCCCCTAGGGCTGCTGTAGGGTCAGCCCGCTGATGGCCTGTCTTTTTCTCCCAGGTGTTATTGATGAGGAATAATCCTCAACTCCCTGTGATTAAAGAGCCAGAGCTGAGATGGCTGCATTTTCCCACTTTGTCTCTGGAACCCCCACAAACTGTTAGAAAAAAATCCCACAGCAATTATTTTAAAAGGGGGGAAATCTTTGAATGCATTTTTTCCTTTTTTCCTAACAATAAAATATAAATGTATTTTTTTTAAAAGATTCTTTAGAGATGTTGTATGTTGCACAATGCAGTACATTCTTTTTGGATTCTGCCTTGTAGAACTTTCCCCCCATACACATTATTGTTATTGACAGCAGTTCTAAAGCCTTTAAAATAAGAAGAAATTAAACAGTGAATCAATAAAGATTAGCTATTTACTGTAGATTACTAGCTTATCATTCCCATAATTACAATAATGGTTGCTGATGGAAATTCTATTTATGTGAATCATTTTATTCTTGTTATTTACTGTTATTAATGTAACCATTATTATCTTCTTACCCTTCATTTCACAAGATGTATCTTCTCAGTGAATTTTAATTCCAGTATCTTGCTATTATACTGTACATAATCCTATCAAAGACTGTCCTTCATGCAACATTTTCAGTGATATATTATCATAGAGACCATTAATGAATGAGTTTCATATCTTACTAATACTATTTTGGATACTATTTTTATTAATTTCCCAAGTTGTAATTCTTCATAGACTACCTGTGCCTGTCTTTTATTAAAGTTGTGTTTTCCATTTTTACATGGAGATTTCAAAGGAAAGCATAACTTTGTGTCTTTAAAAATACATTTTACTTCACAGATTCTCAATGATTACATTATCATAATGCCCATGCTTTGTTCTCTTACACCTGTAACAAGTTAATTTTCACAATTTTCCTTTACTTTGGATTCCAATTTTATGTTAACAATCAAAATTAAAACAGTAACACTATGATCTTTCTGACATGCAACTGAGATAAGAAATAACTTGAAAAACAAACCAATTGCATTTTGTCCTTTGACGAAGATCCAGACACCATAGTCAAATAAAGAAAATAATTATGTCGACTTTTTACATACTATCTCTAAGCATTATTACTTGAAAGTAAATACAGTCATTGTACAGAAGGTACTATGCTCCTTGAAAATAATTTATTTCATTGAAATGCTTTATTTATTTTATTTTAAAGAGATTAAGAAAGTGAGAAAGCTGTTTGTTTCACTTTGTTATCTCTTTTTTCCTTGTATGATTCGGATTGCAGGCTGTTACTATACAAAATAATTCATGCTGAAATTTTGTTATTTTTACTCTTTTCCTCACACTGGGAATTTTGTAGAATGGTATGGATTTCTTTTCATATGTTCCTACAGGAAAGGTCAAACAGAGAATGTAGATTAAACAAGCTTAGATTGTAGCTACATTCCTTTGTAATTACATTAAAACATTCTGACAGTATAAAATTAGTGGCCAATATTAAAATGTCCTTAAAACTATGCTATATATAGAACATGTAAATAAGCTTAGATCCTTTTGAATGAAGATTAAATATACATGTGATATTCTGTAGCTGAGATTAATAGCTAGGGAGAAATGCATTATTATGGTAATATAAACTTCTATTTAGTATAAAGCTATAGCATTCTGGATAAACAAAACACATCCCTATTGCTAGTTTGCATTGATATGCCTCATTAATCTTTTCAGTGCATCCATTTGTTTTTTTATACCTCTCCAAATTTATACACATGTAAAACATATATATATACTAAGATAACTAGACCAGTGGCAGTTAGAAGCAACCTGAAGAAAGAAAGAAGGAAAAGAGGAAGAAAAGAAGGAAGGAAGAGAGGTAGGGAAGGAGGGAGGAAGGGAGGGAAGGAGAGAGGAAGGAAAAAAAGTATTATACCTAAACACTGTGAAATAAACCCCTATCTGCTTGTCTAAAAGGAAAAACCAAAGCACTAGGAAAGTTACCAATTAAGACTATATTTTTACTATATACAACACACTTAAGACAATCTTTCATCCAAGATGGTGGTGGTTTTGATATTGTGTCAGTGGGTTTAGAAATATTTGATGCCTCTACTTCCACAACTGTAGTGGTACTAAGGAAAAAATAGGTAGCATTTAATGATTCTTATTATATTCCAATATTGCTTTCATTTTACCTTAAAAATAACCTTACAAGATAAATACTATTATTACTTCATAAAAGGTCACACAGCTATTAAGTGTGGGAATTTGAATGGTGAACATTTGACCTCAGAGTCAAACTGAGCCACAATAGTAAACTGACCTCTTCCTATGTATTATGGCCCATAAGCCACAGAGGCAAATTCTGTCAAAAACTGTTTTGTATATAGCTCCCCTATACGTCAATGACAGAAAAAAAAAAAAAAAAAAAAAAGACCTCCAAAGTCTCTGCAAGCAGTTTGATGAATCCTTGCAATTTGAATTCAAATTTCAGGTGTTTGAAGTTCCATTTGTAAGAAAAATCCTAATGCTTTACTGGAAAGTTCATGATTCAAGTATGCTTTTGTATTTTTCACAACCTTCTGTGAAGACCTATACAGACTCTTACAATTTTTCTAAAGCGTAAAAACAAACTTACTAATATAACATACTATAAAGTTACACAATAACTTCTAGCAATATCAAGTTAAAGATTATTAAAATCTTACAGAACATAAATGTCTCATCCTTGGCAAATAATATTTGGAAAACAGGTTAACAGTATCTTTATTAATCACAGCTGCATCATAAAGAGGTAGATTTATATTTTGCATGTATCACTGGTGATGATGTTTCATATATTACAGTTTCAAGGAATATCTTGTATTTCAAGTGTCTAAGATGATACCCAGCACAGAGTAGGCCATCACAAAATGCTTCTTGGACAAGTAAAAATTACAATGACAATGGGACAACAAAGCTGAATTTTAAAAATTTGCTCTTTCCTTTTTAACATATACTATCAAAATTGAAAAAAGTCTCCATTAACAGAAATTACAATTTTTAAAAATTCAGGGAAACCTCAAGCTCTATATCATTAGCATCCTGTCATGAAACAAATGTACGGCACACTGAAATGGACAATTTGAGAAGAGCTGAAAAACGTCAGTGTTAAGGAAAAACAAGAGATGCTGTAGCCCCTACCTTGGGCTAGTAACTTTGGGAGCCTTTAGCAATTAGAGGATTTTAGACAAAAGGGCGGTGAGCAGCACCAAGAGCCTAGAGAGACTGCTCCACAGAGGGAGTCATCCTACAGAAGTTAGGAAATTTGATGAAGGGACACGGCCAACCACAGCCATCAGCAGGGAGAGAGTTGGGGGAATGTATCCCAACCTCACTCTCCTCTTTTTCCCTGAACTCTTGAACATGCTATTCATTGGCTGGACGCAGGCAAAAGCCAGAGGGTAAGAGAACTCAAGCGAGTGGTACACACAAGTCAGCCAACAGGGCACGGGGTTAGAAGGAGAAAGGTGGAGAGTAAGCTCAAAGAGGCAAACAACAGATATCCAGCACAACATACAAAATTCAGACTCCATTCCACATCTCCTATCCTTAGTATTGGACATTTAGATTTTGAACATTTTGCAATTATAAATAGTGCAATAACAAAAGAATTTTGTCCACATTCCCTTTGCTTGGATTATTACTTGAAGTTAAGTTTCACCAATGAGACTAATGTATACAACTCAACAATACACTGGCTTTTCTCCATACCACCAAATTGTTTTCTAAGAGTTTAAGCAACATTTCCTGCCACCAACAATAAATAACCATGCTTATTTTGGTACTTTTGTCAGTATTATTCTTTTTGTTTGTTTATTTTTATTTTTCTTGGCCACACCACGCAGCATGCGGGATCTTAGTTCCCTGACTAGGGATTCAATCCTCCTTGCAGTGGAAGCGTGGAGTCTTGACCACTGGACTACCAGGGAATTCCCTCTTTTTATTTAATTTTTAAAAATAATGTAATACATAATGCTTTGATTATCAGCTTTGGCTCTAATGGCCTCTGTGAGTTTACAAAATGCTGACTCTATTTCCTTATCAATAAGGGAGGAATGTCCTAACATTCAAATAACCAAAGAAAACAGTGCCTTATTATTGCTTTAACAACTGAAATATGTTGATCTAGCACATGCAGCTATCTGCTAACCTCTTAAGTAGATTCATACTTTTCTTACTGACATGATTGTATATTTTTTTCCTTCATGTTTGTTTATTATTTTTTGTTGAAAACCTTTTCCTCATGTTACCTGTCAATTATAATTGAAATGCATTATTTTCTTATCAATTTGTATAATTTTTGCACATACACAGATATGATTACCTGTTATACTTAATGAAACTATGATTTATCTCTCTCAATTTATTTTGACTTACTGAAAATTTAAATTCAGATATAGTAAGATATGTTAAATTTTAGAGATAATATTGTTTCGCTTTTCAAAACTTAGTAGATATCTTAGTCCCTTTGGGCTGCTAAAACAAAAAATACCATAAACTGGGGAGTTTAAATGACAAACATTTCTCACAGTTCTGGAGGCTAGAAAGTCCAAATTAAGGCACCAGCAGATTCAGTGTCTGGTAAGGGCCTGCTTCCTGTGTCATAGACAGCTGCCTTCTTGCTGTGTCCTCACATGGTAGAAGGGGCAAGGGAGCACTCTGGGGTCTCTTTTATAGGGGCAGGAATCCCATTTATGAGGGCTCCACCCTCAGACCTAATCACCTCCCAAAGATTCTACCTCCTAATACCATCACTTTAAAGATTATTAGGTTTCAACATATGTATTTTGGGAGACACAGACTTTTAGTCTAGAGTGGCAGGTAAATAATTATACACTCTGCTTACTGAACTACAAGAAGGTCAAATTTAATATCTTCCTCTTCTAAAAAGCTTCTTCTCTTGTGGGCAGATGGGTGTATTTTGATTCCTAAACTCTTAGATCACTTTGGTTTTACCTCTCCTATGATGTTTGTCATGTATCTTCTAGAATTTTAATTGTTTGCCTTTATGTATAATTGATACTATTAGTTTATTAGTTCCCAAAAGTCAGGGGCCATTTTTTTATCTTATTTTGCATAAAACAACAGTACTATGAAGTAGACAGTAAATCGTCAATATTGATAATTTGAATACTTATTTAGAAAATTCTACAGGTTCATGCTTCAACTTCTTAAAATAATATAAAGCACAACATATGTAAATAAACCCTCCTTCTACTCTTGATTGTAGAATTATTTACCTATTCTAAGCTTCAAAACTAATACAAACTAATAATTTATTTAAAAACTAATAAAAATAGTTTATATGAGTGTTATTTGATAAAAAGTTAATGTTTACAGTATACATGCTGTTTTTTGCAAACTATTTTGTATCTTAAGCCATAACAAATAAATATAGCACCATGTAATTTTTTTTTAATTTTCAAGCAAGATTGCCTCAAAATAAAATAAGGTAAAATAACTACCAATTATTATGCACTCACCATATACTGTGCTTAGAGTTAGGTGCTCTAGGAATATATAGTCATACCAGTAAGAACCTGGTCAGGCCTGAGGAAAGATTTTCAAATAATGAAGTCAATACTATTAGATAACAAGGAATAGACCAACAGTAACAACATAGAGTTCAGAAAAGATGTCTGATACTTTCTCCAAAATTAAGTATGAATTTTGTAGGGGGAATATTATGGAATTTTCTAAATTTCATAACAGAATCTTCTAATTTTCCCACTTGAAGAAGAATTAAATGAGAGAATTAAATATTAATTATAAATATATTAAAAATATTAAATATTTTAGCTAATTAAAGATATTCACCATAAACATATGGAAAAGGTATATTCTGGGATTGTGCTGTAGGAAGCAATACAGCTATCAATATGATTTTCTTTGTTCTGTACATGTATAGTTTATACAGATAATTTGCAGATCATCTTAAGAAATTTCAAGTTAACACAAGTTTTGCTTGACCCAGAAAAAAGGCATTTACTAAGATAATGTATTCTGAAAACTGTAACCATTTCCCACATCAAATGCCTACCATAAATACAATTATTCTTCACAGCTGACTCACGTTCTTTTAGAGTACTGTTGTTAAGTTTTTCTGATTGTTTTGCTTAAGGAATCAGAAAGGCTGCTTTAGGCTAACTGGAGGTTATATGTTCACAATAAATCTAGACATGAAAATCAATAGAAACATTTAAACCTGTGATGTTGGAGAAGTGCCTCTCAAAAAAGATGAAATGCTAAGAATCGAATCTCATATACACTATTGCACATTATCACTGCAAGTGAAGGCTTGTTGACACTGTTTCTGTTTCTTTATCAAGGCAGCCGCGATACAATTTGAAAAACATGACACTATTTAAAGGGTCTTCAGGGTTATTAGTGAGGTCTTCTGACTGTGGGAGGATGCCAGCACTGCACACACTCTTCCTCAGTCACTGAGGGCATCACCTGGGTCAGTCCTTGAACTTACCACATGTGCTGAGAGGACCAAAAGTAAAGAACATGAATGACAGAAAGATGCACTTTCCATATCAGGGAGGAAGTGAGGCATCTGAACAGAAGGGATGGAGTGGGTATACACAGATAGGGATTGACGAGAAGTAAGAGAGATATTCGCAGATTTATTGAAAAGCAACCCCCTTCATTTCCCATCCTCTCAGATGTCTCTTGTCCTCTGATAAGAGTTCACAAGTCTTTCAAAGTCCTACACCCACCAGAATGGCCCACCATATTCTAGCAAGTTCCTGTTGCTCTGTTACTTCTCTTTCCTTTCAGTGAGTTTTTCTCTTGACTCCCCCAAATACATTTTATGCTTATTTTCAATTTTTATGGATCTTACAGAACACTCTACACAGTAGCAGCAGCTATATCAACTTTACCACTAAGCATTATCCTACAGGAATCTGTGTCTTTGAGAAATTGTGAGGTTGTGAACTACCTTCTAAACCTATGAGAAATAGTAAATCTTCATGCTTTATAAACTGGCACTGACGCAGGCATGCATACGCGTTTTCACACATACCTTTCAATGTAAAACATTCCACTATACCAGCTATTCTCAGTGAAAGGTGATTCTGGTAGGGAGAACAAAACAAAACTAAGCATTTAAGGATGCATATAACTCAAGAGTTGTGAAGTGTGTGTGTGTGTGTGTGTGTGTGTATGTGTTGCAAGAAAATCAGGAAACTCAATTATCAAGCATCAGTATGCCTAAAAGCAATGACAAGGTATTTCACATTACTGAGTAAAAAAAGTAAATAATATAAACATATCATTTTTCTCAAAATGTATTCATAGGTTTAATTCACTCCAAACTTTTAATTTCAGAACTATTCAGAAATGCATGCTAATACAATAGAATATTAAGAAAAAAAGCGGCTCGCTAAAGTGTTTACAGTTTGTTATAATTCAATAATAGTTAAAGCTGTGATGGTGGCATTAAAATACAGTGAGACAGTAAGGAAAGTTCACTGTTTATTTGCTTGAATTTTAAATAAGAAAGAAAAAGTGAAAAGAAGGAAAAAGGGCAGGATAATATGACAGAGCCAAACGTCTAGTTATTTAAGACACTATTAGAAACTCAAATATAACTTAGGATAATATAAAAATTATAAAATAATAGGCAAGAAATCAGAAATAATCTTAAAACAAAAGCCAATTCAATATTTTCAATGGGTGGTAACTTTCTATATCATATACATTATTTCCTGTCATTAGGAAGATTTGGGACTCAGCATTATTTTACAGAAAACTGAAATTCAGATATACTGATACGCTACTGTGCCTTCTATAAGTGCCACACTGTCCATCAACATAAATTCATTATATCTTAATCAGTTCTAGCCAATAAAGTAAAACATATTTCAGTCTTGAACTACATTTTTTCCCCTAACAATTTTTATGAGGTTCAGGAGGAGTTTTTAAAGTTGATACACCATTGGAAGGACAGTGAAGATTTTATATGAAGATAAACAATCAGATCAACTTAAAATACACAATATAAAGTTTTATTTGTCAATTAAAATTGAAATTGGTACAAATAATGATACAAAAGCTTAATATCATTTTAAAGGTATACAAAGCTTAGGGCATCTCCTAGTTTAATCTAGGGTCTTCAAAGTTTATAAAGATAGATTCTAAGTGGAATTAATACTAGAGCATTGCTTCCCTAAATTCAAAACCTGTGTTCTTTCTAGAACTCCATGTATCCCACCTCCCTAACATGAACTAAAGATGAGGATGCAAAGAATGTTAAGAGACTCAAAACAGGCTTTATAGGAACCTGGTTGGGGTGTCCAATTGGTCATTAGAATCCAAAGTTAGGTAAGTTTTGCAGGATTCAGGATAATGGCAAAAATGAAAAATGTATGATTCTGTTAACACAATTCCATCTCATATTCTCCTTTTAGTTCCATTTTCTTCACATACATGTAAAATAAATAAACAAGCATCAGCCATTTAAAAAAATCTCTAAAACATGATGTTTTCAAAGATGAATTCATAGGAACTGGAAATTAATAGCAAGATATTCATTTATTCATCCCTAAGGGTGCCTCCCTTCAGTTCGACTGAGGAAAATAGGTTCAGTTTTCCTTATATAATATAAATAACATTGGAGTAAGATTGCATCTGTCATAGATGAAAATACCATATTTATGTCTTCTTATAATCCATTCATTGCTTTATGGACCCAAAGTCCTCCAGGGAGTGTCACAAATCCACATAATGTTCCTGAGTGTTACGTTTCACATTTGGATCTATGATTTAGCTGACAGATGTGAATAAACACTTGGAATCTGGGAACTCTATGATAACTGCACATGTGTGGAGACTAAAGAGTGTATATTCCTTTAAGATCACATTAGGTTTCCCTTAAAATCCTCTTCCACGATCTCTTCTTTGCTGATGTTAAAATGATCTGCTGCCAATGAATCTACATATATTTTTAAAATTTATAGTGTTACATTTTATTTTTTCCATCAAAATTTTAATAAATAAATTAAAATGAGAATGTTACAATTTTTATAAAGAAACAAAACCCTTGAAGGGTACAATTTTGAGACATATTATCAAACAATGAAATTTCAATATTTCTCTGTTTCGGAGAGCAACTTTAGACATTATATACTAACACTGTTTAAAATTTTAACTTTAGAGATTAAACAAAGTTGGAATATCTCATTGGACAATTGTAGAAAAACAACTCAGTGATAAAAGGACATTCTGCATACAAACAGTTAAGTCTTGGAATGAACAACTGTTCCAACAGTGTTTAAGTCCAATTTGTTTGTTAAGTCCAACAAAGTTAGCCTAGGTACCCAACTAACACAATCAGCTATACAGTACTGTACTGTAATAGGTTTATAATACTTCTCATACAAATAATACATAAAAAACAGACAAACAAAAAATAAAGAAAAAATTTTTAATCTTACAGTACAGTACCTTGAAAAGTACAGTAGTATAACAGCTGGCATACAGGGGCTGGCATCGAGTGAACAGGTAAGAAGAGTTACTGACTGGAGGAGGGAGAGGAGTGGCAGATGGTAGAGATGAAGGATCATCAGCAATAGGAAACAGAGAGCAAAAGCCGCAATTTCACTCACGTGTGACGTTGATGGCACAGATTCTGCTTCCTTGCTGGATTCAATTCCATTTACCCTCTTGAAAAAAACTATCCAGTGATGTCTGGATAGTAGCATGTTCACATATTTGAAAGTTCGCAACTTGAAGGTTCATATGTAGGGGACTTACTGTACTTCTATTTAATATTATTCAGAGCTTTTTTTTTTTTTTTTACAGTCTCTGACTCTTCAATAGCAAACTGTCCTACACGCCACAAGTTCTTTAAGTCACCTGCCTGCTCCTCTCTTTTTTTTAGCTTTAACTGAAACCTGATCTTCCCTCAAGGCCAATGCTTCCCTTGTAGAGCTCTGGAAGTGGTGGCCCCACCTTATCTCATGTCCAGCACGTTACAAAGTTAGGATGCTGTTGGCATCTCCCCTCCATTTTCACATCTTTCCTTTGAAGTAAATAACATATAACTCGCACACCCTCCTATATATATTTTCTACCACTCAATTCTACTAACTTCCTAATCACTTCTTCACATTCATCCAGTAGTCTCAAGCCCGTCTTACTATTTGCAGCCAACAAAATCCATTCTATTATCCTACATTCATGTAAAAAATATTTTTAATACCCCAGCCTCACACTTTCTTGACTTTCTCAACAATGATGATCTGTACCTTCACTCAGCTTCTTTCATCTATCTCCATGGATCTTGTCATAACCTGGAATTTCTCTATAACTGAATAAACCAGTATTTATTCAGAAGCATGACAGTGGCATTGCATTTAGCGGGAGTTATTTCAGAATTTTAAGAATAGTATATATTGATGAGAGGCAGACAAGGGTAGATTAGCGTATTTTCCTATATTTTTACAACCTCCCATCACCTTTTTAAAAAAACTTCTTGTTTTGAAAAAATTTGAGCCTTCCAGTAAGGTACAAGAATAGCACAGCATTTCACTTCATGTCTTTTCTCTCTGTCTCTGAACCATTTGAGAGTAAAGCTCAGGCGTCATGATCATTTACTTTTAAATACTTCAGTATGAATCTCCTAAAAACAAAGGCCTTCTCTTACATGACCATAGTACAATGATCAAATATAGTAAATTTAACATGGGTAAAACATAATTATCTAATACATAGTCTATATTCAAATTTCTTGAATTGTCCCAATTTTCTCCTTTATAGCAATATTGTTCTCATCTAAAATCTAATACAGGATCACCCACTGCATTTAGTTGCCATGCTTTTTAAATACCCTTATGTTTTGGGCAGAATTGTGTCATCTCAAAATTCATATGCTGAAGTTCTAACTCCAATACCTCAGAATATGGTTGTATTTGGAGACAGGGTATTTAAAGAGGTTACTAAAGTTAAAATTGATGTTACTAAAGTTAAAATTAGGTTATTAGAGTAGGCCCTCATCTAATTTGGCCAGTGTCCTTATAAGAAGAGGAGATTAGTACACAGACACACACAGAAGAAAGAATATGTGAAGACAGAGAGAAAAGATGGCCATCTATAATCCAAGGAGAGATGCCCTTAGAAGAAACGAACTCTGCTGACACCTTAATTTGGGACTTTAGTGCCAAGAAATCTGATAAAATAAGTTTTTGTTGTTTAAGCCAGATTGTGGTACCAGCAGCAGTAGCAAACTAATATATCTTCTATAATGGAGAAATACCCATGTCCTATGCCCCACCCCCCCTCCACCCCCTTCCCCCCAAAAAAAGCTGTAATGCAATTTCCCACCCTTGTGGCTGAAATACAAGCACCTAAGGAGAGGCCACCAATGTTATGAGTCAGAGTGAGACTTTGGTTTACGAGGGAGCCACATGAGGATGGAGTGCACTCTGGGTCCACCTTGAAGCAAGAATGCTGGCAGAGACGTGCTTTACCCAGCAGTGGTGGTTGTAAGGGCAGCCAAAAACAGCAAGTTCAGGCAATAGCTGAGTTTGCAACAAAGTCAAATATTTGGACATCAGCAAGGCAAGCTGTAGAATCTAGTGCTTAGTGAGTTATGATCAAAGTCTTCACAGTAGGACATTCCACAGTTTGGAGCATGTTCCTGGAAGCTTAGTGCTAGCTTTGTTCTTTTCCCATCGAATCTATGAGCTCCTAATATCTACTTAACAAACTCTTCTAGTGAATCAGCCAGAATCTGCTTCCTTCGCTTGAAATGAAGAACTCTGACTAAAATCAAGTCAGCTTGCTTCTAAAACTTTCTCTAGCAATTTTGTGTGGCCTAGGAGCAGAAAAAGAGAAAGCAGATGATTAGGGTGATTTACATAAATTCAGTATGTTAATGATGCATTCTTATCTAGGTAGTAAGGCAAAGCTAAGAAAATCCACTTGACAAAATATCCTAGCAACAATTTTACATTTTTTAACTAGCAAAATAACTCTAACCTAACAATAAATGTAATTAAGGAAGAAAATACACTCACCTTTAATCTTCTCACCATAACAGAGTATTCCATTGGTTTGTCTTTCCTTTTGATGTTTAACCTTACATATATTTTGTATTAAAATGATCACAGGACTTCCCTTAACCACAGTGGTTAAGAATCCGCCTGCCAATGTAGGGGACACGGGTTTGAGCCCTGCTCTGGGAAGATCCCACATGCCGTGGAGCAACTAACCCCATGCACTACAACTACTGAGCCCATGTGCTAGAGCCTGTTAGCCACAATTATTGAGACCATGCACCACAACTACTGAAGCCCTCATGCCTAGAGCCCGTGCTCCGCAACAAGAGAAGCCACTGCAATGAGAAACCTGCACACCACAACGAAGAGGAGCCCCCGCTCACTGCAACTAGAGAAAGCCCGTGCGCAGCAACGAAGACTGAACGCAGCCAATAAAATGATTAATTAATTAGTGAAAAGAAATGATCACAGTATGTAAAATTTTATTTTGCATACCAGCCAGGCACCCAGGAAAAAATAGATGGCATACTCCAGTTGAGTAATTTAGGGATAGTTCAATAAAGGGACAATTTATAAAGATATGGGCGAAGTGTAGGGGAACCAAAGAGATAGTACAGTATCCAAGGAGTAGTAACCAGGGTGTTGTTCCCAACCCAGGACTGAAGAGACAAGGGTTGGGAATGGTTATTCAGCCCAGAGATGGAAAGTGCTCATGCAGAGGTCTGGGTAACAAGAGTCCTCACTTTGGGCTCAGTGACCCCAACAGCCTGCGGTCATCCTGCAAACATGGAATCTGGAGAATATATATCGATGCCTTGCTCTCCTCCTGGCCTCTGATCTCCTACCAGTGTTTCCCATGGCCATGACTAGATGAAAAGCAAACCTGCTGATAAAGTCCAAGCAGGTCAGCCTCCTGCAGCACAGAGCAGAATCTGGAAGGTAAAAGTAATATATCCAGCACCACATGACGGTATAATATTTTATAAAGATAACATATTATTGCTTGCTTAATTACACTTCTATTACAGAGCCTTTATATTTTTTCCTGTTAAAAAGAAATGTGCAACATTTTTATAAATATCTTGGTACGTATTACATTTTTTCTTTTGAATAATTCATAAGAAATTACACCAAAAATCATATGACAAGTTCTCAAGAAAAGAATAGTTTAATGTGAGGAATATCTGTTTTATCCTAATTTGTGTTTATCACTTTTAAAGTAGTTAAGCTGTAATTCCTTAAAAATTTGTATATGTTAAATTTGTATATGAGAAAATGTTTTCAGCGTTCTTAGAATATATTTGTCACATAGGAATCACACATAATCAGGAGACTAGAAAGAGAAGATATTTCCTTTTGGAGATAACAAGATCAGGCTCAGTAACGTTTGCCCACAAGTCATGTGGCCAGTAGTAACAGATTAAACTGTGGGCAGAAGTTACTCATGTCTAAGACACAGGTTAAGCTGCTTCTCTTATGACAGAGCTTCAACTGTTCAAATTCCACTCAACTTCATCCCCCTCAGAGCAGACAGAACAGGAAGAGGGAACAGCAAGCAGCTTCTACCGAACAGCCATGCCCAGAAGTTGCGTACATCACATCTCCTTACAACAGCCCGTTGGCCAGATCTTAATCACATTCTCTCATCTACTTTCTAGGATGGTTGAGAAATGTAGTCTCTATTTGACCATTCATGTTCTTCCAGTAAAGATTCTATTAATAAAGCAGAAAGGATATCGAGAACAGCCAGCAGTTACATCCATGGTGATAGCCTCAGGCCACCTATATGTCCATATACATCTTTATTGTTTACATAAAATATTCTCACTCCCCCCTGAGGGAGAGCGTGCAGAGTTACAACCAACAAAAAAGTCATACATCTGCGTGAAGTACGGTACTTTCCATCACGGAAAGTAGTTCTGCAACTTATAAACTAAAAGACAAATGCCTTCCACATACACCCTCAATATATAATGGTAGGATTGGAATAATATAACTACAGTTAAACTCAAATTCAAAAGAAGGAAGAAGGAGAAACCTATCATCCAATTCTGCTGATTGTGAATTCTGAAGACCTCATGCTGTGTAAGTTCCCTGATTAGCCCTACTGCTTGCCATGGTTTCTGGAAATAACTCCTTTGTCCAGTGTTCTCTGTAGTCTCTCCTTCACCTTCTTGTAACTTTTTCTCTGTGGCCACAAATGGGAAAGGAGCTGAAGAGTATGTCATTGCAGCCTTATGCTGCTGGTGTAGACCTTGGGAAACAAGTGTTTTCGGCAACCACAGGTTCTTGCAGGCCAGCCTTGTGGTTAGCAATGATTCCTTTTCATCACTTTAATTCCAGTCAACTCCACTTGAAGTGACCAAAGCGAAAGACTCTTCTCTGGTTATAGACTTTATGACTTCAGACTTTCATTTATATACTAGTGTCTGGGCTCAGACTGCTCCCCCCACACACACACCTCAATTTAACAGCAATTACCTTGAGGCCATCTGAAACAGCAGCGTGGCTAGAAGGACAATATCATTACACTGACCTTGGAAGCTGGTTGCTCCAATTTTCTAAGAACATTTAATATGGCATCTTCTAGAAAGGCTCTCAGCAGCCATCCTCTTTTCTGCTGTTTGGGGTTCAGATATATTTGGCTTTTCTAATCTCCTAAGGTCTAAATTACTGAACTCACAGTCAATATAGAGTGCTTTTTTTTTTTTTTTTTGGTAACGTAAGATATTTGTTATGGTTATAATCTGTTTTAACACTGATTTGTCACACAATAGACACCAATGTTTCTTCTTTTTAACCAATTTGATATTCCCCCTTTTCCAACAAATTCACTCTTTGACAATGAACTTACCCCAAAACCTGGCAGGTTGAAAAGAGTGAACAAAAATTAAGTTTCCAATCAGTCTGTTCTCTCAACCTGAGATGGCCTCTCTATTTCTAATCCAGATAAAATCTTGACTTTGAAAGATCATTGTTGTGGACTCTTTAGTGACTGCTGACACTGGTTTTATGACCAAAAAAACCCTTCCTCTGAAAAAATATCATATCTTGATATTTTAGGATCAGTGTCATTTTGATTAATGTGACAGAGAGTGCTCCATTAGAAGGGTTTTGTTTCTTTCAATTTTTCCTTGCAAACTGGCTTATAATTGGCCAAATCCATCTCTCTCCTAGCTACTTCCTAAAAGTAGAAAGAATCTGCTAAAGCACACCAACATTTTTATTTTTTCTAGCCACTTACCCTGGAGTTGAAGTTCCAGGAATGATGTGGCATATCTCTAAAATTATCACAGGTAACTGTTTTACTAAATGTTTTTCCCCAGTATACCA
Source organism: Hippopotamus amphibius kiboko (assembly GCF_030028045.1). NCBI lineage: Eukaryota > Metazoa > Chordata > Mammalia > Artiodactyla > Hippopotamidae > Hippopotamus > Hippopotamus amphibius. The sequence goes on along the minus strand of NC_080189.1, from coordinate 35,499,298 downwards.
AGAGCCACTAGCTTTCCAGACTATAATATATGATCCTGGCCTCCAATCACCTGATTGCAAAGACTGCACCACATATTCTGGGTTTTATTATGACAATATCCCACTTTCAGATACCAACTTTTACATTTGGATTCTTTATTGTAATAAAGAGACAACAAAATACATGATCTAAATCGTACAGATTTGAAACACATGATTTAAATCATATAGATTTAAAACATATCATTTAAGCAATATGGGAAAAACAAATTTTCTTTCATTTAGCTATATAGAAGAAAGTGATCCAGGGCAGATAGGTTGACTCTAGCATTCTCAATACATGGTTTTAATCTCTCTATCCAAGGCATCTGGTCCACTTATATCCATTTTTCCAGCTAGCAGAAAAGGCAGGAAAAGGAAGTGGAAAATCAACACTTTCCTTTTGCAAGATGTGACTTCCATTGAATATTTCATTTCAGTTTACATTACTTTGATCAGAAGTTAGTCAGATTGTCACATCTAACTAAAAGGGAGGCAGGGAAATGTACAGTTGACCCTTGAACAATGTGGGGACCAACCCTCTGAGTAGTTGAAACTCTGACTATAACTTATAGTCAGCCCTCTGTTTCCACAGTTCTGCATCCACAGAATCAACCAACAGCGCACCATGTAGTGCTGTAGTATTTACCATCAGAAAAACATCCATGTATATGTGGACCCATACAGTTCAAATCCATGTTGCCCAAGGGTCAACTGTAGTTTGGTCAAGCAGCCATTTATGCAGTTAAAACTCAAGAGATTTTATTAGTAAGAAAGAAGAGAATGGTTAATGGAGAAAAATGAGAGGCTTGTACACTAGACTCATCCCTCAGTGTCCATGGGGGATTGGTTCCATGACCCCCAGGGATACCAAAATCCACAGATGGATTTTGGTATCCATCAATCTCAAATCCCTTATATAAAATGATGTAGTATTTGCATATAACCTATACAAATTTCCCATATACTGTAAATCATTTCTAGATTACTTATAATACCTAATACAATGTGAATACTATGCAAGTAGTTGCAAATAAACTGTAAATGTAAGATAAATAGTTGCTAGCGTGCAGCACATTTAAGTTTCACTTTTTGGAACTTTCTGCAATTTTTTAAAAATATTTTTGTTCTATGGTTGGTTGAATCACTGATGTGGAACCCGTGGATACGGAGAGCTGACTGTATTGTACTGTAGTGCTTTTTCCACTAAACTGACCTTAAGAAATATCAGTCTGACTTTTTAGAAATTTAAATTAAGGGAGAATCGAGGGCAAAGGTCAAAAAAATAAGAGTTGTTTCTGGACTACAGGGTGTGAGAAGATATATATTTCTAAATTTTTCATTAGACCAAAATAGCTGAGAACCAAGATACTAAATTATAGATCTAGAAGACATCATCTTCCCTTTAGTTTGGACCATATCTAAAGGACTGTGACAAAATGTTAGCCCAATTTAGCCTTCTGAGATCTGTGAAGAAAGAGATCTCTAGTTTTCTGGCAATATTTTTTATCCTTTAATTCTGAGAAAGAATGGCCATGAGATCCTATTCCCCACCCTCAAACTCACATTTCTCCATAATATGGTATAGTGTGAAGGTGAAGATGGTGGACATAGAGGCCGTCTGGAAAGAAGAGAACTCAACCCCTGCCACTTACCAACTTAGTGACCCTAGAGAAACACTCAATCTTTCTAAATCTCAGTTTCTTAAACTATAAAAGGATGATCATATTTGAATCTACTTAATAGGGGTATTTAGAGGATTAAATGGCCCAAAAATGTGTAAAGCATTAAGAGCAATGGCTTGCATTTCGTCAATTCTCAGTGAGAATAGCTATTATTATCTTCTTGTATCATTTCTCAGGTCAGAAGATGCCTCTAAAAGAAATAATACTGTGACTTTTAAAAAATCAGCTAAATTACATTAATTATGATTGAAATTAATCAGATAACATAAACCTACATTTTTTATACTATTAAAAAGTGTGTTATGCTAATACCAATTAATAGCATAAATAAGACAAAATGTTAAGCTATTTACAAGGGAAAGCCCAACAAATCTTAAGTACCACCTTAATGGGAGGTTTTTGCATAACCCATAAAACTATACTAATTTCAAAATAATTCTCTTTTGTTTTTTTAAAGTAAAGCACTTTAATGTCTCTAAAATTACATCTGAACTCCAACTTCCAGTGTCCTTGCTCTTGAAAACTATTACAAAATGAAAGTAATATAGTAGAATGTTCTTTTTTCTGATTATAAAGATAACAATTGAAAAATCAAGAAATATAGAAAAGTATAAAAAAGAAAAATTATTTGAATTATCTGACGTTCCTCCACTGTAAAATAACAACTACTTACCATTTGGTGAATATCTTTCTAGATATTGCTTTGTTAAATATTATAAATAAAAAAAAAAATAAGACCTTTCTGGTAATGACGGGGAATCCTTCCTCCATATAACAATTATAAAAATCTGGACAGAGTTATTAAGAATAACTATTTGAAGGCACAGGAAATTACAAAAGTCATGCAGAATCTTGAGAATATTTTCAAAGATAGCTGCTGTATCAGGTAAGAACTGAGTTTGTGGTTTTCTTGCATTGAGTACTTCACACACCATCCTACATCCTCAAACGAGGTGAAGAACCACAGTCTTAGCAGCTCAAAGTGGCAGATTATAAAGTACAAAGCAGCAGATCAGCTGGATATTTAAGAGGGGAATCCTGTAAGCAAAATAGCCAACACAGAAGGACTAAGATTTAAAAATATAAATATAAATTCTGTTCAACATCCTGGCTGTCTATAAACTACATATAGGCATGGGAACCTACTGGGAAAAAAGCAAGTAGAAACTACTAGATCTACCTTTGAAAGAGAAACTGTCTCGAGATTTGCCTTTGACTGAGTGCATTCTCCAAACCACTTGCAGCTCTGGAAGGCAAAAAGTGAGTACCTTACTGGCCTGAGGCGTCCAAGGGTAGAATTCTGGGCTAAGAAAGATAATGGGAAATTTGTACTTACCACATGATCTAGCCATTCACTCAAAAGACACAAAAACTTATATCCACGCAAAGACTTGTAAACAAAAGCACAACGAACCTTTATTTATAAGAGCCCCAAACTAGAATCAATGCAAATGTCTAACAACAGCAAAAAAAAATTGTGTATATCTTTAGAAATGAACATTTTTTCAGCAATAAAAAGAGCAAATTATAAATATATAGAACATGGATGAAGTTCTACAACATTACGCTAAGTGGAAAAAAACACCAAAAAGACTACATACTGAATGATTCCATTTATAAGCAATCCTAGTAAAGGCAAAACTACAGGGACAGAATGCAGATCAGGCGGTGCCTGGGGCTGGGAGTAGGGGGAGGAGATCAATTTCAAAGTGACAGGAGGGATTTTTTTGGGTGATGGAAATGTTTCATATCTTGGTGGTTTTACCACCCTATTCATTTGCCAAAACTCATCAAACTGTATGTTTAAGATGGATACATTACTATTGTATGAAAATTATTTCTCAAGCAGTTAAAATAATAAAATCTTACATTTTACCTCCCATTCCCTCAAATGGCTTCTAATACAACATATTGATTAAAATGCTTCTGAAAAACAGAATGAGCTCTCAGCTTCTCCCTAGTTCTTGATCATCCAAGGACTTTCCCTGGGAAAAGAGACTGAGGCTAATCACTGCTTTAGCTGCATGAAACAAAGTCTGATGTATTTAATTTTTTTTATCTGGGTCAAAGTATTTTTAATATCCATTATGATTTCACCTTTGACTCATGAATCAGTTAGAAATATATAATTTAATTTCCAAATATTTGGAAGTTTTTCAGACATGTTTCTGTCATAGATTTCTAATTTACTTCTGTTTTATCACTGAAATACTTTTCATGATTTCCAATTCTTTTAAGTTCACTCAGATAGCTTTTAAGCTCAGTATATGATATATCTTACTGAATGCTACATATGAGCCTAAAAAGAATGTGTAGTCTGCTGTTGTTGGTTGGAATGTTCTATAAATGTCAAATATCTCAAGTTGGTTAACAGTGTCCCTCAAGCCTTTTACATCCTTATGGATTTACTTCTTGTTTCCCTTCTCTCAATTCTTCAACTAAATTCTACTGCTCAAGTCTCCTGATTATAACAATTAACCATACTGTACATTAATTCTTTGTACCTGACAGATTTCCCGTCTACACTTGGACTCAGAGCAGACAAAAATAATGCCTTTTAATCTTCCTGACTCCAGCACCAGTATATTGCCTGACATATAAGAAGTTGTCTACAAGTGTTTGATGAATGCACACGTTACTCAATCGATCAAGCAAACAACCCATAATCAAAACTCTTGTCATTAGCAGAGTACAAATTAGAAATGTATAGAACTCAGAATGCTATGGACTGGATTGTGTCCCCCATTCCCAATTCAGATGTCGAGGTCTTAACCTCCAATGTAATCGTATTTGGACATAGTGCTTTCAGGAGGTAAAGTTAAATGTGGTCATAAGGGTGGGGCTTTTTTTTGTTAATGTTTATTTATTTGGCAGCATCAGGTCTTAGTTGAGGCATGTGGGATCTTTCATTGCAACACAGGGGCTCTTCGTTGTTGCACACGGGCTTCTCTCTTGCTGTAGCGCATAGGCTCTAGAGCAGGTGGGCTCACTAGTTGTGGCCTGCAGGCTCTCTAGTTGTGGTGTGTAGGCTCCAGAGCACTTGGACTCAGTAGTTGTGGCATGTGGGCTCTCTAGTTTTGGTATGGGCTCCAGAGCTACTGGGCTCTGTAGTAGTGGTGCATGGGCTGCAGAGCACGTGGGCTCTGTAGTTGTGGCATGTAGGCTCTCTAGTTGTGGCAGCAGGCTCTAGAGTGTGCAGGCTTAGTTACCCCATGACATGGCATTTGGGATCTTAGATCCCTGACCAGGGATTGAACCTGTGTCCCCTGCACTGGAAGGTGGATTCTTTTTTTTTTTTTTTAACTTATTTATTTTATTTATTTATTTATTGGTTGCATGCGGGCTTTCTCTCTAGTTGTGGCAAGTGGGGGCTACCTTTTGTTGTGGTGCATGGGCTTCTCATCATGGCGGCTTCTCTTGTTGTGGAGCACGGGCTCTAGGCATGTGGGCTTCAGTAGTTGTGACATGAGGGTTCAGTAGTTGTGCCTCGAGGGCATAGTTGCTCTGTGGAATGTGGCTTCTTCCCAGACCAGGGATTGAACCTGCGTCCCTTGCATTGGCAGGCGGATTCTTAACCACTGTGCCACCAGGGAAGTCCCAGAAGGTAGATTCTTAACCACTGCACCACCAGGGAAGTCCAGGGTGGGGCTTTAATTCAGTAAGATTGGTGTCCTTATGTTTAATAAGAAGAGGAAGAGTGAGAGTTCCCTCTCTCTGTCCATGCACTTGTACTGAAGAAAGGCCATGTTAGCACATTGACATATGACGGCATCTGCAAGCCAGGAAGAAAGTACCTACTAGAACCCATTCAGGCTGCCACCCTAGTCTTGAACCTTGAGCCTTCAGAACTGTGAGAAATAACTTTTTGCTGCTTAAATCACCCAGCCTCTGGTATTTTCTTATGACAGCCAGAGTAGACTAAGCTTACATTATACGAGGGTGAGTCAAAAATTATCCACACTCTGGCTGTAGAATTTACTTTACTTAACTTTTAGAAAAGACAAATATATCATTTTTCAACATAATCTCCCTGCTTTTCAGTACACTTTGTCCATCTGTCAACAAGCTTTCGTTATTGCTTCATTAAAAAATGTTTCAGGCTGAGATGCGAGCCACAAATGCACCACTGTCTTCACTTCTTCATCAGAAGCGAATATTCATCCTTGTAGGGCTGCTTTCAGGGGACCAAACAGGTGAAAGTTCACAAGACTGTAGGGAGGATGCTTTAACATCTCAAAACGAAGTTTCTGCAGAGTGTTGACAGTGTGGGCAGAAGTGTGTAGCCGTGCATTGTCATGCAAGATCACAATGCCCTTGCATAGCAGTCCCCCGCGTTTAATCTGAACGTAGGGGACTGCTTCAGCTCTTCAATAAGCATCTCCCTGTAATGAGCACTGTTGATTGTTGAACCTTTTTCCTGATAACGTTCCAATACTGGCCCTTGAGAATCCCAGAAAACTGTAAGCATCAATTTTCCAGCTGATGGTTGACTTTTGAACTTTTTCCTGGTCAGTGATTGAGGATGTTTCCATTCCATAATCTGCTGTTTACTCTCAGACTCGTATGAATCCATGTGTCGTCACCAGTAATGATTCTCTTTGAGAAATTTTCACCTTCCTTAGCGTATCAGTCCAAACTTTGTTTGCAGATACCCATATGCTTCTGTTTATGCTCCTCTGTGAGTTGTTTCAGTACCCAACTTGTACAAACTTTTCGAAACCTAAGTCTGTCATGTATTACTTCGTTTTGAGGTGTTAAAGCATCCTCCCTATAGTCCTGATCTTGCTCCACTGGACTTTCACCTGTCTGGTCCCCCAAAAGTAGCCCTATGAGGACAAAGATTCACTTCTGATGAAGACAGCGGTGCATTCGTGGCTCGCAACTCAGCCTAAAACATTTTTTAATGAGGTAATGCGAAAGCTTGTTGACAGATGGACAAAGTGTATTGAAAAGCAAGAAGCTTATGTTGAAAAATGATATATTTATCTTTTCCAGAAGTTAATTAAAATAAACTTTACAGCCAGAGTGCGGATAATTTTTGACTCACCCTCATAGATATCTTGAGCAAATTTTGTTCACTTAATATACATTGACAAAAAGTTTTACAACATTCTGATATATAGTCTTCAGAAACTGCTTCAAGAATAAAAGACTTATAAGGCAAATTTATTAAGATAGTTTATTAAAATATTTTGTTAAAAATAAAAAGCAAATTAAAGGTTAACTCCAAGAAAATTAGATGGTATTACAGTTGAGAAATGAAACAGTATAGGATAATTAAGACAAGTAATTTCCAAGGAAACTAACACTTTACCAAGTATAACATCAATTTCTCTGTACTGCCCTGTCACCAAAATGCTCCAAACAAGCTCAGAAATAATGCTATTTTTATTTACTGAATATACAACTGAGAATAGCTATTGAGAAATATGATGGAGAGTGCCCTAGATAAATACACTAACCCCAGGTTAAATATACTCTAATCTCCCAGTAATATTTTGTTTGAAGTATGATTGATATCTCCATTATCTTTTAATAAGCTAGAGGCTGAACCACATACTCCAATCCACTCTCTGAACAAATAGGCAATGAAGGCAATATTGTAAATATTACAGTAAATACCTTTACTAATATAATGTTAGGATTCAGGAGTTGAGTGAGCAGAAACTACCAGTAACCCTGTAATATAAAAGGAGAAAAATCAGAAAAACAGGACCATATTTTTCTCTCAAAAAGATGTCAGATGTACACCTGAAGCTAACACAACATTGTAAATCAGCTATACTCTAGGGACTTCCCTGGTGGCAAGAATCCACCTGCCAATGCAGAGGACATGGGTTCGATCCCTGGTCCGGGAAGATCCCACATGCTACAGAGCAACTAAGTGCATGCACCACAACTACTGAGCCTGTGCTCTAGAGCCTGCAAGCCATAACTATTGAGCTCACATGCCACAACTACTGAAGCCCGCATGTTCTTAGGCCCACGTGCCACAATTACTGAGCCCGCGTGCTTCAACTACTGAAGCCTGTGCACCAAGAGCCCGTGCTCTGGGACAAAAGAAGTCACCACAATGAGAAGCCCATGCATTGAATGAAGAGTAGCCCCTGCTTCCCATAACTAGAGAAAAGCCCGCGTGCAGCAATGAAGACACAATGCAGCAAAAACAAACAAAAAACAAACAAAAAAATCCCCAAAACTGTAACATAAAATAAAAATTAAATTAAAAAAAGAACTTAACCCATTTGACATTAAATCCTTTCCATAGACTCCACCCAGTTTCCCAGTGCCTCCTAAAAAATAAACTTTAAAACACTGTGGACAAAAAAAAAAGATGTCAGAAAGTGAAGACTTGCAGACTACCCCATTACTTGTCTGTAATATGTAGGTTTGGTTCAAACTCAACACAGTCAATTCACTGGAGAGGGACAGAGGGAAAGAAAAAGAAAGATCCTAAATGGTCAATCTTCTCTTCAATGAGCTGGTTTTCATGGAATGGCAAATGAACAGCGTACTGTTATGTCTGGTGTTCATCAAATGCCAAAAGAAATCTCTATTATGAGAAAGGGAGATTTCATATTAAAATTGTACAGAGCCAAAATCATACTCAGTGGTTTTATTTTAACTCCTCATTTTTTACATAAACATTATAATATGGATTATAAGACCTTATTCAAACTTCTATGTAGGATTAAATAAAATAATTGAAAACAGGAAAATGCTCAGATACAGCATCTGGCATGGTTAAAAATGTAATTGTTAGAGCACATGAGCTGGGGAGGTTGGGGTCTAGCCAGCCCCCATCTGCCTTCCATGATATTCCTGAATGTGCACACAAGCCTGGTTTGGAAACTGCTGTATATACTACGACCTTCATGGCTACCTTCCAATTTGAGAGGGGTGACCACAACTTTGGAGAGCCAGGTGTCATGCTTTGCAGTGATTATTCCTTTGCCAGTGTCAACTTCCCCCTGGTTTGAGATGAGCAGAAAAGAAAACAAACAAAATCAGTAAATCTAACAGAAAGTGCGCTTAGGATGTGAGGGGCAAGATGGGAATTTTGGCAAATGTTTGAAATACTCTATCCTGATGAAGTGTCTGAGAACTCTTCCCTCCTGCCAATTGATAACATAACTTGTCTCTTTCATTAAATGTAATTGTGTATTTTTGAGTATATACTATCGCAGTGTCCAGTAACTGGCAATACTGTAAATATACCTACAAATAAGTGTAAGTCATGGTTATTGACCTTATAGAACTTTAAGTCTTACAAGGGAAGATAAAATAAGCATACTGATAACTTGATGAAGCAGTAATGTGCTAAGTCTCTTAAGAGTGACACAAAGAAAGTGCTAAAGGAACACTACTCCTTCGAGGTCTAAGGTCCCAGGGGTATAATTCAGCTAATCAAGAGAGCATGAATTCTAACTTTGTTCCACTCCACATTCTCACATGACAGGGCCAGAAGTCTACTCCCATTAAGATCTATAGATCTATGGCATTTGCTACATGGAAAAAAAAAAAAAAAGGGACATTCTCTGATGACACAGACTGCTATTTGGCTTGGTTAACCTGCTCTCACTTCCCTTAGGAAGGTAATTGAAGTCAAGAAAGTTGCACGTAGCGATTTGGAGGTTTGCAACTAGGAAATTCTTAGATTTAGGGGCATATGTAGCCTTTCATGTACAAAGTTCTCATTTTAACCTACCTCAGGCTACCCAGCTTTACTGATTTATAGTTAATTAGGATTGAGATTTTCATTGAAAATTCGAATACTTATATGCTTTTTTGTATGCATTTCAGATCACGTTGACTGAAGCAAATAATTGTAACAGCACTCAAGAAATGAATGAATACCACAGGGAAGAGCTTCAACCTCCCCTGCCCCTGACAACCTGTAAGTAAATCCTGCTGTGTTCCCTGTTCACAGAAATATCTTTCTGACATCACTTGTGATAGCTGAAAGATTTCTTTTCCTATCAGTTAACAAAATCCCAATACCATTTCCTCACTATTTAACCATGTCTTGAAATCCCATAAGCAAGTTTCTGCTATTTGCTGTTGGACTTTTACACTAGAATTAAATTCTTTCTACCATATAGAGGCTTAGTTAATATATATGTGTACAAGTCCCACTGTGATAAATGAGCATCATTTGGGCATAAGATTGAGAGAGGAAATCTATATTAACCATGGCAAAGAAGGCAGAATATACTGTCCTCAGAATGATTCAATGAAATCATACCATTGTGCATTCAAGGCATTTGATAAACACAGAATTTTATTTTTAAAAGTTCCTCATTCTTATTTTAAGAAAGGAAAAGCCTAAAAGATCCATTTGCATCTTTTAAACATGTCAACGAACAGCTGTCAACAAGGCAAGACTTTCTTCATTACTAATGGTCAAAAACAACAAAATCAAGTCTAACCTTCCAACAACTGGCAATTTGTCTGTAAACCTTTCCTGGATACAAAAGAAGAGAGAGTTTAGAGAAATGGCTGACTGGTCAGGTCCAGGGATGCTTCTTATAAGCTATCAAATATTTTCTGTTTCTTACTTTGCAATTTGCTGCTTATACACTGTTTATGAAAATATTTTATGTACTAAAATGTCTGAAGTAAAAATACTTCTATTGTAGTATTTAGAAACTACATGAATTCACCTGTTATTTCAGTAATCAAATCAGGATTTCATGGCAAGAAAATGTTTAATCTGTAAACCTATAATCAGTTAGTGCATTAATCATTTTTTAATTTCTATAATATTACTATTAAGATTCATTAGGAAAAGATGCAGCCTCAAAATTATCTGAAAGGTAAGGTAAGCTAGATGTTTCACCTTTCAGAAGCTGAGATTGTTGAGGTCCCATAGAAAATAATTTTCCTGGTTTTCAAACTTATCTTCTACCTTCTTTTGCAAATTAATTAATTTGGAAGTTTATTTGCATGCTACAGTAATTTTTAAAATACTGTATTGTAAGAAATCACAATACCATATATTTTAACATTATGTTTCACAGATATTGGTAAACCTGTTAATTTCCTCTCATCTTCTGAAAAAAAGTTGTTTACAATTGTTTTCTTCTATTCATTTAACTCTTAATTTCTCAGTGAGATATAGCCTCTACAGATTTATCAAAATGGGTACCTAAATATCACTGAACATTAACTTAATACAGAGAATTTTCCACCTGAGAGGATGCCTTTTTTCACCAACCTGACATTTCACCTCTTAAGATTTATAGTTCTTGACTAAAACTGGAAGTAATTGTTTTTTTACCTCCAAGAGAAAAATCCTGATTCTGTGATTATGTGAGAAGTGAAAATGTTCTCATTGCTTACAGTTTCTGACTTGAAATGATATTTGGAGACTAAAGATTTATGACTGGCTCAGCTTCTCCTAAATGCTCATAGTTTCACTGTATGAGCGCCTATTACCTTTAGCCAATCAAAACAAACCTCGCAACACACACACACACACACACACACACACACACACACACACACACACACGCACTATTTTAAATAAAAAGCCTGAATTCTGTGATCAGCCATTTCCAAAGATTAAGTTGTACACCTATGGGTAGTAGGTTTAAAAGAGAGAAGATGGTAAATGAAATCATTGTATTTTTATGAGTCTTATTTTTAAATCCAGAATTAAACCCAACATAAAACACCCTGTAACATGGTGGAGTTCCATGATATGCTGTGGTGTTCTTTTCTCTGCATTAGCAAGAGAGTAATTCAGCAATTTGGCTTCCTTTTGACAATTAGAATAAGAAGTCCATTTGGTCTTTACATTTGAATCCTAAGAATCAGATTCCTTCAAATGTCACCAGGCATCACGGGGCCCCTGGTGTTGTCTAGGCTCTTAAAACCTGAGTCCCTAATTCACGACTCTGAACTATCATAATATCTTAAGACTATAGGGGACTTTCTCCAACAGTCCTGGGAGTGCTGCTGTCACAATCCCGGGACTTTCAGTGGCCAAGGTGACTCCTCTCTAGCTTTGTTTGAAACAATTTTTGCACAACACATCCAGTGATCTCAAATCATATTGTAACAAACTTTTAGGATATCTGCTATGCAGAGTGAAGAGACACCTAAAGCAAGTTATATTAGGTCTATTCTTGAGGAGAGGGATAAAATTTACATTTTTTTTCTTTAAAATATTATCTCTTAAAAAATGTTATCTCTTGTCCAATGAGCTCTATATAATAAAGATGCAATTTTAGATGGTGAGTACTGTAAGAATTCTTTTTTCATTTGCTAATACTCTAGTCAGGTTTTTTCTCCTTCTTTTTAAGCTACTTAGTCTTGTTTTGACTTGTCTCATTTTTTCTTTCTTTAAACCCATGGAATAATTGCAATACTGGGTTCTTTCTTTTGCTGTGATCATGGGATTCCTTCCTGGCATTACCTGACATCTGCTCAGGAAAAGTAAACTGAGGTGACAGGAAGTATCCAGGATCTAGAATCAGACTACCTGGGTACTAGTCTTATTTCATTCTTTAATTGTCTTCATGAATCAGGGAAAGTCACTGTATCCCTTTCCAAGCCCTATCACCTCATCTAAAAAATTAGGATGTTGCAAAGTATGGGCCCTAAGATCTCTCCACGTATGAAAGCTCTTTGACTCTATCAAACAAGCACTACCATTCTGTATGTGTTGGCTTTGGAGAAATGTCAAAAACTGTACAAAAGATAACTGTTCATTTACCAGAGAATAAGTGAGATCTCATCATTAGTATTGACCTCTCTACTGATAGCCTTAGTTCATACTGATATTCATGTGTCCTGAGGTTCAACATCATTAAACTCTCTTGGTAAGTGTAATAGCTATGGTCACAGGCTTTGGAGTCAGAAAGACTTCGGCTTGAATTCTGAACTGGGAACTTATTGCTCTGATATTATGCAACTATCTAAGAATTTTTGTAAATTAGGAATAATTCCTACATTGTCATTTTACATTTCATAAATATCAATACACACAAAGCATTTATTAGTACAGTGCCTGATAGGAAATGTATGTTCAAAATGAAAACGGTTATTGTTATTGATATTACTAATGAGTTTTTATTCCGTCCTGAGAGCAAATTTTGAAAAGAAAACAGGAATATAAGAGTGCTGGGTGATAGATGAGGTGTGCCATCAAAGGGTAAAACAATTGTAGAGCATGAAAAATTAAATCTGCTACAAAATATTCCTGAATTCAGGGGTGGGAAATGCCATGTTAATACTTCCTTCCAGCCTCCAAGGCAGACAGAACTAATCATCAAAGCCTAATGAGCTTGGGAATGACCTCAGATTCCTCCTAATTTTGGGGCTTCAGATGGGCCCAAATGATTAATACAGTACTCAAGACAAAACCTAATTTGCCATCTCTGGCCCAGGTCTAGGTGTAACCTAGAGCCTTAAAAAATTGGATGAGGAGTGTACACATAATAGGGATAAAAATTCACAAAATGAATTTAAAAGTTAAATTTAAGTCATAGTTACTATAATTACCTGTCCTACTTTATTACTAAATCTCTAAAATTCTTTCATCAGCAAATAACTTAAAATTAGTTGCAAATCATTCTTATGATAACACTGCAAATCACACTATGGAACATTCTGAGATGTATTCATTAATCCAACCAAAATTTATTAAAAATCTGTTTTTTACAAGTTACTGTGATTTTAAAAATATAACAAAATCTTCAACATCTTCAAAGGAACTTTTTTGGAAACCTGGACAATATTTTGTAGAAAGGAAGAAATGCTTCAGAAATGGTGACTCTGAATGGAGAAACATTTCTCAGAGAACTAAAAATCAATGTGGATGACACTGCAGATATTTCACGTTTTCTTGGAAAGTCCAAAACATGTTTCAACATCTCACTCTTATCTGAACAACCCAGGAGCAATGCTAACAATTGAGTGTGGTGTAGAATGTTCTCTTAAAAGCTCCTTCAGGGCTTCCTAGGTGGCGCAGTGGTTGAGAATCCGCCTGCCAATGCAGGGGACACAGGTTCGATCCCTGCTCCAGGAAGATCCCACATGCCGCGGAGCAACTAAGCCTGTGCGCCACAACTCTTGAGCCTGTGCTTTAGAGCCCACATGCGGCAGCTGTTGAGCCCATGTGCTGCAACTGCTGAAGCCCATGTGCCTGGGGCCCATGCTCCACAACAAGGGAAGACATGGCAGTGGAGAGCCCGTGCACCACAACAAAGAGTGGCTCCCACTCGCAGCAACTGAAGAAAGCCCGTGCGCAGCAAAAAAAGACCCAACACAGCCAATAAAATAAATAAGTAATTTTTAAAAAAAGGCTGCTTCAGAAAGGCAAAGCACTACTAGAATAAAAAAGCGTCATAATTGAATGAAATAAAGGGTAATTTGAGGTATCGTAGTTTGTAAGGAAGAAATATCTGAATCCAGTTTAACCTGTCTACCCTCTCTTTTGAAACAAAAATTACATCTTCTAAAACATCATTAATTTATCACCCTTGTTAATAAAGTTTCAATTTCCAGAGAATGTTACATCTTGTATTTTACTTCCTAATACATGTGATATAAGTGACTGAATAGCATATTTGATATTTTGAAATATCTCAGTGGATTTAAAATAGATATATTACAATTGATTAGATATAATTATCTAAAAAGACACTTGCATTGTTTTATATAATTATAAGTATAAATTTACCAAATTTGAAATTGTTTTAATAGTTGAAGAGCAATTATAATGTACTTTCTTTTCCAAAACTAATTGGAGGTTAACTACACAACAAATCAAATCCTGATTTTTTGACAGTATATTTGATAAGGATATTTTTAATGAAGGTATTTTAGAACAGTGATCATGGGCTTGTCAGATTTTGATGGCAGCTGTAAAGTGATTGAGGTTGGTCAGGTGATAGAAAATGTGTGAATACGCCACCTCCATTTTGCTAGAGTTAGGTCAGAATTAGTTATAGTAATGAATGTCCTGGAGTGTAATTTCAAATGTAATGAATGATGTGTGAAAAAAAAGAAAATGCTGCTTCTTTCTTTTTAAATCCTTTTTTAAAATAGAGCATCAATTAGATGCTAGAACTGTTCATTATTATATAGTTTAACTCTTTCAACAACTCCCTGTGGTTGGTTCTATTGTATGTATTTTATAGCTAAGGAAATGTAAACAGTAAAATTTAGAAACTTACCCAACTTACAGACCTCATTTTCATAGGAGTCTTTTCCTGATTCACCACGTTCCTAACACTACCTGACTTTCTATCACTCTCAGGTCCCCAAACACTGTAAGTGCTCTCTCTCACAGGCTTTACAGTTGACTGCCTGGCACATCCTTCCTTTGGATAAGAACACAACAAGCTCACTCCTAGCTTTAGGTCTTAACTCTCATCTCCTCAGAGAGGACTCCTTTGACCATGCTTCTTGAATCATCTCACAAATCCACACCATTTCTTTATAATATCACTCTAAATTTGCCTTCAGAGCCATCTCTTACTCTCTATTATGGTCTGAACTGTCCCCCCCACAGACTCACATGTTGCAGTCCTAAACCCTAGTACTTCAGAATGTGACTATATTTGAGATAGGGTTTTTAAAGCAGTAACTAAAGTAAAATGAGATCATGTGGGTGGGCCCTAAATTAATATGACTGGTGTCCTTATTAAAACAGGCAATTAGGATACAGACATACACGGGAATGAGATCACGAGACAACACCGGACCATTTATAAGCCAAGGAGTGAGGCCTTCAGAAGAAACCAGTGCTGCCAATCCCTTCATCCTGGACTTCTAGCCTCCAAAACTGTGAAATAAACTTCTGTTGTTTAAGCCACCCAGTCTATGGCATTTTGTTATATCCTAGCAAACTAATATACTATCATTGTCATTGATTTATTTTCTATTGCCCCACTTCTAGAAAATAAAATACCAGGTGCAAGGACTTCCTCTTTTTTGTAATAATATTTACAGTTCCTGGCAAAGCAACTAAAACCTACTGAGTTTTCCACAAATTATCTCTGAATGAAAGAATGAAGTTAGTCGACGGCAAGGACAGACTTCACATCCATATCTGTTTCAATCTAAATCTGATTCTCTTTCCCTTTTCACCACACGCCTTTGGTAAAGAAGGCTACACCAAGGCCTCTTGGAGACAAGAAATGGGTTCTGGCTTCCAGTTATCCAAATGGAGGCATTTCAATATAAGTACTCAAGATTTAGGATGTGGACACTTTGTCCACATGTAAGAGGGAGCCACAGGCTCCTTGCTTGTGTAGTCTATGTGGAGGGAGACATAATGTTGAACTCTGTATCATTGACTTTAGCCATAAAGAGCATGCCAGGGAATAAGATGGAACAACTTAAGTATTCCTAAACATAGTTAATACGATACCAATACTTCAGAGATGGTTGAAATAGAAAAGACAGTGGATTCAGCTATGACAAACTGGGAAAGACAGAGGCAGGGAAAACATGAGTGTGTCTGAAATAGTTAACTTGGACCATTTCACCCAGAAAAGCTTCCATAATCTCCCAGATTATTTGCTTCTAAAGATCCCTGTGTATATTTTTATGATACTTTCCACCCCACTGTAGAGATATCATATGCTTATACATATTTCTACTACTAGACTGTATTGTTCAGATATCATGTCTTATTTATCTTTGTAGCTCCAGCACTTACCACAGTGACTGTCCTATAGTAGGTGCTCAATAAATGTTCAGTTGAATTTGAAATGGATATAGGAATATCCAGTATGTTTATAGGACATAAAGTAGCCACAAGTCCATAGGTTGTATTTACTTTATTGTTCTCTCTTATGCTATTTCTCTACTAAGAGTCACTTTAATTGCTAATTATTTCATACAAGTATATTATTGAAAGTATATATCTGAGGTTATATTAATTTGCGTTTACTCCCATTCAATGATCACCTAACTTCCTCAACAGTGATTAAAAACACATTTATTTTAAAGTTTCTCATTACTTTCTTCAAAAGCAATATCAGATTACAGACAGATGTCTCAGGTGAGTACTTTAGTCGCTCAGAGGTTGGTTAAGAGTTCAGCCTAATACTAAATAACTTAAATGTCATAACTTAGTCTATGTTAATGTGCCTTCCCATTCCCTCTAGCTCTGACTGTCATTTAGGGTGCTTACCATTTTAATTCAAAGAGTGCTCTGATGCCCCGGTCTACTGAGGGAGTCTAGACAAGAACTAGATGATTTCAAATAAGCCTCGAGTCACCCAATGAGACCTGTCTGAACATCTTCTTGTTCAAGGAAGGTATGAACTATCAAGAAAATCCCTGGAAATCTCTGTCGTTTCTGAATCTAGGTGAAGAACTGAACACAAGTATCTCACTGGGATAAGTGTCAAGGAGAATCTGAGACTGGACCAATATTTTAAAGCGGTGAAAGAATTAGCATAGAGATATCTAGGGAAAGAGCATTCTAGAAATAGAAAACAGCTAGAGCAAAATCTCTGAGGTAGACACTCACATAGTAGATTCCAGGAACAAAGAATTTTTGTGAAAAACAAGGGAAATCATGTCTATGTGGGCAAATTGTTAGCTATGAAGTAACGTATTAATGTAGATGGTACCACAATTAGTCCTGCTCTGTCACTAAATACTCACTGTAACTTGGACAAGTCATTTTCTCTTGGCTCCATTTCCTCTTTTAAAGGTGGAGGGGAGGTCTTGAAAGCTAAAGTCTAGTATAAAAATTCCACGACTAAGTGTAATTTTGGCCTTTCTTTTAACCTTAACATTTTTCTTATGCACCTACTACAATAAAAATGAACCAAGTAGAGTTGAAAATGAATATAAGAAACGAGAAGGGAAAGAGTTTAAACAAAAAGTCCTTTATGTAAATAACTATATTTCATCGTTTGTCCCATTGATGTAAACCATGTTATTTTCTAGGTTCATAACGGCTGTAAATGCTTCAAAAATATCAAAGTCATAAAGAGAATGAGAGTGTCAAAGATTGTAGGAGATTAGGAGACATTGATCCTGGAACAGAAGAACAGGTGAAATCTAAATAAGTATATAATTGAATTAACAGTGCTGTAACATAGTAACCTGTGTTACTTTATTAGTTTTGATAAATGTTAGGTAAGATGTTAACATTAGGGGAAGCTGGGTGATGGGTAAACAGGAACTCTCTGTACTATGTATACAACTCTTTTTAATCTAAAATTCATTCAAAATAAAAGGTTTTTTTTTAAAGTGTCTAGGGGAATACTGTCTCACGATTTATGTTTTCCTTGAATCCCAATAGTCTTTACTTATTTTCAATTATTGGAAGAAAACTGAAAACAAGTAAGATACGAATAGCTTCACTAATGTATAAAAAGTATATTTTCTTTAAAATACCATTTTTGTTTAAGAAACTTAAATGAAATACTGTCAATAATCCCAAAGGGAGGAAAAACACAAGCTATGAAATCATCGCTCAAATAAAGCCATACAGAGAAAATGCTTAACTACAAATGCAAACAGTAAAATGCTAGCCTCTCTCCTATGCTTGGAAATAAAATCATCAGAACATGATTTAGTATAGAACCTTGTACATAACAGGCAAAGAGTATGTATTTGTTCATTTGTTGTAAAATCATAGTTTCATCCATATCAGTCATTAAAACCTGCATACATTTCTGGTCAAAGTTTTAATGACAGAATAACATTGCCCGCTTTGAGACATCCCCAGCTATGTTTTTAACAGGACCTGGCATAATCTCTCTGTTTGCCAAACCTCTTCCTTGCCCAAAACCCATGTCTTGTAAAATAAAGTTGGCAATGCTTGTCCTTGACCTTGAGAGAGTGTCACAAAAATGAATCAAATAATGTTTGAATAAAACCTATGGGATCTAAGGGGGACAAAGGGGACCCTGTCCCTGCAATGTAAGAAAAGCAAGAATTTGTCTTTTTTTTTTTTTCCTTCTTGAAGCTGATGAGGATTATAATGACTAATATGTAGATCTGTCCCAAAGCCCAGTGTGGCCATTTTTATGTCTAATGAAACAATTGGCCTACCTCCAATCAATATATCTTATTCTCCATCAGTACACAACCTCTTGGCAGCAAATTGCAAGGAAATCACGCATAACTGGTCAGCCAGCAGGAGGCTATAAGTGCTATATCGTTAGCAGGATGTTCCAAGTTTGCAACAGCAATGTCAAATCTGAACCATAGAGCTCTCTGCAATGTCATACTTTTTGATTTGTGGTAGCATGAAATACTTGAACATAAGAGGCAAAGGCTACATGTAGGTACTGCACAGTGTGGTCTGGTCAGGGTAGGGAGAAAGGAGGGGCAATTTAGCACCTGCTTGTAAAAATAGCCCATTAGAGAAAGCGGAAACAATTTTACCAGAAAAAAAAGTAAATTTCGACTATCAGCTTGAGCTTTTAAATAGAAGACTTTTATAAGCAACATTGCCATGAACATACATTTGCATGCAGCAGAAAGGAGAATAGAGCCTTTGGGATTTGAAAAGGATCATCTTTCCTCATAAAATGGGAATACGGAGAATGCCAAAACAAAGTATACTGAGCAAAAGCAAGGAAAAGGCATCATAGTTCTCCTTGAAACTATGAAATTCAGAACACACTCTGATTAGAGAATACAACACAGAATTTCCTGATGACTTGAAATAGCTTTATCAGGGATGTCAGTATGATATTTCCACGATGCAGTATTTGTCTTCACTTGAAATTGGATCCGATTTTTTTAAAGATCTACTCAACCTGGCAATATGAAAGGGACCTGCTTTGCTGGTCACTCTGAACTCCGAGGTTTTCCTTTATGTTCAACTGCTCTCTTGGCCTAGGTACACACTCGAACAGATAGAGAACAGGATATGAAACATACTTTCTTGAGTGTTTCCAATTGGAAATAGCACAAAGAGAAAAGAGGCTTTATCACGTTATTCCCAAATGAAAATGTTCTCTGAAAGTGCTTCCCACAACATATCCTATTGGCTTTCATAGATGGGCACTCAGCAAGGAGCCTTGGGCTGCACATTGTACGGTGAAGGGCAGCACTGACATCTAACTCAGCAACCTCAGTCACAGCTCAAATAGTAAATACTTTCCCACCAGAATGCTAGAGTTATGAAGGGCTTAGATGGTACATTGAGGTAATGCATTAGCCCTGTTCTCTATAAATACAGGTTCTCGCTAGTGTGTGTGGTAGATAGGGGAGTACACAAAGAAAGCTGGGTTTGTTGTGGATAGATCCTAATGAATACAATTTTTGGTAAAAAAAAGAAGGGAAGGAAGGGAGTGAGGGAAGGAAGGAGGAAGGAAAGGAAGAAAGGAAGGAAAATGAGATGGGAAGGCGAGAGGAAGGAGGAAGAAAAGGGAGCGACAAAGGGAGACGGGAGAGGGAAAGAGAAAGGGAAGAATGGCTTTCTATAGGAAGAGAGAGGAATTCTGCATTTTGTAGGCTGACAGTCAATTGTTACTACTTCATCATGTATATTGTTTCAATAAAAATACTAATTATAAGAAATATATCGATACAAAAATTAATTAGAAATAAAAGTCAGGGTCCATTTGTCTTTTCAGCAGCAATGGTGTTTTCTACAAAGCAGGAAAACAGTTGTCAGTTTAAAGAATAGTTGATTCTCCTCCTGAATAACATTTTATTCAAAGGACTTTATTATAAACTGTTTACAAGAGGAGGATAGGAGGGTATTTCAGTTCAATAAAATAAATTTTAAAAGTATACTGAACTATAAATCATAAATTAGTAATGCCATTTTTACTTTGAAAGTGTTTTTAAATCGATAATTGAAACATTTTAAAAACACTAACACTTTCAATCCCCCCACACTCCCCCACACTACTACCCTGCCATATAGTCTAAATAGTTCTGTTTGTTCAGGATAAAGATATTTAAATCATTCCACTATGCTATACTAGGGAACTGATCAGAAAGGGCTAAGTAGCTGAGTGTCTGCAATTTGTAAAATTTTGTTGTTTTTTAATCAGCAGCAGATGAAGTAGGCCACCTTGGTTTTCAAAAACAAAACATGTAAACAATTATTCCGTTCCATTTTATTTCTACGACAATGCATGTATCATGATGAATTACTAACTCAATAAAGAGCAATATGGTATAATGGAAGGACCAAGGGATTTAAAGTCAAAAGACCTTTTTTTGAGTCCTGGCTCTGCAATTTACTAGATATGTGACCTCAGGCAATTGATTTAATCTAGCTGAATGCGTTTCTTGCTGTGCATACCTCTTGTGGGGATAAAATGGGGTAATGTCTGTGAATGTCTATTCCACCCAATAGTAGGCATGGAATGGTCAAAAGGCTGTCCTCTGAGCTCCAGCAACCAGGGAGAGTGTTTAACAGCATCACACAGGAGTGTCATAGTGCTGCATAAAGGAGGAATCAGTTTTCAACTTCAACCTCAAAAAGAAAGTTACTTTTCAGCCCAAGAGAGCACAAAATAATCCTCCCCATGCCTCAGTATGGTAGAAAGAACACTGTGGATTAGAGATGGAATACAGACATAAAACAGATCACCATTTCTCCTAAATGTAGAAAAAAAAGAAACACCACTCCTGAAGCATTAAGTTAATACAACAGACATAATCCAGTACAGACAGGAAGAAATAAACTACCAGAGAAATCAACCTATAAAAGAATGGGTGCCGGAAGTAAACTGTCAACAGTGGCAACAGAAGGGACTGAGATAATTTCATAAATATTAACGACTGTGAATAAAGAAAATAATCCTTGATGTATATGGGAGAACATGATCATAGTAAGTAAGAATTAGGTAAGTCTGTAAGATAAGGAATCCATATTGTATCAGAAATAAAATTTATTTCTCTAGTTTTTATATATGTATATATATACACACATATATGTACATACATGTGTATAAACATGCATACACATGCATGCAGTATATATAACACATATATAATTTATTGTATACTAAAAGGAACACAGATTTCATTCCAGGGTTTAGTCAATCTTATCTGCTATGTTGTCCCTCCCCCAAATTTCTGAGTTACTTAAAGAATCCTCTGGACATTGTTATAATATGTAACTCTACTCAGAAGGCAAAGATTCTACCCTAGAATTTCATATAGGATATTAAACCCCAGTTGCACAATTGTCAGTAAACAACCTCATTTAGTGAACTCTGAACTCTGACTGTTTCTGTTTGGAGATGCTATACATGATTAAAAAAAAAACAAAAAACAAGCCCCCCCCCCCCAAACTCTTAGGAAAACTAGAAACTTGTTTAAAGGTTTAGTTATTCCAAACTGTATCTCAGCTACTGAAATATCCTTGACCAAAATATGATCCTCCACTGTCTGGGAATATCTTTGAGCAAAAGCTCTGAAAGAGATGCCCATGGAAGGGAAATCAAGTTTTCCTTAGGAAACATATTTACATATATACATGTACAAAATATATTTACATATATCCCTGGGAGATATATTTACACTTGTTAACTGCAATTCTAATTACATTTGAAAGTAGGGGAGACTTTTTAAGAAATGCCCTTTAATGTAGTTTGGGAATTTTTTGCTTTCAGGTCAGGAATTTTTTCTACAAAGAATTCCTGTAAGAGTTATTCAGAAGACAGTTGAAAGGGCTGATTAACCCAAACAGGACTGGTCCCTTTCCAAGAAGTATTCTGTGACAACGAGTCCAAGAATCTACCCACTTGGGATACCAAAAGAGTTACTGCATACCTTGGGAAGGAAATAGTAAGAAAGCTTTCCTATTCAGTATCTGAATAGGTTCTTTCAATTTTTATTTTATAAAGATAGTGAACTGAGAAGAATTTCCTTTGCTGTGTAAAATAAACTATATATTGTTACCGTCTCCATAAATGCTGTCTGGAAAACAATAAATACATGCACATGGTTCTAGTGCTTTTAGTTCTGTAAGCCCCTCCTCACTGAGAAATAGTGAACCCTTCCCAGAAGTGGCCAGTGCTGCTTCTCTGGTGCTGGCCTCGACCCCCTTTCGGTCTTCCTGTTTCTTGTTGTTGGCCTTTATAGCTTCACTCTGTGCTTCACAATGCTTGAGTTGCTTTCTAAAATCACTGTTGATAAATTAATTACAAAATACATGTATCCACTCTGTTTTCAAACGGTCATGGTTCCATTCAGAGTATATGTTGACTTTTGTGGGTTTTATTTTTTTTTTGCCTCAAATAGAATTTTACATTTGTGTTTCAACTGCTCGTGCTTTTTTCCACTTTGTTCATATTTCATGAATCTGTGCAAAATGGAATTATCAGTAAAGTTCTATAGGACTTCCCTCTAGTGTGAATGCACAGATCTTTGTGGTTTTAAAGAGGAATTTCCTTGCCTATCTGCTACTTGGAAAATGCTCTTCCATGAATAAGAATTATGAGTACTTACTGAATGCTCACTATGAGCCAGACATTCTTCTAGGGTTTTTTTTTAACATGTACACTTCATTTTAGTACTCATAATAGCTCTATAAAGGAAATATTCTCTTTCACAGATGGGAAACCTGGTGCCTAGAGAGGCCAAGTGGCTTGTACAGGATCGTACAACCAGGCAGTGTTGGGAAAGAGTTTTGAACCCAGGTGCTCTGACTCCAGAGTCCCCATTATAACCTGTACGTTGTCTTGAAAGCATCTGTCTTCTGTAGTTATTTCCGATGCTCCCTAACAAGTACACTCCAGTGAAACGACCTGCTTCTGGAGCTGAAATTTAGCTTAGCCAGCCGATCCAGGTATTTGCTCTTTAATTGTACTTGCCCACAACATTTACACAGATCTGATAAAGATATTGATCACTTAAAGCCCATGAATACCCAGCTCTTCTTCATGTGGCGCCATGTAGCATTTTTCTTTTCTTTCTGCCTCATACAGAAGCCTAAGTTGATATTAAAAGGTTGTGGTAGCATGAAACCTGCTTTCAGACAATCAGCTTAAGTCACTGGCTCTTCAGTGTTATCCTATTTATACCAGTTCATTATATTGTACTTAATATGAAATTACAATGACTCACTCATAAGTGCAGCTTTCTTAGACTTAATTAGACACTGAAGAATTATTAAACATTTGACAGCATATTGTACATTTGATCTCAGTATTGAATTCTCATTGATATTAAAGCACACACAGTGTAATATAACATGTTCCTCTGACTGTAAGCTTATGTAATTTTTCTCTATTTAGCAGCTTTTTGGATGCCCGATTCTTTTAGATATTTGGCACATAAATGTCTTCTAACAAGTTAGATGTTACTCGTAACTAAAAACAAGACAATTTGATCAGGTTAAGAACAGCATAAAGACCATTTCAATTAGGGGAAAGTCATCTGGGTTCCAAATTTCAAGTCTCCCCCTAACTATGCAAAATATTTTAGGTATTACTTACTTGTGTCAGTTTTCTCATCTCTAAAAATCAGAGTATTAAACAAGATGGCTCCTATCCCTTTTAACTCTAAATACAGTGATTTAACAAACTGTTTTTGCAGATTCCATCATATAAAGAGTCATATTATTTAATCAGGGGTCTCATTTCACCAAATTCAAGTACCTTACAGCCCTTGTCACATCACTTAAATTAACAGGCAGAGGATATGAATTCTATTTGGGTTAATCTTATAATAATTTTCTTATTTATTAAAGTCTTGAAAATATTTATTTGTTGGAAAGACACAATTGAATAAGAAAATGGATAAATTGGAATTAGATAGCATTTTAAAAGAATTAAGATCTGTATCCAAACACTGTTAGTGATAAACAATTCTTATACTAAGGAAAATTTATTAAAGAACCTGTATAAGTGACATATAAGTATATAGCTTAACTCTGAACAGTTTCAGCAGCACCACCAGCAGGGCGTACTGCCCTATGGAATGGATCTCTTAGTTTAAACATGTTTTTAAGCTTCTTGGATTTATTAGATCTTGAAGAAATGATTATTAGTAGAAGAAAAATAAATGTTAACTTTCTACAATCTAATGTGTAATCATATACAAATGTAGCATAATAAACTGTTTTCATTACAATTTCATCATCAGAATGGAAATTATAGTGTTAGTGCTTTCAAGAGATGGTTCTATCTGCATGCACGGTGAGGGAGAGCTGGCATAATGGTCTGTAAGGCATATCAAATTTATTCTGTGAGGTAGATAAAGGTCTTTTAAAGGTCTTATTCCACTTGTGGAATGAATTTCTTATCGCGTATGAATTCTGAGTGTAACACGTTTCCCCTGCCCCCAAAATGTGGTTTGTTTTCAAAAAGAAAAGAATAGCTAAAGAATTTCACTGCTGTACATATAGGAGAAAGATTTTTAATTAAAGAAAAAGTATACCTGCCATGATTATTAGCATTAGAAACAACTATCCACTATACAGAAAAGCATTTAGCACAAATTATATAAATACTTTTACTCATAGAAAGAAGGAAATATGAACACTGAAATTTGACCATCGGGAATAAAGCTATATTTTGGTTTTTAAGAATGATGGGAGAGGGTGGGCACAGTATTTTTTCCCTCTCTGGAGCACATGTGAGAGAGATAAAAAGATATACTAAAAGTACATTTTCTCTTGCCTCGAGATCATCATCACAAGGTTTTCATGTCTAACCATGTTTTAAAATATATGTTTAAATGAGATTAAAAAATTGAGCTTCTTATGCCTGGCATCATATGAAGATTTCTAAAGACAGTATTTGTTAACCTTCGCAACCGTATGAACATTGCTAATACTACTGTTGTCATTATTACCCCTGTTTCTATAGTTGAAGATACTGAGGTGCGCAGGGGTTGAATATTTTCTTGTTTAGTAAACTTTATTGAGCTTCTACTATGTGCCAGCTTCTTCACTAGGCCAACGGTGGGGGAGCAACCGTCCTCAAGCAAACAAATACCGAGGAAAAAATAAGCAAAAAAATAATAGCAGTTATAATAAAATTTGATCATATATAAAATAATTATATGATTCCAATGCTACTTATATTAGAAACACAAATTGAAATATTTTAAGTGATATAACAATTTCACATTTCTTAATGCACCAGAATATAACCACCATGAAGCAAAGTGGTTTAATTCACAGCTGCACTCACAATTTCCAGAGAGGTACCTGGCACATAACAGATTCCCCCCAAATATTTGGTTGAATAAATTACATGTTGGAATAGAATTATTACTCTTATACCCCTCACCCACCCTAAAGAGAGAAAATCTACCATGCCTGGCCTTGTGTTCTGTTCATGATATGAGTTTAGTCAAGAGTTGCTGAATACACGGGGAAATAAACAAATCGTGACTAGTTGAAGCTTCATAACCAATTTGGTAGTATTATAATGGTTGATAAAACTTACAGATGAAAGTATTTTTATAATCATCTTTATCATTTTATATCATTCCAATGATATAAGAATATATTGCCTTATACACAAATCCTCTTATTTTTCGGGTTTCAGCATTTTGTCTTAAGTTTTACAGCTATTTCAGGTATCGTTATATTGTAGCTGATATTTGTTTTCCTCACACCTTGTTTTCCTATCGTGTTTGGCAGCCCTGTGCAGATGAAATAGTTCAATCACGTTAAAATAAGAACTAATTGAAAGGAATGACAACACAAATATCAACAAAGAGGAAATAATATTTTAGAGAAATATACTATGACACCTTCAGCTACAAAGATAGATATCATCTGCTACAGACATTTATATTTTCTTTCAAAGTTCAAGAGATCAAATCAGATAATGCTTTGAGTTTCCAATTGTTTAAGATTAGAGCTCAGGTAAAATCCCTCAGCTGAAGAAGGTAAATGATGGAAAATTAGAATTGTTTGCCCATGATAACATAGGTAGGAAGAAAACATAACTCCTGCTTTCTTAATTTCGCAGTGTAGCTACTAATCTTATTTAGATTTATTTATAAAACTGTTCCAGTAAGTAAAAGATGAAATCGTCATCTGGAGACACAGAGTTTTCTTTTCATTCCCTGATGTCTGGCCTCTGATTCACGAGCTATTTTGTGAGTCAGTCAAAGTGAACACTCTCAAATGAAAAAAATTTACCATATCATCAGAGAGCGCTATTATGAACATCCCCATTTGTGTTTTCTTGTGTACACACTGTGTGCTTCTATAGAGAATATGCCAAGAATTAGAATCAAATATAAATATCCACAAATTGCCATCTACAATAGCTATTCCAACTTATACCTCCACCACATGTTTTCAAGTTTTTATTTCCTCTATCCTTTGCTAACAGTTGATTATCATATTTTTTCTTTTTCACCAATCTGGTATTTAAAACATATCTATTAGTTCTTTAATTTGCATTTTCCTGATTGCAAGTGAGGTTGAACACTTTTGAATATATACCAATCAGATACTTTCGCTCTTCTGAAAACACTCTTGTTCATATACTTTATCTTAACACTTTTTGGTCTCTTTTTCTTGCCATTAGAAGGAATTCTTTTATCATTTAAATGTAAATTGCTTTATTCGTTACATATGTTTCAAATACTCTGTCTAGTCTGCTACTTCTATGGCATTTTTATTTAGATATATAGCCGTATGTGTACATATTTTTCTTTATGGCTTTTGTGTATACAAGAAGACCTACCATTCCAAGTTCAAAACATAACTTCCTATATCATTTTCTAAGAAATTAAAGGTTTTTTAAAAGGTCTTTATTTTGTACATGCTTTATTAGAGATTTAAATGTGTACATGTCTCCATGTGGGTGAACAACTTTCCCAGTACCGCTTATTATATAATCTACTCTTTTACCCACTGATTGACAGGCCATGGTTATAAAGTACTTAATTTTCCTGTGTATACACAGGTTAGACATTCCCATAGAAATATTATCTAGTTAATTTTTAATTATAACTTATGTAACCATAAGTTTCATTTTTACTTTGTTCATTAATGTTATTTACATCTTTATTCTACCCACTACAACTATATTTCATTTGTTGGAGTATTCTGAGAAATTTGTGGTGGTACACTTTTGAGTTATGGTATGTCTGAAAATGTCTTTATTTCAACCTATCGAATAACCCTTTGGCTGGGTTAAAAAACACTAGTTAAGATTCCCTCCCAACTCATCCTACTCATTCCTTTTATGTTCAGTGTCACTGATGGGAATCTGATGGCAATGTGATTCTCATACATTTGTAGATAATATGGGTATCTCTCCTTCTCTCTCACACTGAAGAAGTTTTAAGCTTTCTCTTTTAGGTCTTTTCTTACTTGCTGTTATTCTAAACCACGATATTTGTTTTTGTGAGTTTTTAAAAATTTATTTCTACTGAGTATTTAATGAATATCTTCAATTTCAGAATGTGTCTCTTGAGTCTTAAGACATTCTACTTGCTTTCTCTCCACTGTACCTATTTTTCTTTCTCAAGTTGCTATTGAATTGATTTCATGAATTCTCAATCCATCCTGCATGAGGTTTTCTTGAATGTTGTGTATATTTTTATATTTTATGCTGAATTCTGGGAAGCCTTCATCTCATTCAACCAATAAACTAATTTTCCCTCACCTAAATCCATTGTTATTCTTTCCAACAACTGAAGTTTTATTTCATACCAATAATCAAATTGTCCATTTCAATGACTTCTCTCAGAATGTAAATATAATTTATTTTAAAGCCCTCTACAGCTTATGTTTGTTAACTATGCTTACTTAGATGTGCTGTTTTTTGAGTTGATCATTATTCATTCATGATGTTGAATTTTCTTGGTTTTTATTAGTTTTTTTATTGTACACATTTTTTGGAGTTGAGATGCTTTTTGAGGCTCTGTTTGCATAGTCTGCTTAGGGTATAGGCAGGGCACATCATGGCTTTTACTTTTGTGTGTTTTGGCAAGAGTAATTCTGGGACAGGCCCAGCAGCTGTGACAAGCCTTGTGGCTTGCTTTTGCTCTTCACTTCTCTCAAGGGTCATCTACCTGGGCCATTGCTCTCATTCTTTGATTCAGCGTCCCACTTCTGCTGCCCTCACCTGGAGGAAACCCAGGTATCCCCTTGCTGCTGCTTGTCTAGAGATGTGCAAGAGATTTCTGGCTGCTCAGCCTGTCCCAATTCAACTAATCTCTCTGTTATTTTCTTCTGTGCCTTATTCTCTTTCTCCAGGTGCCCATGATGTCTGAGAAGAAGCATGTTTGCTATCACTATCACTTTTGCTACAATATCGTCCTTCATAAATCTTGAGCTACAGTTTCCTTTGTTAATTAGATACCATATGCTTTTAATTCTTCACAATTTCTAATCTACCATGGAGTCTCCTTGTTTCTGAAAACATATTTGGATTTTGGAAATACATATTTTCTCTCATTTATATGGATATGAGGAAAGTAAGAGAGGCTATACGTGTGCTTCATATATGTTCCTTTATAGGGAACAGACGTATTTTTTTATGTTTCCCAGAAAAATATAGAATAACTTAAATTCACAATAAGTTGTCAATAGTTAATACCATTGAACTCAAAGAGAACAGTGCCTCACTTGCTATTTGAACTTAAGCCACTTGCTTTACTACTCTGAGCCCATCTTTCTCACATACAAAATTGTGATGGTTGCCCCACTGTAACAGCTCCTCCTCAACTGAGGATCCTTTGGAAGCTCTCTCAAACTAGCAATGGGGAAGGACCAGTTTTTTGCTGTCGTTGCCATTTGTTTGTTTTTAATTTCTAATCTCTCTCAGACTGATATCTTTGTGAAGAACATAGTCATACACTTGGATTTCCTGGTAATGCCAATTGCTATAAAAGTTTCTAAATGCTCACTTTCACCCATTCTGCTTATTTCACTGAGGACCAGGAAGACAGCTTGCAGGCTGGCCTCAGTTCACATTTTGTGTGGAACTGATCTCTTAGACAAAGGACCATTTCTTTTCAGTGGAAACGTGGGATGCATCCTCTTCTTTGCCTTAACTTCCAGCACTACACACTGTCTGAAGCTCACCCTGTTCTCTGCCATACCAGGCTATGTGCAGGTCCCAGAACAGGATGTGGGTTCCTACATGATTTTGTATGTGTACACACTGGATAGAATTCTTTCACTTTGCTAAAGCACTAATCTCTCATATGTTATTTGTCTTTTTGAAAAATTGAGCTTAAGTACTATCTCATTTAAAGAACTTTGTGACTTTTTGAGGTAAAGATGTGCCCTCTTCTCTCTAGTCTCATAGTCATAATATTCTTTACTTACTCCTGTTATACCTCTTATCTTCGTAGTTTTTATCTGTATATTTGCTAGTTTGACCTCTTTCTATCAGAGGATTATTTCCCCTCTACTGCTTTTATCTTAAGAGCATAATGGCATAGTTGAAAATGTTAAGTAACTACATATTTAGAACTAAATACAAATAAGTGCTATGTTTTATATTTGCTTTAGAACATAAATATACACTGCCTTAATTTTCCTAATATAAACTTAGTCATGTAAAACTATGCTTTTTCAACAAGATGGCTTGTGATTTTATTCAATTCTGAGAAACTCTCATTTACTCTGTCAGCTATTGTCTCCTCCCTTGTCTCCCTGTTCATTCCTTCTGGAACTCCCATTTAACATATATTGGACTTCATCATTTATTTTCTGAGTTTTTTTAACTCATATTTGTTTTCTATATCTTTATCTTTTGTTCACCAACATGCTTGATTTCCTCAGTACACCAAACTCGTCTTTCAATTTTTTCCAATTATTAATTTCAGTGACTATATTTTTTCATCTCCAGACTTGCTATGTGTAATAAAATCCTGCTATAATAAGAAGGGTCCAAAAATTCAATCATATTAAATATGGAATTGGGTTATTTCAAGAGAAATGTGTCATAAGTTACTATCACCAGCACAGGCATTAAAACCCCCTCCCACTCCCGATATCATAAACCAGTCAACCAAACTCTTCTTCATCAATCTGGATTTGAAGTGCCTCTTTATTTCTGGCACTCAAGAAGTGCTCTTTCATATTTTTAATGTTTGTTAAGTAAACAGTAAATTATTATATGTTTTACATTACTGCTGTGGGTTTGGTCTGGGGGAGTTTATCATGTCAGTTTGCTTTATCAAATTGACTAGAAGTTATATAGTCATTCTCTATCATGTGGACTATGTGTAGCCTAGGTTGGAAATTTACCCCCTGCATTCTGCTCGCCATGAGGGATGGAGTCAAGCCAAGTGTTCTGAGCCAATACCCCTAGACTTTGACATCCTGACAATAATTATGCACATCGACCTCTACTCGATGCCTGAATTCACTCTTTCCTGAATTTGACTCACTCACAATATGAGATTACTTAAGCATATACTTGTATGAAGGGCTTTTAGGTATTTCCTACCCCTTCCTAAATACACTGTAATGTAATATTTTGAAAACACATTTGCATTCCAGTAAATTTACTAACAGTTGGCAATTATGTATGTGAGAATTCTAATTCTGTAACCTATTAGTTTCATTCACAAATTTTGCAATTGAAGGTGCTATCTTGAATGATATTTCTGATACAATAAATGAGAGCTTCCAATAAGAAAAATATCATGTACTTCAAAGTTGACTGTTCATTTGGAATTAATATAGTTTCCTATTTTCACTTTTATTACACATTAAAATGGTACTGAAGTAACTTTGGGATAATAACAGAACTGTAGAAAGATTACAAAAGATTCCTTCCTTATACTTAAGAAGAGTAACAAAACATTTCAGTAAACAAGCGAACATACAGCAGCATTTATCGTGATAGCATGCAACAGCACATCATAAATTGTGAGATAAGCAATCCTGTGATACACAGAAAGAAGAGATCAAAAATCCACAAACAGGGGCTTCCTAGGTGGCGCAGTGATTAAGAATCTGTCTGCCAATGCAGGGGACACAGGTTCGATCCCTGCTCCAGGAAGAATCCCACATGCTGCGGAGCAACTAAGCCTGTGTGCCACAACTATTGAGCCTGCGCTCTAGAGCCCGTGAGCCACAACTACTGAGCCCATGTGCTGCAACTACTGAAGCCCATGCGCCTAGAGCCTGTGCTCCGCAACAAGAGAAGCCATGGCAATGAGCCAGTGCACCACAATGAAGAGTAGCCCCCATTCACCGCAACTAAAGAAAGCCCGCACACAGCAAAAAAGACCCAACACAGCCAATAAAATAAAATAAAATTAATTAATTAATTAAAAAAAAAGATTTCAATGGTCTTTAAAAAAAAAATCCACAAACAGCTACTATTCTACCCTAGAAGCTATGCAGAAGGACAAGTTTAATACTATCTTGAAAATATGTATTGATATCCTACAAACAACTCGGAGGGAAACAAACTGAGAGGTATGGGTACGGAATTCAGGAGAAAATACATGCTGTTCACTTGAGAAAATAGAAACCCACTAAGACCAGGAAAGTTACCAGGTCTCATCATTCTTCCTGGGAGATGGAAAGAAGGTAGAGATAAAACTATGGATACTAAATCAGCACTTATTAGTTTCTCCAACTTTAAGTAAGCAATTATACAAATAAAACAAACAATCAAAACAAATAAACAAACAGAAAACAAGTCCCTGAGAGAGGCAAATGAATTGTAGGAAGCTTCACATAAAGTCCCAGTTGACACAGTACTCCTCTAAAAAGAAGTACTGATGATATGAACCAATATATTTAATTTATCTTCTAGAAGGAAATGAGAGTTAAAAATTCCTACAACAGCAGGAATGAAAGGATTTTTTTTATTAGATAAAGATTGTTACTTGGGGTCTTCTAAGGAACAAACACTAGGAGAGAATTAAATGTAGAAGGATTTAATTAAATACTTGTGTGAGAGAAGATGAGAAGGGAGCCAGGAGACTGGGAGAGGTGTCAGACTGTGAGGTAGGTCAAACCTTCAGTAAGGGAGAGATGAAGGGAAGATTGTTAGTAATATCCTAGACCACTGGGCAGTTTATGGGAGATTGAGCAAGACTATCAGGAAATCCTTGAGCCAAAGTTGGTCATCAGCGGAATCCCACGTCTTCTAGGAATGGCTTTAACTTAGTATCCTGCAGTGCTCAGTCACTGAGTGAAAGCAGCCCATGAGAAGTATGACCTCAGAGCAAACACAGCAACGAAGTTCAGATTACAGCAGCTGGGAATCTTGGTCAATTACCTATCATTCCTTACAATGGTAAGTCTGCAAGGTACATTTTCATGACTACCACAAATGGTACATGCCATGACTCTGCAGCAAATATTACATTTGATGGTAAGAAAGAAAGAAAGAAACAAACAAACAAATGAAGTATTCCTTTTAAACTTAACAAGAAAGTAACACTACACTAATGATCTTAGCTAATGCAATATGACAGTGAAGTAAGAAGGAAAAAAATGGGAAATAAAAGACACAATTGTTGCGACTAATAGACAATATGGTTGTCTATCTATTAAATCCAAATGAATGTATTTTTAAATTCTTAAAGCTAATAATATAATTCAGTAAATTAACCGGGTAAAAACTCAGCATGAAATAATCCTATATAGAAGCACATTCAAATGTAAAATGTAGTAATAAAACAATTTCACAACAGCATCAGAAAACAAAAAAACACCGAATTTCTCTTTTTGATCTTTTGTTGTTAGTGTATAGGAATACAAGAGATTTCTGTGTATTAATTTTGTATCCTACCACTTTACTAAATTCATTGATTAGTGCTAGCAGTTTTCTGGTAGCTTCTTTAGGGTTTTCTATGTATAATATCATGTTATCTGCAATTTTACTTCTTTCCCAATTTGGATTTTCCAATTTTATTTTGTTTTCTCCTCTGAATGCTGTGGCTAAAACTTCCAAAAGTATGTTGAATTATAGTGGTGAGAGTGGGCACCCATGTCTTGTTCCTGTTCTTAGAGGGTTTTTCACCATTGAGAATGATGTTGGCTGTTGGTTTGTCATATATGGCTTTTATTATGTGGAGATAAATTCCTTCTATGCCCACTTTCTAGACAGTTTTTTATCATAAACGGATGTTGAATTTTGTCAAAGGCTTTTTCTGCATCTATTGAGATAATCATATGGTTTTTATCCTTCAATTTGTTAATATGATGTATCACATTGATTGATTTGCATATATTGAAGAATCCTTGCATTCCAGGGATAAACCCCACTTGATCATGGTGGATGATCTTTTTAATGTGCTGTTGGATTCTGTTTGCTAGTATTTTGTTGAAGATTATTGCATCTATATTCATCAGTGATATTGCCCTGTAATTTTCTTTTTTTGTGACATCTTTGTCTGGTTTCGGTATCAGGGTGATGGTGGCCTCGTAGAATGAGTTTGGGAGTGTTCCTCCTTCTGCTATATTTTGGAAGAGTTTGAGAAGGATAGGTGTTAGCTCTTCTCTAAATGTTTGATAGAATTTGCCTGTGAAGCCATGTGGCTCTGGGCTTTTGTTTGTTGGGAGATTTTTAATCACAGTCGCAATTTCTGAACTTGTGATTGGTCTGTTCATATTTTGTATTTCTTCCTGGTTCAGTCTTGAAAGACTGTATGTTTCTAAGAATTTATCCATTTCTTCCAGGTTATCCAATTTATTGGCATATAGTTGCTTGTAGTAGTCTCTCATGATCTTCTGAATTTTTTCAGTGTTGGTTAGTCTCTCATGATCTTTTGAATTTCTTCAGTGTCGGTTGTTACTTCTCCTTTTTCATTTCTAATTCTGTTGATTTGCAACTTCACCCTTCTTTTCCTGATGAGTCTAGTTAATGGTTTATCAATTTTGTTTATTTTCTCAAACAACCAGCTTTTGGTTTTATTGATCTTTGCTATTGTTTCCTTCATTTCTTTATCATTTATTTCTGATCTGATCTTTATGATTTCTTTCCTTCTGCTCACTTTGGGGTTTTTTGGTTCTTCTTTCTCTAATTGTTTTAGGCATAAGGTTAGGTTGTTTATTCGAGATTTTTCTCATCTCTTGAGGTAGGACTGTATTACTCTAAACTTCCCCCATTTACCACTACAACAAAAATAAAATACCTAGGAATAAACCTGCCTAAACAGGCAAAAGACCAACATGCAGAAAACTATAAGACACTAATGAAAGAAATCAAAGACGATATAAACAGATGGAAGGACATACCATGTTCTTGAATTGGAAGAATCAACATTGTGAAAATGACTATACTACCCAAACCAATTTACAGATTCAACTCAATCCCTATCAAATTACCAATGGCATTTTTCACAGAACTAGAACAAAAAAATTTATGATTTGTATGGAAATGCAAAAGACCCTGAATAGCCAAAGCAATCTTGAGAAGGAAAGAGAGAGCTGGAGGAATCAGACTCCCTGCCTTAAAACTATACTACAAGGCTACAGTGATTAAGATAGTATGATATTGGCAAAAAAATAGAAAGGAAGATCAATGGAACAGAATAGAAAGCCCAGAGATAAATCCAGGCACATATGGGTAACTTATCTTTGACAAAGGAGGCAAGAATATACAATGGAAAAAAGACAGCCTCTTCCATAAGTGGTGCTGGGAAAATTGGACAGCAACATGTCAAAGAATGAAATTAGAACACTTCCTAACACCATACACAAAAATAAACTCAAAATGGATTAAAGACCTACATGTAAGGCCAGACACTATAAAACTCCCAGAGGAAAACATAGGCAGAACACTCTATGACATCCGTCAAAGCAAGATCCTTTTGGACTCACCTCCTAGAATCATGGAAATAAAATCAAGAATAAACAAATGGGACCTCATGAAATTTAAAAGCTTTTGCACAGCAAAAGAAACCATAAACAAGACAAGAAGGCAACCCTCAGAATGGGAGAAAACATTTGCCAATGAAGCAACTAACAAAGGATTAATCTCCAAAATATACAAGCAGCTCATGCAGCTTCGTACCAAAAAAGCAAATAACCCAATCCAAAAATGGGCAGAAGACCTAAATAGACATTTCTCTATGGAAGACATGCAGATGGCCAACAAACACATGAAAAGATTGTCAACATCACTAATCATTAGAGAAATGCAAGTCAAAGCCACAATGTGGTATCACCTCTCACCAGTCAGAATGGCCATCATCAAAAAATCTAGAAACAATAAATGCTGGAGAGGGTGTGGAGAAAAGGGAACTCTCCTGCACTGTTGGTGGGAATGTAAATTGGTACAGCCACTATGGAAAACAGTATGGAGGTTCCTTAAAAAACTACAAATAGAACCACCATATGACCCAGCAGTCCCACTACTGGGCATATACCCAGAGAAAACCATCGTCCAGAAAGAAACATGTACCACAATGTTCATTCTAGCACTATTTACAATAGCCAGGACATGGAAGCAACCTAAATGCCCATCAACAGATGAATGGCTAAGAAGATGTGTCACATATATACAATGGAATATTACTCAGCCATAAAAAGGAATGAAATTGAGATATTTGTAGTGAGGTGGATGGACCTAGAGTCTGTCCTACAGAGCGAAGTAAGCCACAAAGAGAAAAACAAATACAGTATGCTAACTCATATATATGGAATCTAAAAAAATGGTACTGATGAACCCAGTGAGAGGGCAAAAATAAAGATACAGATATAGAGAATGGACTTGAGGACACAGGGTGGGGTGTGAGGGAGAAGCTGGGATGAAGTAAGAGAGTAGCATTTACATATATACATTACCAAATGTAAAACAGATAGTTAGTGGGAAGCTGCTGCATAAAACAGGGAGATCAACTCAAGGATGGGTGAGGACTTAGAGGGGTGGGATAGGGAGGATGGGATGGAGTCACGGAGGGAGGGGATATGAGGATATATGTATAAATACAGCTGCTTCACTTTGTTGTACAACAAAAACTGGCACAACAGTGTAAAGCAATTATATTCCAATAAAGAGCTTAATATATATATACACACACACATATATAAATAACTGTAAAGGTAAGAGACTGACTCTGAATGTTTAAAAGTTTTATAATATGATTTTTTCAAAGTAAAGTCCTTGTATTTAAGTGCTTTTCAAATATCCTATAATATTCACAATAAATAAAACAAATGGACACAAATTAAAAAAAATTGAGTAATAATTCTAATAAAATAGATGCAAACTCTCCAATCAGAACTACATGAGACTAGAAATCAACTGCAAGAAAAAAACTGCAAAAAAACTAACAAATGGAGGCTAAAGAACATGTTACTAAAGAACCAACGGATCATTGAAGAAATCAAGAAATACCTGGAGACAAATGAAAACAAAAACAGCAATAGCCAAAATCTATGAGGTGCAACAAAAGCAATTCTAGGAGGGAAGTTTATAGTGATATAAGCTTAACTCAGGAAACAAGAAAAATATCAAATAAACAACCTAACTTTAAACCTAAAGGAACTAAAAAAGAACAGCAACAACAACAACAAAATCCAAAGTTAATAGAAGGAAAGAAACCATAAAAAGCAGAGCAGAAATAAATGAAATAGAGAAAAAAAAATAGAAAAGATCAATAAAACTAAGAGCTGGTTCTTTAAAAAGATAAACAAAATTGACAAATCAAAATCAGACTCATCAAGAAAAAAAAAAAAGAGGGCCCAAATCAATAAAATCAGGAATGAAAAAGGAGAAGTTACAACTGGTACCACAGAAATACAAAGGATCATAAGAGATTATTATGAACAAATATACACCAATAAAATGGACAACCTAAAACAAATGGACAAATTCCTAGGGATGTACAATCTCCCAAAACTGAACCAAGAAGAAATAAAAAAATATGAACAGATCAACTACCAGCAATAAAACTGAATCAGTAATAATAATTTTTAAAAACTCCCAACAAAAATGTCCAGGATTAGATGACTTCACAGGTGAATTCTACCAACATTTTAAGAAGAGTTAACATCTATCCTTCTCAAATTACTCCAAAACATTGCAAATGAAGTAACACATCCGAAATCATTCTACAAGGCCAGCATCACCCTGATATTAAAGCCAGACAAAGATATCACAAAAAAGAAAATTAAAGGCCAATATCACTGATGAATATAAATTCAAAAATCCTCAACAAAATATTAGCAAACTGAATACAAGAATACATTAAAAGGACTATATGCCATGATCAAGAGGGATTTACCCCACAGATGCAAGAATGGTTCAATATCCACAAATCAATAAATGTGATACACCACATTAACAAAAATAGAAATCATATGATCATCTCAATAGAAGTAGAAAAAGGTTTTGACAAAATTCAACATCCACTTGTGATAAAAGCTCTCAACAAGCGGGTATAGAGGGAACCTATCTCAACCTAATAAAGGCCATACATAATAAATCCACAGCTAACATCTACTTGAAGAGTGAAAAGCTGAAAGCATTTCCTCTAAGATAGGAACAAGACAGGAATGCCCACTCTTGTCACTGTTATGCAACATAGTTACTAGAAGTCCTAGCCATAGCAATCAGAAAAGAAAAAGAAATAAAAGAAATTCAAATTGGAAAGAAATAAAGCTGTCACTGTTTGCCAATGACATGACACTATACATAGAAAATCCTAAAGATGCCATCAAAAAAGTACTAGAGCTCATCAATGAACTCAGTAAATTCACAGGATATAAAATACACACAAATCTGTTGCATTTCTATACACTAATAACAAGGTATTATAAAGACATATTAAGAAAACAATCCCACTTACAATATCATTTAAAAGAATAAAATATGAAAAATAAAAGAAAAAACTTAATGAGGATGTAAAAGACCAGTACTCAGTAAACTATAAGACACTGATGAAGGAAACTGAAGACAACACAGACAGATGAAAAGATAAATCCATACTGTGTTCATGGATTGGAAAAATTAATATTGTTAAAATGACCATACTACCAAAGGCAATCTACAGATTAAATGCAATCCCTATCAAAATACCAATGGCATTTCTCACAAAACTAGAACAAACAATTCTAAAATTTCTGTAGAAACTCAAAAGACCCGGAATAGGCAAAACAATCTTGAGAGAGAGGAAAGCTGGCAGTATTATGCTCCCAGTTTTCAAACTATACTACAAAGCTACAGTCATCAAAATAGTATGATACTAGCACAAAAAAGACTTGTAGATCAATGGAACAGAATAGAACATTCAGAAATAAACCCACACTTATATGGGCAATTAATCCATGACAAAGGAAGCAAAAATATACAATGGGGAAAAGACAGCTACGTCAATAAATAGTGTTGGGAAAACTGGACAACTACATGCAAAAGAATAAAATTGGACTATTCTCTTACACCATGCTCAAAAGTAAATTCAAAATGGATTAAAGACAATAAAAGACACGAAACCATAAAATTTCTAGGCAGTATGCTCTTTGACATCAGTCCTAGTAATAGTTTTTTAGATATGTCTCCTCAGGCAAGGGAGATAAAAGGGGAAAAACAAATGGGACTACAGAAAACTAAAAAGCTTTTTCACAGTGAAAGAAATTATTAACAAAATGAAAAGGCCTTATTGAATGGGAGAAGATATTTGCAAACAATATATATGATAAGGTGTTGATATCCACAATACGTAAAAACACATACAACTCCACATCAAAAAAAATAAATAACTAGATTAAAAAATAGACAGAGGATCTGAACAGACATTTTTCCAAGGAAGACATACAGATGGCCAATAGGTACATGAAAAGATGCTCAGCATCAGTAATCATCAGGGAAATGCAAGTCAAAACTTCAATAAGATATTACTTCACACCTGTCAGAATGGCTATTATCCAAAGGAAAACAAATAACAAGTGTTGAGAAGATCTGAAGGAAAGGAAACCCTCTTATACTGTTAGTGGGAATGTAAATTTGTGTAGCCACTATAAGACAGTAAGGAGAGTTCTCAAAAGTTAAAAACAGAACTACCATATGATCCAGGAATTCTACTCCTGTGTATTTATCTGAAAAAAAAAAAAAAAAAAAAACACTAATTAGAAAAAAATATATTCACCCCTACATTCATTGCAGCATTATTTATATAATAGCTAAGAAAGAAACCAATGTGCCCATCAATAGATGAGTGGATAAAGATGTGGTATATATATTCAATGGAATATTGGCCATAAAAAAGAACGAAAACTTGCCATTTGTGACATGAAGGATGGACTTAGAGGGTATTATGCTAAGTGAAATAAGAAAGCGAAACAAATACTGTACAATTTCACTTATATGTGGAATCTAAAAAACAAAACAAAGGAACAAACATAAAACTGAAACATAGTTACAGATACAAAGAACAAACAAGTGGTTGCCAGAGGGGCAGGGGGTGGGGAGAGGAAAGATGTGGGTAAGGGATATTAAGAGGTACAAACTTTCAGTTGCAAAATAAATGAGTGTGGGGAAATATAGTCAATAACTTTGTAGTATCTTTGTATGGAGATAGATCTTAACTAGACTTACCATGATGATCATTTTGAAATGCATAGAAGTATCGAATCACTATGTTGTGTAAGAGGAACTAACACAGTGTTGCAGGTCAATTATACTTCAAAACCAGACAAACAAGCAAACAATCAAACTCATAGGAAAAAGAGATCAGATTTGTAGTTACCAGTGGTGAGGAGTGAGAAGAGGGGGAATTGGATGAAGGCAGTTAAAGAGTACAAACTTCCAGTTATCAGATAAATAAATACTAGGGATGTAATGCACAACATGATAAATAGAATTAACGCTGCTGTATGTTATATATGAAAGTTATTGAGAGTAACTAGTAACAGTTCTCATCACCAGAAAAACATTTTTTTCTGTTTCTTTAATTTTGTATCTATATGAGGCGATGGATGTTCACTGAACTTAGTGTGATAATCACTTCATGATGCATGTAAATCAAATCATTATGCTGCACACAAACTTACACAGTGTTGTATGTCAATTATATCTCAGTAAAATTGGAAGAAAAAAAGAATTGCAAAATATTTGAAAGATACTGAGGGCACAAAATAAGATTTCATTTCACAGCGCGACACAGCATGGGAAGTATGACTAAAAATTGTAAAGATGCCAATTTTACTATGATTAATCCATAAACTAAATGCAAGAAATATCCTAACAGAATTTGTTGAATTACAGAAAATAATTCTAAAATAAATATGAAAATGCAAAGATATAAGAATAAACAAGATAATTTTGCAGAAAATCAACAGGACCAAGGGCCCTACTCTATCAGATAGGAGGTAAATAAAACAGCATGCTACAGGTGCAAGATCAGCAAAATGGCTAGTATAACAGGACATAATGCACAGATCTTAGAATTTAATGTATATGAAAGAGGAAGCATTATAGATTCGTGAATCAAGAGTGTATATTGATTTTTTACATAGAATCAGAACACATTTTTATCCACATAAAAATATTAAATAAAATTAGACTTTGACCTCACTTCAAACAAAAATAAAATAAATTGTAATCTTAAATATAAAAATTTAAAAACTTTTAAACATAGGTAACAATATGGAGAATCTATTTATTACCTTGGAATAGAAAAATATCTTGAAAAAGATAGTAAATGTTTTTTAATCATAAAGGAAAAGATTATGAATGACATCAAAAAACTTTTTATGAGACCAAAAGAAAAAAAAAAACTATAAGCAGAGTTGAAATACAGCAAGAGTTTGGGAGAAGACATTTACAGTCCTAACAAAACATACTTATCTGAAATATAAAATTTATTAGTTCTTCAAATCAATAAGAAAAAAATTATGTAATTCAAGAGTAAAGGTGATAGGATAATATGAGAGAATGAACAACCACTCTAGAAATCATGAAAATGCAAGGTAAAACAACAAAAAGAAACCATTTTGTACCCACTCAACTGGAAAAGAAAAGTCTAACATTTCTAACTATTGGTGAGGTTCTGGGTAAATTTAAAGTTGTAGCATGATGATCAGAAGGTAAGCTGGTACAATCACTTTAGAAAGCAATTTACTGATAGGTAGTAAAGCTGACGATGGACATAGCCCAATTTCCAGCAATTCTTCATCTAGGAACAAGCTCAGAGAAAGTCTTGCACTCATACACCAGGAAGCACATATAAGCATAGTCTCTGAATTATGAGTAATACGTAAGAAAAATTGCAACCATCCCAAATCAGTGCTACTTAAAGTGCATAGTTCTGTTCTGTGAAGATTTTATCATCTTGCTTCAAGGGGCTTGTTACAGAAGACAAATCATTACACACACCCTGGTTCCGCTAGACTACCTCATTTACACATTTTGTTTTGCTGTATTTTGTTTTATTTTATAGCATGATTTTCTGGATGAGGGAAACATTAGATTAATGCATTATGGTGCAATCTCCTCATTTCATCACTAATCAGGTATAAGCAGTTTGCAGACCATGAACTTTGAGTAGCACCAACTCACATAATCACAAAAAGAGAATGAATTCTGAAAATCTAGCCTATTCATATCTGCATACTAAGGGGTGGGGCAGGGGAGAACACTGGGATGTTTTGTCTGAGTGTAAGCAATGAGGGAGCATTGTCTGTAAACAATTTAAGACAATAATAAAAACAACAAAAAGTCAGCAGTTCTAAACAAGTCGGTGATGAAATACTACTCCCTACCTGTACACAGCTCCCACCCACCATCTGCTTCCTCCTCTGCCCCCACCTACTTTGGTTTGCCACTGAAACATTGTAATTCCATACAGGAATATGACAATGTACTATTTTTGAATATTTGTTTCATATATAAAACTGTGGATAGCCAAACTAAATTGCAGCTTCGTATTAATAGAGAGTGATAGAAGGGAATGAGACAGGGAAAGAACACAAAAGGGCCCTCAACTGAGTTTATATGTGATTTTTAAAATGATCTGAAGCAAATAAGACAAAACAAAGAACATACACTGAAGATCACTTTCACACATTTTTATGAAATACATATTTACTTCTAAACACAATGCCTATTTCAACCTTTTTCTTCCATGATCTATATTTCTATACTTGCCTATTTGTTTTACAAAA
The DNA here is from genome assembly GCF_030028045.1 of Hippopotamus amphibius kiboko. Classification (NCBI taxonomy): domain Eukaryota; kingdom Metazoa; phylum Chordata; class Mammalia; order Artiodactyla; family Hippopotamidae; genus Hippopotamus; species Hippopotamus amphibius. The sequence goes on along the minus strand of NC_080189.1, from coordinate 35,456,638 downwards.
ATCAGTATTGGACATAAAGAAAAAAAAGAAGGAAACAACAGTCCGTGGCATCTGAATGCTTCTGCCATGATTACTACTGTTCTTTCTTCACTTTTCTAAGGTAATTGTTAACTAATTGATAATTATCACTTCTTTCCAAAGATATTCTTTTAACAGATTGTCATACAGTTGCACTTTTCATCAAAATTCGCAAGTAAAAAATAATTAGTAAAAGCATGTTTCATCTTATTAGACACTGTAGGTGAATATTTTGAAACTATTACAAATTCGTATCTAGAAAAAACTTTTTAAGATACATAAAAATGTAACAGCATTGCTGTGAATGTCCAAAAGGAAAGTTAATATTTAAAAAGCTACAATGAGATGTAGTTTTAAGTGCTAGAAGGAGAGAAAAACCAATAATATTTTGCAAAGTTTCTTTTTATAACATGGAGAAAATTACAAACCTATGGTTATCTGAAGAAATAGTCAAGATATTATCCTTTTTCAAACAGAAATATATATGAACTATCTGATACTTTCCATTATTGTTTTATTTAAATCACATTCAATTAAATGGTAGATAGCAACTAGAGCTTTGTATTTTAATTAAGTATTATTAAGTTCCCATATAATGAAATTGGCAGATGCTCTCTGTTTGGGGGAGAGTGATTAGGAATTAAAGCAACAGAGAAAAGCAATGAGGAATCAAACATAATATGAGCTATAAAAGCATCACATGACATCTATTATTAATCCATTGTTTTTCTAATACTGTACTTATAAACCTGAGTACTGACATTAAAGCTAAACTAATAAAAATGAGTAATTTCTTTTATAAGGAATTCAATTTGGGGGAGATTTTTTAATGAAAGAAGCTTTTTAAAAATTCTAAAAATGATATAATGCCATTTTTACAAAGTTATTTCAATTTTCTGGTTTTTAAAAATCCTTAGGGTACTGTTTTTAAAATACTATGTCTGTTCTTTTTGTTCTCTTCCATTAGATAAAAGGGACCTATTCTCAAATGAAGGTAAAACAAAATAGAACACTATCATTTTTTATTTAATAATGCAGATTAGATTTAAATTTACTGCAGAAATGCTGCCCAAGTTGGTTATTTTGAGAATGGAATGCTACACTCTCCCAGTTTAGTTTTATCAGAATATTCTTACTACTAAAATGTTAAGAAAATGAATTTAATTTGTTCTTTTTTCACATGCTGGAAAACCTGTTTTCATGGTATAGTTTCTAAAAAGTGCTATCATCGTCATGATTTTCCTAAAGATCTCGGTGCATGGCCACACAAGACATAAAGCACCATTGCCACAGCTTCTATTTGCCTCAGAAAGAAGAATATAAATATACATAGTGCCAAGCTCTGGAAAACTTACAGAATGAGTAAAGTTCATTTTTGTCATCTTCAGTTATGCCCACTCCAGATTTTAAGTGTCAAAGAGCTAAAAAGCCATTCTCCCTTCCTCTAAAGGAAAGAGAAACATTTCCTTTGGACTGACCTTAGATGTTGAATGGAGACAAGGTCAAGAAAACAGTCTCTCCTCATCCCCAGTCTATTTCGATACCACTCAATACCCACAACACTCAAAGGTAGTGAGGATGAGATCTGGCTCTTTGCTACCTACACTTAGAGAATATCCTTCAAGACAGGAGAATATTAGTGATGAAAGGCTTAAAATGTAAATTCCCAGGACATTCTATAAAAATGAGTTTCATTCAAAATGCTATTAACAAGCTGGTAGTCATTTTCTGCTGCCTTAAGCTCACAAGCAACCAGGGAAATTAACATGGGTAGAGGGGATCCACTAAAGGACCCCTCAGGGGGCTGGAGAACCATGGGAATGGCAAAGTGGAAGATCATGAATGGAGCGCAATCATAAAACTAAGGGCACTCATAAGAATAACAGGTAACACATGGTGCTGAATTTGTGAGAGGTGCTGTTTTAAGCGCTTCACATATGTTATTTAATCCTCACAACAATCCTTTGAGGTATGGAGTATGGTTATCCCCATTGTACAGGTGAGAAACTGAGGCACGGAGGGATGATTAACTTGCTAAAGGTTGTATTACTATTTCAGTGGAGGCCTATGGAGACTGAAGACTCCAGTTATTCATTCAAATTAAAAAATTTTTTAATTTAAATAAAGCTTAAATAAAGCAACCCTCTATTTTTCAGTTTCTGTTGTGTTTATGGAAGCTAATGATGATCACTAATTAATAAATGATTCCAAAGAAGATTAGAGATAATAACAGCTAACACTTATTGAGAATAGAATATATGACAGATGCATTTCATTTATTTTAAGTGCTTTTCATTTAGTATCTAATTCAATCCCCACAGCAATTTTTAAAGAAAAATAATATTATCACCTCATTTTTATATATGGGGAAACAGGAGATGGAAATTAATTACATTGTTCAAGGTCACACAGAAGGCAGAAGATCCAGCATCCCAACCCAGGAGGTTCAGTTCCAGAGCTGCTGCTCTGCACTACTATGTGGCTTAGATAAACTGGATAATAAAGAAGAGAAAAGCCCAATGTTTTTAACTGCATGAAAGCAATAGTAATTATTATCAATTACATGAACTGATTATTATTTCTCCTTAATTACTAAAAAGAATAATGACAATTATGTGTACTAGTTGATTAATTTTTCCATAAGATTTAGTTGATGAACAATATAAAACCCTATTCGTGAAAATTCTTTATAGTCTGCAACTCTTCCATCATGTCCACCTGTTTACAACACAGTCCTTAGAATCTGGGGCATTGCTTCAATAATAATGGTACTTCCGAAACATTTGAAAAGTAACTTGGATCAGTCCTATCCATCTACAATAGCTATTTACTGGGGTCCTCCTAAAGCAAGGAACAGTAATTACTCAGTAACCCAGGTACACTTTCCTCCTTAAAGGAATTCCTGATTATTCTGCCCCATATTGTTTTCCAATACTTGAAGTCACAGAGCAATTTTGATAGTTACTCACCATGTATAAACCTAGTTCCTTCATTTCATTATAAATTCTTCAAGGGTAGAACCATGCCTAACACATCAGTATTCCTCCTCTACTAGTTTTATAAATTGAGTTCTACATAGTTGGGGATTCACATTTTTTCCCACTGGTTAATGTTTGGTGAAAAACAGGAATCACAGGCTAGGATGTTCTAGGTTGAGTTGTTCTACCGTTATTTGATACCCACTGTGGTTCTTAAACTTGACTGTGCATAAAATTCTTATTTTATTAATTTAGGATGGAGTTCAAACATAAGCATGGTTTCAAAGCCACCAAGGTGTTTTTAATGTTCAGGCAAGTTTTTTAAATCAAGAATTAGAGGATCTGAAAATCCCCAAGTTTGACAGCTGGCTGACCTGTCCAAATATTGCAAGTAGAATTTACTTATCCCTTGAATGTCACATCCTTAACATAACAATCACTTCAGGTTATCAATGCCCAGCTGCAGCAATAACTCAAATGCTAGCCAAAATACCCTGTTTCTTGAGTTCCAAATAGTGTAGCTCAAAATCCAGTTTTATGTGCAATGAGATCCATGTGTCCCCAGGTCTCTCTGGAGATCATGGGGGCCAGATGTCTATTGTTTTCCTAGCCACCAATGGCTCCAAATTCCTGCTTCTGTCTTTGCACTTATTGAGTTCTTCGCTTAGCATCTCAGTATGGATCTCAGACATTTTTATTTAATTTATGCACATCAGCACCATCACCACTTACAGAAGGCACTGGACTTGCAGTGTGGATTCCACAAGAAATTAAGAAAGGTGGAGGGAGACTGACATCATGAAGAGGAAAATAATTTGGAAATGAAAAAAATAATCATGCCTCTTTTTAAAGTGTCTTTAAATCATTTTTTTTCCAATTGACTTGAGCTTTCCCAACCTCTCCCTACTCTTCTTTACTCCTTTGCCCCCAGTAATTTCAAAACATATTCCCCATACTTTCTTAGAGTAATTTAGTCACATCTGATAAATGCAGCTCCATTCCTTCCTTTGAATAATCAAGGTAGACTTAATAAACTTGTCTAAACAATAAATTGCCTTCTATGACTCGTACTATTTCCCTCCCTCCTACTTGTCTATAAACAGGAAGACAACAGTACAGACACATATTTTACCAAATTTCAGACTTCACAAATGACCCTTAAGTCCCATCCTGTCAGAAGGAAGAAACAGTTACACTCAACTTTGGAATAAATAAGAGCTTTAAAAAAAAAACCTCTCAATTAATGTGTTACCAGTTATGTTTCAAATGGTTTTCAATACTATCAAATGACAGGCTCCTTTGAAATAAGTAGTAAAATTTGGGAATGTTTTATTTCTTCACATCCTATTTTGCCAGTTAACAATTGTGAACTCTAACCTCAGTCATTTGTAATTTTTCATTTGTAATAACTGTCCAGCCTTAGCTCATCTACTATCACTAAATGATATCTAAAACAAATGTTTGTTTGCTAAAGAAAATAAGCAAATTGTATGGGAAGCCACCACTATTTCATAATTGTAGGGTAGGGAGACTATAGTCAGCAACCATAGCTGCATATTGGAATTTCCTAGACTTACCACGACGACAGGTAACCTTTGCTCATGGATACTCTATAAAACTGTTCCTTTGGTCTTCTCAGCACTAATTCCTAGGCTAGATACCATCATTTCTCCCTTGCATTATTGCAATAGCCTCCTGATAGGTCTCTGTATTTCCATTCTCACACCCTATTCTTAAATCACAAAACACCAGCATCATGATCTATTTAAAACACATCAGATCTCATCACTACATTGCTGAAAACACTCCAGTGGCCTCTCATCTCACTCAAAGTAAAAGCCCCAGTCACTTCTCTCCTCTTTTACCTCATCTCCCTCCTACTCTCCCTCCTGTTGGTAGCACTCTCCCTCCAGCCAAGGTGTCCCTTTTTTCCCTCGAACATACCAGGCACAGTTTTAAGGGATATATGTATATTAATTATCTATCCTTATAAGGTAGGTGCTGTTATAATTGCTTTTTTTTTTTAATTTTATTTATTTTTTAATTATTTTTTGGGGGTACACCAAGTTCAATCATCTGTTTTTATACACATATCCCCATATTCCCTCCCTTCCTTGACTCCCCCCCCCCGAGTCCCCCCCACCCTCCCCGCCCCAGTCCTCTAAGGCATCTTCCATCCTCTAGTCGGACTCCCTTTGTTATACAACAACTTCCCACTGACTATCTATTTTACACTTGGTAGTATATATATGTCTGTGCTACTCTCTTGCTTCGACTCAGTTTCCCCTTCACCCCCCTCCCCCTCCCATACCTTGAGTTCTCTACTCCATTCTCTGTATCTGCATCCTTGTTCTTGTCACTGAGTTCATCAGTACCATTTTTAGATTCCGTATATGTGAGTTAGCATACAATATTTGTCTTTCTCTTTCTGACTTACTTCACTCTGTATGACATACTCTAGGTCTATCCACCTAATTACATATAGCTCCATCTCATCCCTTTTTAGATCTGAGTAATATTCCATTGTGTATATATGCCACATCTTCTTTATCCATTCATTTGTTGATGGGCATTTAGGTTGCTTCCATGTCCTGGCTATTGTAAATAGTGCTGCAATAAACATTATGGTACAAGTTTCTTTTGGGATTATGGTTTTCTTTGGGTATATGCCCAGCAGTGGGATTACTGGATCATATGGAAGTTCTATTTGTAGTTTTTTAAGGAACCTCCAAATTGTTTTCCATAGTGGCTGTACCAACTTACAGTCCCACCAACAGTGCAGGAGAGTTCCCTTTTTTCCACACCCTCTCCAGCATTTGTGGTTTCCAGATTTTGTGATGATGGCCATTCTGATCTGTGTGAGGTGATACCTCGTTGTGGCTTTGACTTGCATTTCTCTGATGATTAGTGATGGTGAGCATCTTTTCATGGGTTTGTTGGCCACCTGTATGTCTTCTTTGGAGAAATGTCGATTTAGGTCTTCTGCCCATTTGTGGATTGGGTTCTTTGCTTTTTTGGTATTAAGCTGCATGAGCTGCTTTTGGAGGTTAATCCTTTGTCCGTTGTTTCATAGGCAATTATTTTTTCCCATTCTGAGGGTTGCCTTTTAGTCTTGTTTATGGTTTCTTTCGCTGTGCAAAAGCTTTTAAGTTTCATGAGGTCCCATTTGTTTATTCTTGATTTTATTTCCATGATTCTAGCAGGTGGGTCCAAAAGGATCTTGCTTTGATGGATGTCATAGAGTGTTCTGCCTATGTTTTCCTCTAGTTTTATAGTGTCTGGCCTTACATGTAGGTCTTTAATCCATTTGGAGTTTATTTTTGTGTATGGTGTTAGGAAGTGTTCTAATTTCATTCTTTGACATGTTGCTGTCCAATTTTCCCAGCACCACTTATTGCAGAGGCTTGTCTTGTTTCCATTGTATACTCGTGCCTCCTTTGTCAAAGAGAAGGTGCCCATATGTGTTTGGGCTTACTTCTGAGTTCTCTATTCTATTCCACTGATCTTCCTTTCTATTTTTGTGCCAGTACCATACTGTCTTGATCACTATGGCCTTGTAGTATAGTTTGAAGTCAGGAAGCCTGATTCCACCAACTCCATTTTTCCTTCTCAAGATTGCTTTGGCTATTTGGGGTCTTTTGCGTTTCCATACAACTCGTAAGATTTCTTGCTCTAGTTCTGTGAAAAATGCCATTGGTAATTTGATCGGGATTGCATTGAATCTGTAAATTGCTTTGGGTAGTACAGACATTTTCACGATGTTGATTCTTCCAATCCAGGAACATGGTATGTCCCTCCATCTGTTTGTGTGGTCTTTGATTTCTTTCATCAATGTCTTAAAGTTTTCTGCATACAGATCTTTTGCCTCCTTAGGCAGGTTTATTCCTAGGTATTTTATTCTTTTTGTTGCAATGGTGAATGGGAGAGTTTCCTTAATTTCTCTTTCTGCTCTTCTGTTGTTAGTGTATAGGAATGCAAGAGATTTCTGTGCATTAATTTTGTATCCTGCTACTTTATGAAACTCATCAATTAGTGCTAGCAGTTTTCTGGTAGAGTCTTTAGGGTTTTCTATATATAATATCATGTCATCTGCAAAGAGTGACAATTTTACTTCTTTTCCAATTTGGATTCCTTTTATTTCTTTTTCTTCTCTAATTGCTGTAGCTAAAACTTCCAAAACTATGTTGAATAATAGTGGTGAGAGTGGACACCCTTGTCTTGTTCCTGTTCTTCGAGGGAATTCTTCCAGTATTTCCTCATTGAGAATGATGTTGGCTTTTGGTTTTCCATATATGGCTTTTATAATGTTGAGGTAATTTCCTTCTATGCCCATTTTCTGGAGAGCTTTTATCATAAATGGATGTTGAACTTTGTCAAAAGCTTTTTCTGCATCTATTGAAATGATCATATGGTTTTTATCCTTCAAGTTGTTGATATGATGTATCACATTGATTGATTTGCGTATATTGAAGAATCCTTGCATCCCAGGGATAAACCCCACTTGATCATGGTGGATGATTTTTTTAATGTGCTCTTGGAGTCTGTTAGCTAGTATTTTGTTGAGGATTTTTGCATCTATATTCATCAGTGATATTGGTCTGTAGTTTTCTTTTTTTGTGACATCTTTGCCTGGTTTTGGTATCAGGGTGATGGTAGCCATGTAGAATGAGTTTGGGAGTGTTCCGCCTTCTGCAATATTTTGGAAGAGTTTGAGAAGTATAGGTGTCAGCTCTTCTCGAAATGTTTGATAGAATTTGCCCGTGAACCCATCTAGTCCTGGGCTTTTGTGTGTTGGGAGATTTTTAATCACTGCCTCAATTTCCGTACTTGTGATTGGTCTGTTCATGGTTTCTACTTCTTCCTGGTTCAGTCTTGGAAGATTGTATTTTTCTAAGAATTTATCCATTTCTTCCAGGTTATCCAATTGATTGGCATACAGTTGCTTGTAGTAGTCTCTCATGATGTTTTGTATTTCTGAGGTGTCCGTTGTGACTTCTTCTTTTTCATTTCTAACTCTGTTGATTTGCATCTTCTCCCTTTTTTTCTTGATGAGTCTGGCTAATGGTGTATCAATTTTGTTAATCTTCTCAAAGAACCAGTTTTATTTATTTTTGCTATGGTTTCCTTCCTTTCTTTTTCATTTATTTCTGCTCTGATCTTTATGATTTCTTTCCTTCTGCTCACTTTGGGGTTTCTTTGTTCTTCTTTCTCTAGTTGTTTGAGGTGTGAGGTTAGGTTGTTTATTCGATCATTTTCTTGTTTCTTAAGGTAGGACTGTATTGCTATAAACTTCCCTCTTAGAACTGCTTTTGCTGCATCCCATAGGTTTTGGGTTGTTGTGTTTTCATTGTCATTTGTTTCTAGATATTTTTTGATTTCCTCTTTGATTTCTTTAGTGATTCCTTGGTTGTTTAAGAGTGAATTGTTTAGCCTCCATGTGTTTGTATTTTTTGCAGTTTTTTTCCTGTAATTGATATCTAGTCTCATGGTGTTGTGGTCTGAGAAGATGCTTGATATGATTTCAATTTTCTTGAATTTGCTGAGGTTTGATTTGTGACCCAAGATGTGATCTATCCTGGAAAATGTTCCATGTGCACTTGAGAAGAAAGTGTAGTCTGTCGTTTTTGGATGGAATGTCCTATAAATATCCATTAAGTCGAGATGGTCTAATGTGTCCTTTAAAGCTTGTGTGTCTTTATTTATTTTCTGTTTGGATGATCTGTCCATTGATGTAAGTGGGGTGTTCAAGTCTCCCACTATTATTGTGTTCCTGTCGATGTCCCCTTTTATAGCTGTTAGCATTTGCCTTATGTATTGAGGTGCTCCTATATTGGGGGCATAGATATTTACCATTGTGATATGTTCTTCTTGAATGGATCCCTTGATCATTATGGAGTGTCCTTCCTTGTCTCTTTTAATAGTCTTTACTTTCAAGTCTAATTTGTCTGATATGAGTATTGCTACTCCAGCTTTCTTTTGACTTCCATTTACATGGAATATCTTTTTCCATCCCTTTCCTTTCAGTCTATATGTATCCCTTGGTCTGAAGTGGGTTTCTTGTAGGCAGCATATAGAAGGGTCTTGTTTTTGTATCCATTCAGCCAGTCTGTGTCTTTTGGTTGGAGCATTGAATCCATTTACATTTAAGGTGATTATTGACATGTGTGTTCCAATTCCCATTTTCTGAATTGTTTTGGGTTTCTATTTGTAGGTGTTTTCCTTTTCTTGTGTTTCCTACTTAGAGAAGTTCCTTTAGCACTTGTTGTAAGGCTGGTTTGGTGGTGCTGAATTCTCTGAACTTTTGCTTGTCTGGAAAGCTTTGGATTTCTCCCTCAAATCTGAATGAGATTCTTGCTGGGTAGAGTATTCTTGGCTGTAGGTTTCTCTCTTTCAGGACTTTCAGTGTATCCTGCCATTCCCTTCTGGCCTGCAGAGTTTCTGTAGAAAGGTCAGCTGTTGTTATCCTTATGGGTTTTCCCTTATATGTTGTTTTTCTCTTGCTGCTTTTAATATTTTTTCTTTGTGTTAAATGTCGTTAGTTTGATTAATATGTGTCTTGGTGTATTTCTCCTTGGGTTTATTCTGTATGGGACTCTCTGTGCTTCTTGGACTTGGTTCATTATTTCCTTTCCCATGTTGGGGAAGTTTTCCACTAGAATCTCTTCCAATATTTTCTCAGACCCTTTCTTGTTTTCTTCTTCTTCTGGGATGCCTATAATTCGAATGTTGGTACGCTTAATGTTATCACTGAGGTCTCTGAGACTGTCTTCTCTTCTTTTTATTCTTTTTTCTTTTTCCTGCTCTGTGGCATTTATTTCCCCCATTCTATCTTCCAACTCACTTATTCGTCCTTCTGCCTCAGTCATTCTGCTGGTTATAGCATCTAGAGTATTTTTAATTGTGGTTATTTTGTTATCCATTGCTGTTTGTTTTTCTGAGTTCTTATGAACTGTTTCTTGTACTTTCTCTATTTTGTTATCGAGATTTTGTATCACTTTTACTATCATTACTCTGAATTCTTTTTCAGGCATTTTTCCTATTTCCTCCTCATTTATTTGGTCTTGCGGGTTTGTTTCCTGCTCCTTTGCCTGCATGGTGTTTCTTTGTTTCCTCATGGTTGTCCAAACTTTTGGGGTTGCTTGTCCCAGTGATAGAGGTGTTTATAGAAGACTGTCGAAGCCTCAGACTAATGTCCAAGTATTGGATTAAACAAATATTAAGTCTAGGAAACACATACATGTATAAGACACACAATTACTGAATCCGTTAGGACATCAGGCTCTAGAAAGACCTGACAGAACCCCAGTGTGTTATCAGATATTCAAAGAGAAACCCAACAGAAATTGACAACTGAAACAGAACAAATCAGAGACAAAAGCAAAAGCAAACAAACAAACAAATAACACCTTACACATACAAACATTAATCCAGGGAGATTTTGTAAGCTAGGATCAAATATAGAAAAGAGCTAGAGTACCACCAGAGAGAATGGAGATTCTCAGAATGTAATTAGACAACTGTACTAAGAACTAAGATAAAGACAAAAGCCTAATATTAAATACCAAGGCAGTGCGTCATCTGGAGAATAGAGCAAGAAGTCTGAGCAGACCAATAGTGTTGCTTGTAAGTATGTTAAGATAAAATAAACTTAAAAAGGCTGGAAGAAAGCGGGAACAGAAGAGTGTAATGTGGTTGGAAATATGCAAATAAAAAGAAAGGAATAGAAATGTATAAAAGATAGGGATGAAAGGAAAGTATGAGAGATATAGTGTCCATACTACCAAAAACTTAGCTAGATATAGAAGTATATAAAAAGGCAAAAGAAAAAAAGAATAAAAAAATCATTAAAAAATTATGTTATAAAACTTGTAGATCCCTTAGGGCTAAGATTGTATTTAATAAAGAAAAAAAAAAAAGAGAGAGAGAGAAAAAGAAAAAAAAAAAAAAATCCAGTACTGATCCCAGAATGGACCAGTTCATTGTAGTATTGATACTACTATTTCTGTTTCCTTAGCGTCTTAGCTGTAAGTGTCCTCCTTGCCTTGGGTTTTTTTTGCATTATTCTGTGACCAGCAGAGGATCCTTTATTGTTCGTTTGTATGCATCGGTGTGTGGGGAGGGAGAGGGTACAATAGTGGCTCCTTCTCCTGGGAGTGAGTGAGCGGTGGCGCACTGTTGTTTCAGTCGGGCTTGGAGGTGCCTGTTGCAGAGGGATGCTGGTGGCTCAGGCTTAAACAGAAAGTCTTAGAGTTGGGCCTCTCTTGGGGTTTTTTTTTGTTGCTGTTGTTGTTTTTTTTTTTTTTCTCTCGGCAGCCTCCCTGCTGCTGGCGTTGCAAGGGGTTTTAATCTAGCCCCGCCTGAGTGCCTGAGGGTGCTTGTTACCCCTGAGCTCCTTAGGTGGCCCACGGGCGTCTCTCCACTGCCTGTTGCAGAGGTGCCGAAAGAGAGAGAGAGGCTATGTGCGCGGCTCCTCCCCGCCGCCCGTGAGCCTGCAGCCTCCAGCTGCCATCATGGCCGGGCAGCTCTCAGGGACGGGCACTCCTCTCCGCGGACCTCCTCCCTCCTGTCCTCTCGGTCTGTCACCCTACTGGCAACAATGTTTCTCACCCTGAACCAGCTCTCCGGTTCCCACGCTCCCGCTCCTGGACCCTCCGTTCAGCCCTGGATCGATGTCTCGGTCCGGGAACGCTGAGCTGCACTGCGGACCCTCCGTATGTTTCTCACTGCCTCCCGTCTGCCACAGCTCCGCTGCTTCACCCTCTTTGAGCCCTCGTAGATGCCTCCCTACCAGCTATGTCGGGCTCCCCGCGGTCCTTTCTGGTGTCTGAGGCCGTCTGTTGGTGTTAAGCTGGTTCTCTGTGGGAATTATTGTGTCCTTCCGTGCATTCCCAATGCATCTGTGGAGAGGGATGCACTCCACGTCCCTCTACTTTGCTGCCATCTTTTCTCTCTTATAATTGCATTTTAATGGAGAAAATTGTTTTGAAAAAGACAGTTATTTGCTCCCAACCACCCAGTTATTGTGTGGCAGAGCAAATGTAAGTCGTCTAGTCCAGATTCAAATACTACTAAAAAAAATTGTCACTGTTACCAAAAATGTCACTTTATATTTAATTCATTATTTCAAATTACGAGCATTCATTCACAAACTTCTATATTTTTTGGCAATGCCATTCATTTTTTGAGGCATTAAACAATTTCTTTTTATTTCTTAATCCTCAGACTCAGGGATGATCTCATACACATTTTTTTCTCATCACTACAAGACTGTCTCTGAAATCAGAGTCTCTGGCTGGAGCTCTACCTTTCTCTATCTCCACTCCCACTCTGCAGATTTAATCACCCCCAGCCCTGTGTTACCTACTGCCCTTAGTTATTACACATTATTGAAAGTGTTTCTTTTAAGTGTCTGTGTCACTGCTAGGCTGTGAGCAATGATAAGACAGCGAGAATTTCATTCATGAAAACAAAATTGTTGAAGAAATGAATGAATACTTGGAAAAAAAAAATCAATGATTCTATTTCCTGAGCTTCAAATCTTGGTTGCTAGTTGCTTGCTAGTACTTTTTCTGCCCCTCATTGGTAGATTTTTTTTTTTAATTAATGCTTTACTGTTTTAGAACAGTTCAAGGTTCATAGCAAAATTGAGGGGAAGATACAGAGATTTCCCATATACCATCTGCCCCCACAAATGCAGTGTCCCTCACTCTCCATATCTCCCATGAGCAGCACATTTGTTACAATTGATGAACCTACACTGACACATCCTAACCATCCATGATTTACAGTAGGGTTCACTTTTGGTGTCGTGTATCCTATGGATTTGGACAAATAGATAATGACAAATATTTAAATCCACCATCGTGGTGCCACCCAGAGTATTTCCACTGAGCTAAAAATCCTCTGTGCTCTACTTACTCATCCTCCCCACTCCAACCACTGGCAACCATTAATCTTTCTACTCTCTCCATAGTTTTGCCTTTTCCAGAATTTCATATAGTTGGACTCATACAGCACTATAGCTTTATATTAAGTTTTGAAGACAGGTCATGCCAGTCTTCCAACTTTGTCCTCCTTCAATATTGTGCCGATTATTCTGGGTCTTTTGCTGCTCCATAGAAACTTTATAATCAGCTTTTTGATATCCACAAATTAACTCACTAGAATTTTGACTGGGACTGAACTGAATCTGTAGGTTAAGTTAGGAAGAATTGACTTGTTGACAATACTGAGTCTTCTCAACATGAACATGAAATATTTCTGTATTTATAGAATTCTTCACTTTCATCAGAGTTTTACAGTTTTCCTACAGGTTTTGTATGTATTTATACCTAAGTATTTCATTTTGGGAAATGATAATATAAATGGTATTGTGCTTTTAATTTCAAATTCCTCATTCACTGCTGGTATATGGGAAACCAACTGACTTGCATATTAACCTTGTTATCCTGACACCTTGCAATAATTACTTGTTAGTTCCAGGGGCTTTTTTTGATTTTTTCTGATTGTCTACATAGGTCATCATGTAATCTGAGAACAAAGATTTATTTCTTCTTCCCAATCTGTATATCTTCATATTCCATTCTTGGGTAGATCTTCTAGTACACTGTTGAAAAGGAGTGGTGAGAGGAGGCATGCTATTAATTTTTAGTGAGTCAGAATAATGGAACTAGTGGATCCTTGGACAAATCAAGGATCAAAGAGTTGTTCTCTCTCAGGATCAACTTCTTTGTCTCTATGAGGTAATAAACTTTATTGGGTTTTGCTGAAGGACTGAATGAAGCAACACACATAAAGCACTTGGTTGCTCAATGATTGGGATCAATCACTGTTTTTTTTTTTTTTTAACCTTCCAGAGCAATTTTAGTCACAAAAACAGTGATTAATAAGCCTCTAAGATGCAAATAAAACTTTGTTAAATTGTCCCAAGTAGTATTTTTTTAATTTAATTTATTTATTTATTATTTTTGAGGGTACACCAAGTTCAATCATCTGTTTTTATACACATATCCCCGTATTCCCTCCCTCCCTTGACTCCCCCCCACCCTTCCTCGAGTCCCCCCCACCCTCACCATCCCAGTCCTTTTTAAAAATAAAAATTTCAGGTTTTTTGATTATAAAACTAATACAAACTTTTTTTTTTGATTTGGAAAAATGCAGGAAAATTTACCAAGAGAATAAAAATCACTTTTAGTAATGCCACCAGACCATCTGTCTTAACAGTCTGAAGTATTTTCTTTCATAGATTTTGTATGTATTTTATATACATATGTATTTTGACAAATCATTATTATACCTGAGAAATTCTGAACAAGGAAATGGTGAAGACCTGATGTAACTAAAGTAGAGATATTTTAAAAAGGATTCTGGCAGACATTTCATTGAAGCAGCTTGTCACAAAGACACTAATAAACGTGTGAAGTCTTCTAAGGAATCTATAAACAACTAAAGCTGTTTTCTTTGATGCTGTTTAGTGAGTCTATAGAAGGACAGAGGTGGGCTAGACACACCTCCTTTTAAATGACCACTAATCACTTACTCCAAAAATGTGAAACTGAAAACTGTTCTCATATTGGCTATTTTCCTCCCTCTCTCCTCTTTCTCTTATATCAAGTTTGTTTCCCCTTTGTTGGATAAAATTGATCTACGGATTCATCCGCCTTGCATATGAGTAAACAGCATGCTGGGAGTTAACTTGATATCTTTGACACTCGTTTGCTTTTTGTTACTTGATTTGCCCTAAAATAATAGTGATAAATAACAGCCACTTATGTTTATTTTCTATCTCTTCTTCCATTTCTAATAGCTTTTAATTTATATAATTAGTTGGCATTCTCTTTGTTACATAAACATTCTTAACTATTATAGGGACTGCTTAAAAGTGAGTGGCACCTTTTATCAACCATTTTCTTTGTATTGTAGCTCCCTCTTTATTTTGTTTCTCTGTATCTGATCTACTTTAATAATCCTTTCAGTTACTCTCATTTTTCAATTTGAATTTTAAAATATTTTTTAAAAGTATAATTCATTAGGATTTTTATTAACTTTTCAATATTTCAAACTTTGAATATTTAATACTCTTGTTTCAGAGTATAAACTGAGTATGGTTGAGTGTAATTTTATTTTCCCTTTTGCCTCAAGAAGTGTTCCCTTTGCTTTTGATTTTTACTCTAATTTGACAAATAATTATCCTGTTTTTGATTCAAATGAACTTTGACTTCTCTATATGTAAGATGCAAGATTTAGAAAGATTTTACGTCTTCTACTCTCAGATCGGCAGATCTTTACTCATATGATCAAAGCTTACAGACCACAATTATTGTTACTGATTTTTATTACATAACTTCTATCTCAAATGTCATTTTGCCACAGATTTGATGTCATCTCCAATTAGAAACAATTGTTTAGACAAACTATATATTTAATTCTTATTAAAGTCACCAAGGTGTTATATCTCCAATATTCTCATTTTAAGTTTGCTTATGATTCTATTTCATCTACCTCTGTGTATCCAATTCTAATTAATTTTCTCATTCTTCGACTATCTGACAATGTGGTTTGCTTCCTTTACATGAATGGCATATAGCTAGGCAATATCACACTTAGTCATCTAAAAATTAAAAAATACTCATTATAATAGTGTACACTAAAACTTTTGAAATATTGAATTATTTGAAGGAAAATTCAAACTTACAATATATTTTTAGAGAATAAATGCACAAGAAATGTTATCCTATATCAATCCTACATAGCCCATGTAGTATTTCACATTTCATAATATTTATATGTTTATAATAATTGTCGTGATCTCACTTAAAACAACGAAAAATAGGTTATAAGTTTTTCTCATAATTTGGAGCAGTGGATCCTGAAAATAATGTATTTGTGAAAATATAAATTACATATATTTATATTTAAATTTTATATTTAAAATTTATATAAACATGTCACAAGTGAAAAGACATCAACTCTTCCAAGATAAATTTTGAGGTTAAAAGAAATACTTTCCTTTGCACAATGTTCCACAGTTTTAAAATTATTTTTGCCTCCACTGTGCCATTTAATCCTCGTAGCAACCATGCTAAGTGGTCGGGATTATCATGCCCATTTTTCAGAGGAGAGGACTGAGTGTCAAAGCAAGTAAGTGATTTGCCCATGTCTGCAAACCTTTCAAGTGGCAGAGATGAGGCTAAAACCCAGGTTTTCTGTCCCCAGGTGCAGCATTCTAGGTGTGTAAGGTATACTTTCCAAAATCTGGTAAAAATTCTTCTAAAAAACAGATACTTTTCTAGTAGAAATAATGATCCCACCTTGATTCTTATTAACTTATAAATCTTTGAAAACAAGGCAGTTCAGGTTTATTGGGAAGAGTGGGAATGTGTTTTGGAATGTTGACTCTAAATAGACAACAATAATCTATTCAGAGAGATCTTCCCCGTAAAGGCCAATGAAAATCAAGGCAAAAAAGGGAATGGTAGGGATGGGGGGGTGGGGCGGGGAGCAGGGACCAAGGACAGTGAGCACTGTAATCTGGTGGGATAGAGAACACTTCTTATTTCCATTGTCCTAATTATGTTTCATAGTATAAAAGTTAATATTGCAAAAAATCATTTTAAAAATCATAAAAAGCACTCACTCTAGTATGTCATCCAGTCACAACTTTTAAATAAAATAAAAATACAATGCTTTAATAATGCCAAGGTACAATTTAGAAAGTTTTACTGTAAAATTCAAATCTCTTCTCAAATGCTGTTGCCCATTTAATTATGCAGTAAGAAATACATGGTGATATTACGATTATAAAGCTATTCTCTATTAAATCTATAGTTCATAGTATTTTAATCATAATTACTGTATTAAATAAAAATTTAAATGCTGCAAGAACAAATATTCTGTAACAAGTAGCCCTTAACAACCTCCAATATGCAGTCTTAAATATTTGATAATCTCTGTTTATTCTGTTGACCATTTTTCTTTTCTATTGCCTTGTATTGCCAGTAAATTTTCCACCATTTATAGGGGGGAATCTACAATTTAAAAGGGGTTAAGACAGATGCCATTATCCTGCTGAGCTTCCTTTACACATTCTTTCCTACCAAAATTAAAAACCTCTCAAAATTGAAAAGGCTAGCTGATATTTTTCATGATTGATATGATGGGCAAAAAAAAGCACCACTGTCATCAATCTTCCCTATCTTTATGAAGGTCATTAGTAGGAAAACTAAAGCAAATTTTCTCTCCAGTGTCCCTGTGAGTAAGTATGAGAGAGCCTCAGTCTACAACCTTCCCTTTTACTCTGTGTCCAAACACAACTATGGATCATTCCCTTCAGTATCAAGAAAGTGGCTCAAATGAGTCAGCTGTGCAATAACAACCATCCATGGCTGAGTGGGATGGTTTTGGTGAACTATGACATGCCCAGGATCTTACACCCTAGCTTTCAAGGCAATTGTTATCATTTATTGAATGAGTGAGTGAATGAATGAGTATCGGTTGTTTGAAATAAACATAGCCACACAGACAGGCACACAGGACAGCCCAGCCCCGCAAAGCTCATGCACATCCCTCTAAAAACTCTATTAGGAAACTCCATTTTGCAATGTTTGCAAAGAGAGGCTGCAGTTTAGATCAACAAATTTAGTTCTACTCATCAGTGAGTCTGATTTAACCCAAGACTAAGTATGAAGAATCATTTTTGAAAACTCCCCCAAATAAAAATAGTTACTGCTTAATGAGCTCTAACTATGTGTCAGGAGTCTTAAAGATATTATCTCACTTAATCCTCAGGAGGAGCCCTTAGGGAAAATATTAAGCCTATTTTACATAGAATATAGAGGGTAGAGAGATTAAGTAATTTGCTAGACTGACACAATTAGTGAAGTAATTAAGATGCCTTCTTGAATTCTGGGTTTCTATTAGTCCAAGTCCTTTCCTCTCAATTGCCCCAACAGTCTGCTTTTGAGTTTCTGACGTCAAAAGGGGAGAATCCAACTGAAAACGAACAGCTGAAACAAGAATGTAATATCAAACTTCACATCATAAAAGGTTGAGGCTTCATTTTTGTGAATTTGAAAAGAGTTCCTTTAACTTTGTTCTAGGAACTTATGATACTTAATACTTTGTGAAGAATAAATAGGAAGGGGCATTTCCATACTATGGATGAGTCTACTCTCATTGTTAATCTCTACATACTAGGCAGTATGGCCCCTTACAATTTTATATTTT
Source organism: Hippopotamus amphibius kiboko (assembly GCF_030028045.1). Lineage (NCBI taxonomy): Eukaryota > Metazoa > Chordata > Mammalia > Artiodactyla > Hippopotamidae > Hippopotamus > Hippopotamus amphibius. The sequence goes on along the minus strand of NC_080189.1, from coordinate 35,438,417 downwards.
AGCACCATTCAACTCTGTTTTTAGTCCCATCAATGTTACAGATCATTCTATGATCTCTGCATACTACAGCCTTATGTCTACTTAGCCTTAGACAATGGCTTTCTTTACAGAAAGAGATAAGAGATCTACAACATTCTGGGCATCAGTTATGTGATTGACATATATTGTCTCAGTTATTTTCTCAACAACCATGTTGTTATTACTATTAAAATTATATATTTCATGAATATGCTGAGTAAAACAATATCAAAGAAACTGAATTAGAGGTAGTTAGTGATAGAACGGGACTTGAAACCAAAGCTATCTAATATTTACTAAAGTAAAGGACCTAAACCACCATGCCAGTTTCCCAAACTTCCCTTCTTCCCATATTACCTGCATTATTTTTGCCATATCAAAAAAAATGCTATAACATTGTTTGTATTGATCTTAGCCAGCTCTTTTTTATCTTAATATATTTATATTTAAAAGGAAACTATCATATTATAAGCAGAGCATTGATATTACTTAACACATAGAAAGTAACCTAAAATAGAGATGTGACTATAAAATTTTTTAAAATGTCAATTATTCATATGTTGCTGGTGGGAATATAAAGCAACACAGCCGTTTAGGAAAAGAGTTTGGCAATTTTCACTAAAACTAAAATGCATTTACCATACAATCAAGCACTCAGGCATTTATCTCAGATAAATTAAAACTCATGTTCAAGAAAAAACAAGTACAGGAGCGTTTATAGCAGTTCAAAAACTGGGGAAAATCCATATGCCCTTCACTGAGTGAAAGGTTAAACAAACTTTGGTACAACCATATCATGGAATACTATTCAGCAATGAAATGGAACAAACCAACAATACGCGCAACAACCTAGATGAATCTCTAGAGAATCATGCTGCATGGAAAAAAGCCAATCTCAAAAGGTGACATTCTCTGTGATTACATTTACATAACATTCTTAAAATAATGTAATTACAGAGATACAGAGCAGATTAGTCATTGACAAAGGTTAGAGTTCGAGGAGAGTAGTGGGTAGAGAGTAGAAGTTTGGGGGATGATAGGAGATATAAATGGCTAGCATAATGGAACTTTGTGGTGATGAAACAGTTCTTCATTTTTATTATGGTGGTAATGACACATGTGATAAAATGGATAAAATGGTGGTAATGACACGTGATAAAATGGGAGTATACACATACACACACACAAGTGAGTATATGTATGACTGGTCAATCGCAACAAGCTCTGTAAATTATACTAATGTCACTTTCATGGTGTTGATACTGTAGTTAGACAAGATGCTAACATTGGGGGAGGGTGGGTGTAGGGTGCACAGGACCTTTCTATACATTTTCCCGATAAGTTCCTGTGAATCTGTAGCTATTTCAAAATGAGAAGTTAAAAAAACAAACAAATAAACAAAAACCTGTCCATCACCATAGAATCTAAACATCACCTTTGTCACCAGCAGCACATGAACCATACTCTGCGACACTGGACTCTATTATGCTGACCCTTTTCCTTGTTCACTTGATTGACAGTAGGTTCTAAGGTAGCTTCTAAGCCTCCCTTCAAGTGCTACTACCTCTGTAGCTCCCCTTTTTCTCTCTCCAAGGCAGGCTCAGCAAGTCCTTCCCCTGTGTTCTCATTGCGCTCGATACATATTTCCATAATAGCAGTTACATTTCTTACATTTTTCTTTTCTAGTCCTATATCCTTCTTTAAACTACAAGAACCTTGGTGGTATTTCTCCCGTTTTTTTTTTTCTTTGACATTATTATTATCCTCATACTATTAAATCTTAACAGATAAAATCTATTTAGCCTTGGTAGGAATTCTTATAGCAATAAGGACATCAATATGTGATAAGGTTACAGTTTTTCAAAGCACAACTACGAATTTACCATTGATTACAGTAGGTTCCTTAAAAGGACTTTATTTGAATGTAGGTGTAGATGTGTATATTCGCATATGTCTGCATGAGTATACACACTCCCCCCCATACACAAGTATAATAGCAATGCTATAGGTACAGCCAGGTAAATAGTATTATTATTAGCTCCTTTTGATATCTTTAGTTATAAACTTCCTTGAACTCAACCCAAGGCAGAAGCACTTAATAGCACAAATGTTAGAGGGCAATTCCGTTGTGATTTCAGACACTGAGTTTATATCTAAAGAAATAATAACTGCATGACATTTTTTAATTAAACCTACTAGCCATTGTCTAGAGGCAACTGGTCCTCGTATATGTCATAAAAACTTTAACTGAATTGGCCCACTTGTTCTGATAAAAAGAAAATAAACAACTAAATGCGTGTGTTACACTGATGTTCCAACAACCTTTGTACTTAGTGAATTGTGAGGACATATTCTCAAAATTAAATATATGTTAAAAAAAGTATGTTTTAGGATTAATGATAATACATGCATTTTTCCTGTTTTACTTTAAAAGATTATTTTATATCATAAAAGAAGCATATAGCTATTAAAGAAAACCTGGAAAATAAAGAAAATCTGGAGAAAGGTTATTTCCATTGGCTTACTACCTAGAGACAATTACTATTCACATTTCGGACTAATGTCCCCTATCATTTTTTTTCCAAACCCATCTCTAAAATAATAATTGTTAATATAAATACATTCACATAATATACACATATAATATATTTATTGTAAGTATTGCTCTTAAGCAATAACTTAAGTTTATTTTCTTAACTTATATGTTCAATGCTTGAGAATCAATTTACATAAATAATTTCTCATTCTCAACCCTTCTAGAATGTTCTTATTGTCTCACTTGTAATAAAAAATCTAAACCTCAGAACAATTATACAAGATGCTCAAGTTCAAAAAGCTAGAATAAGGCTGTCATGGGCACACACTGTTTTGCTTACCATTCATTCTACTGGAAACTGAATCCAAAGTTTTTCCTTGGAGAACTGCCCTGCTTTGCCTCAGCTCCAGTGGTTTAGAGGAGGGTGACCACACTCCCTGGCTTCTAGGTGTGTACATGGCCCAGATGTGTGCACTCAGAGCCCTGTTTCCATTTCTTCACAATAAATGGTTTAGAGATGGGCACAGGACCTGGGCCAATTCACTTCCCACCTTATCAAAAAATCTTGGCTTCATCTCTTATTTATGAACCCAGTCCTAACCCTTAAAACTTGGTGTTTTCATCTTGTCTCTGCAGCTCCTGACTTCTGGTGTGCCTTCAAGAATTCTGGACTTGGTCCAACCTTCCTGAAACCCAACCCTGAGGCCATTAATAAATGCCTGATTTTAAATGAAACTTCTATCAACTACTTCAATCCTGACTACAATCTTTATGTGAATAGTGTTAGTGCTCTTTTAGAAGAAAGCAGCTGATCACTGTGGCCAAAGATAACAGGACACAGAAAGTGATCAGCAAAACTCAAATCTGGCTTGCACTAGAATAGAGACCACACATACACACATACACGACAAAGCTGAAAGTTGACATCAATTCTTCAGTGAGAAGAGCATTAGTAATTATTTCAGGAACATAGCTCAACGAATGTGTAGTATTTGTAAATTAACTGTAAAATTAAGTCCATATTGTGCTTATTTCGTGGCTTGGATTCAATCATTCCTATCAAACTTACAAAATGCTTATAAAGGTCCAAGTTACAAAAACACCACAGACATAACAAGAGAGATCTGGCCACTTTAGATCCTTCTTGATTACAAGACAAGATTCTGATGCTCTTTGTGGGCAAAACTAGAGATGGTGATATTCACTCTGAAAAAAATAAAGTTATTTAAAATTATAGAAGACAATATTTTTAAAATTGTATCCAAGTTCTTGGTGATATGTCTGAGGGAGAATAAACACAGGACTGAAAGAAATGGTAAATTCGTTACAGCAGCAATTATTTAGAAAGTTCTTTTGCATAGACACTAAAATCAACTTCTTTTCTGGATGAACCTCAACTTGCATGTGTACGTATTCTCAAAAACTGAAAAATCATCTTGCCAGGTTTGTTACTGATTTCCTAGAATTCTCTGCTGAATTTTTCCCCAATTCTAGTTTGAATGTTTGCTTTGGAAAAGTTATGACACCCTAGCAGCATTTAAATGCTATATTGTTTTTTACTCATAGAGGATCGAACGGTGTTTTTTATGAATACGAGTATATCTTTACAGGAGATGAGGCACATCTGGACAACACTATGAGGAACTATGTGCAAAAGAGTAGAATCTCTTCCCTTCCCTTATGTTCCAACATGAAAATATTGAGAAAACAGAAACAAATGATTCTTTTATTAAGGTCTATTTATATAGGCTAACTGTTTAAACTCTCAATGTTGAAAAAAATGTATATTCTATACATTCTTACATCTTTAACAAGGAGTTTCCTGATAGTTCTTGCTTTATAGGTCTGTTAGAAAAGCAAAAAAGTAGATGTGTTGAACTTAAATAGTTTTTTTTCATTCACATATGCCATTTCTTTATTTTTATTTTAAGGTACAATCCCATAGAAGAGCTTAGCCTTTTGCTGAAAGGGTTAACATTTCCTTCTGTTGAAAAGTATATATTTAATATGCAAGTATATTTGATGTTCATTGACAGAGTCACAATAGGAATGATCTTGCTTTATGTACCAGTTACAAGGTTTAATATCATTATACTGCATGCAATATTAGTTTTTATTAGTCGCCATTAACAAGATGCTTTCTACTTGAATTCTCATTTACTTGTTCAATGTAAAAATTATCTTTGTAAAAGAGAAAAACACATCTTCAAGTGTCAGCTATATTAAATTAAAGAACTGTTTACCCTTCCTAAGAAAAGCATATGTATCTAAATAGGCATCTTTTACCGTTTGCATAGTAGATTGGAAATTAGCATTTTTGTTCATTTTCCCATGTATGCACAGTGCCTGGAAGAGTAATACTCCATGCATATCAGATCAGCCAGCCTACAATTTTTGTGCAATATATTATTTGGCAATCTAAAATTTGTAATTTGCATGAAATTGCTTAATTAAAATACAGTCACTCAGGGTATTAATTTCTCTGTCTGGCAGTTCAATGTACTAAAGGCGGGCTACAGAAAATGTGAAATCCTGTCAGATGTAACAGTAAAATATTAACAAAAAAAATTCCACTTCTGGCAACAAAGTGACAGAGCGATAATGCTTTTGCCCTGATTCCAGGTTCAAATATGAGCTTAGGTTGACATTGAAACCGACTAGGAAATTTACAATAGCAACTCTGGCTTTTTGCCAAGAAACCTGCACAGTCCTTTTTGGTGAAAACTCCTTTTGCTATGACTCCTGTATCCATGCACCCTTGTATGCAAAATCACACCCACAAATACAGATGCCCCTGAAACACACACACACACACACACACACACCCCTTTTTTCTTTTCTCTCTCCTCTAACCTAAGTTCATTACTATTTTCTGGTAGCTTTTGCTTTTCAGTATTTGAAATCATCAGCAACCCTACTGATAAAATGATCCAATCAGTCCTTTCCAGTTGTCAAGACAACAGTTCATAATTGTACCAGCTCTTTTCATTGAAGCCAGACATTTCATAAATAGATAATTCTCTAATTGATCCAGCCAATCCTACTTTGCATACTGAGCCAAATAGGTAAGCCAGATTCCTATTGCCGCCACTTTCTCCAAAGACATGCAAATAAGCTTACTTACTGCCGTTGAGGGAGAATTTTTTTAAAATGCTGCTTTTATTTCCTATTAAAATAAACCTAGAATTTAAAAACAGGTAAATAGCACTTGGGCTGCTATTATGCATAATATCTCCCTGTGTATACACACTTGTATATGACATGCTGTAAGTATAGAGTAAAGGAGTAGTGTATCATTATTTGATTTAATTCATAACAGAAATATGATAGCTTGTTGTACATGCTTATTATATGAAATGATAT